>NC_090765.1:27117677-27170177 GCF_036898095.1 Palaemon carinicauda
TGGAAGTCATAAATATAATGAAGTTCATAAATTAATGTATATTTGTAAGGTTTGAGAGTTAATTAGTACGAACTGTATAACCTATTAAATAAAGATTTACCCATTCACAGTTAAGCGATTAATACTCTCGTGGCCCGATGATTTTAAAATGACCACGCTCCTTTGCAACCGACTTGCTTCACACTTTTTTCCCTCTCCGCACAGCACAACACAATTTCTCCTTGCGTGTGCATCTCCCACTTTAATCCTCTTTGTGAAGCATGTTGTGATGTAAATACTTATATCGCTACCTCATTGCAAGAGGGTCGTAACTCCAAATTCCTGATTTTTCAGGAGACGCATTTGAAAGTTGCTAAGTCCTATGAATTTGATCATGTTTCACAATCTTCTTAGTGTCATCTCTCGGCCGCTAATTCACCTAGATTTACGACTCTTTTACCAAAAGATGCAGAATCAATTCGGCAATCTTGTACACCATATAACTCAAAACTAGCAAATTTGGAGTTACGACCCTCTTGCAATGAGGTAGCGATATATATCCTGTGTGCTTATAGTGATTTTAGTATAAAATGTTATTGCCTCCAGATGAGACAGGCCAAGCCGATTAGTCAAGAAAACCGCAGACGAGTTTCAAACAAATAGATACCAAAAGCTGAGTGGGAACCCTCGAAGCAATAAGCAGTTTGAAGCTCTGGTTTTAACAAACAACCAAAGCATAGATGATGAGGCGATAATTCTGACGGACTGAAGGATAAGTATTCAAGTGAATGTATCCTTCAGGTTCACCGAGCTTGAGATGTCTTTCTTACTAGCAAACCGTAGGGTACTTGCCATTCATTCGATGGCACACAATACAGTAATTTCCATCTTCCTTTTAAAACAGAAATATCGGTTACCAGTATTTTGTCAGCTTTTTATCAAAAGTGTTGACCATAAAGACCTAGAGAACCTTTTGGAAGAATTTGAGTGCATTCCTCACCTAGTGTTCCTTCAGGATTCAAAAGGCCATGTTAAAAAGGTTTTTGTGAATGTTGAGCCCTTAACCAAAGTAAAGTACTGTATATGACTTGCCCAACCAAAGTTCTGACAAAAGCTGCTTAGCTGACCTTGGAAGCAGCTTTCAAGGCAGGGGACTTCTGGCCCGAGATCAAAGTGCCCCAATCCTTGAGTCTTGCACTTTACACTGGATCCACGTAGTATGGGAAATATTCGTAAGTTTGTTGCATCTTGATGACAATTGTATATGTGGCAAAGATTGTGAACTTATACAAGTTCTAGATAGTGATAGCGATCGTGTACGTGGGGATAATAATTTGCATGGAGACTGTGAATGATAAATACCTTTTTACACGTGAGCGTGGGGAAGGTGCTCATTGCTTGTGAAAGCCAGAACACTGGTCTGAGAAATTAACTACCTCCAGAAAACTCGTCAGGGCAGCACAGGGTCATCTGGAAGTTCGTACGTGTTAAGAAGTCACAAAAGTGTCCAGGGGATATCCCTGACAGGATAAGGACAAGAGCAATGCTCTGTGTTTTGACCAACAGCACTTGTGCCGAGTCTTATACGAGATTTGTCCCTAGTAGCAGGGGCATAAACCCTACACATTCCCGAGGGAAGGTTTGGGTACAACACTGTTCCTGCCACTAAACCATGCAGAGAAACCACACAGAGACTACGGAGAGTCAGACTGATTGGTTGTCATGTGCTTTCGTGGCTTCTTACTGGGCAGACATCACATCCAAAGATTCAGTTGTCATTTCTAGAACTCTGCAACAGGTGAATGGGAAACAGCAGTAGCAGCAAAAACCGATATCACTGGTACACATCACTTCTTTCTCTCTCCTTAAAGCAAAAAAAGAGGTCGTCCTGGAATGGGAATGGAGGGGTGTCCTTCATCCTGATAGACAGTGCATATTCTCAGTAGAACGAGAGTTGTGAGAACCAATGTTCCTTCCTGCTTTGGGACAACTCTTGGCACTCACTTATCCCAACAAGAAACTGAACACAGGTAAAAGATGTGAAAACGCCATCACAGAGTACCCAGACACCTCTCTAGTGTTGTGTGCCAAAACCTTTCAGAAGGCATGCTCAAACTCTCTCTGCTCTGCCTCCAATGGTCTGGGACTAACAGTAAACTCGGAGTCTTCCACCCACAAGACATCATCTCGGGATGGGTCGTGGTTATCGTTGAAGTGAAGAATTGGGAGCAACTGCCTAACAGCATCTGCAGGCCTCGCCGAGAATTTTGGCAGTGTCTTAGCGTCCTTGAGTTCTTTCCTCGGGGGGGGGGGGGGGGAAGAAGGTTTCCAAAAAAGAAGCCTTTGGAGGTACGCTCTTACATTGCTCGCCCATAGGAGGAACAGTATCTTCCATGGGCTTAGAGACTAGTCTGCGCTCAGGAGGAACCACCTCGATAGTATAGGGGAGGAAGGAGCTAGCTAGAGACTTATCCCAGCGTGGAACCTCTTTCGAGGCTGCTGGTTGTTAAGCAATTGGTCGAGGAGTAGTAGGCATGGTGATACTTAGCCTCCACTTGGAATTCTTGACCTGAGTCAGCTTGACCCTAGGCAAGACCACCTTGTCAGAAACTCCTCTTTTCCTTTTCAGGGGAGAGGAAGAAACCGAAGTTTCCTTACGGAGAAAAACTGCATTTTTGCCTTGGATCTGCCGGAGGTGAGGAGGACTTCTCCAGCGGTATCCTGAGTCTCCAAAGGGCAGACAAGGGGAACCCCTACTGCGAAAACTTGAGAAACGGCCCTCACCAGGGCTTCAAATAACTGTTCCTGACCTATAGCAGCGATAGCTGAAAGACCCTTTGAAGGGATTGTCAAAGAGGGTTTCTGCTAGGAAGTTTTGCCCGAGATCGATGATGACCTAACAGGAGGCTGTAAAGCCGAGTCTCCTTACAAGGGAACAGTACTGGTTATGAAAAAGGTTCTCTAGGAACCTCGAACGCCTGATGAAAGGAAACATCCTTGTCTCTCTCTGTTCTCTTTGGCGAATGCAATGTCCTGAGTTTACAAAGAGGAGAACGATAAGAAGTGAAAGGCGAGGAAGAGACTATCCAAGCTCTGGAGAGCGTCTGGAGGCTCATGAAGGAGAAGGCTAGCCAAGTCTCTCTTCATGAGAATGACGATGTTCCCTAGAACGGATCAAGGGCTGGTTCCAGAGATCAGTGTGTGACAGGTGAGCGATGGCAAGCAGTCACCTGTTGACTAGCTCCTGATGGAGAATGCCAGATGTCTAACGATTGTTTGGGGGAACGGCACGTTGGAGAACAGCGAGCAGCTGGTGTCATTTGACCTCCAATCTCCACGAGCAGTTGAAGCCCGCTAGTGAGCTGACAAACAACAAGTCGTCGGAGATCGACGAGTTGCCAATTGGCGAACCTTAAAAGATTGGTTGATTGACTTGAAGTTCTCTGGCATCCTGACATTGAAGGTCCTTGACGCCGATATTGTTTATTATAAATAAAGATTAAAAGAAAATTCTATCAAAACCAGAAAAGCAAATATGTTATAAAAGTTAACTAGCATTAAGAAGACCTGCTTCTGATATAAATTTAAAAGTGCCACTAGCATTGTACGACACATCATGTCCAAGGATCTTGGCAAGGATGAACCTGCCATGTTCCCCCGAGCCACAAACAGACATCTATTTCTTTCTGTGCTATAAGTGGGACATTGTCAACAAATGCCTCACTGTCAAGGGTATTAAACAGTAGTCACAATATGGTTGGTGTTGACCAGCCAGCAGAAAATCACGTGTCATCTGAGTGTGACCAATGCGGAGACGACAAAAGTAGTCTCCAATGTTCGGGACATCCAATTATACCTCCAATTTCTCTCATCTTATTTCTGGTTTAACTACCCCCAATGCTCTAGCCAATTATTATAAATAGAATTCTTAATTGCGGGTAAAGTATCATTACAGAGAATGGGATACCTTCTTGGTAGCAACTCGGCCACAGCACTCTTTGCCGGTGAATCTGCCTCTTCACTTCCAGACACACCTACGTGTGCCGGAACCCAGCAAAATCGAACTGTTATACCTTTTAGGCCAATAATTACAAGCCACTCTAAAATCTTTAAAACTAAAGGGTTACTAGAATTAAAACCTTCTAAAGCTTGAAGGACACTTCTTGAATCACTATAAATGGTGAAATTGCCCTCCTTTTTTAAGGCTATTTTCTCAATAGCGGTTAGTATGCCATTTAATTCAGCAGTAAATATGGAAGATATTGGAGGAAGTGCACCTCTACAGTTAAAAGAACTACTATATACTCCAAATCCAATGCCAGCATCAGATTTGGAGCCATCAGTATCTATCAAAAGTTGATTCCCTATGTTCTTCAACATGTTCCATAGAAAAAAAAAAAAACTTCTAATTCAGTCATGTTTTTTAACACCAATAAGATATTTACAAAAAGATATCTCTGGCAATTTCCATGGAGGGGTTGATGATATCTTAAATGGAAGCACCTTACCTCTAATTTTATCAAGACTGTTTAATCATTGTTTTACCCAAAAGTCATAAGTTTGAGGAGATTTTGGGTGCAACTCAAAGTATGTTGAGTGCTTTACAAAGTTTGCAGTCTCAAAGGCTAAACCAATTCTGAATAATGGAAGACATTCGATAATAGTATAGAGGTAACTCTCCAGCATCAACAAGGAGACTTGTGATAGGTGAGGTTCTAAACGCTCCAGTAGACACCTAATACCAGCATGATGTATTGAAGCTAATATTTTTAATCAGCTTGGTGTGATTGAGGAGTATATTTCACACCCATAACTAATTTTTAAAAAAATTAAGGACTTGTATAATTTTAAAATAATCTTATGGTCTGGCCCCCTGGATGTATGGGACAATACTTTTAAAAGATTCAGAGCCTCCATACATTTAGCTTTTAATGCCTTCAAGTGTGGAACCCATGTCAACCCACAATCGAAAATCAACCCTTAAAATTTAGCTTCCCCTACACATGGGATCAGTTGACCTTTTAAGTATATATCCGGGTCTGGATGTACTCCCTGGATACGACAGAAATAGTATTTTTGCTTGTTGAAAACTTCATCCCATTCATATCAGCCCAGTGAAAAATTTTGTCAATTGCGAGTCGTAGTTTTCTCTCAACCATTGCCATTCTAGCTTCAGCAAATGATATGGAGAGATCATCCACAAATAGTGTTGAGAGAACATCCCGGGGAATGACTGAGGATATCCCATTAATTTCTAGTGCAAACAGGGTTACACTCGGTACACTACCCTGAGGAACTCCCTCTTCCTGACATTTACTCTAATAAGAGTTTCCCCCACTCTTACTCGAAAAACTATGTGAAAGAAATGATTGGATAAAGTGGTAGCTCTCTTCTTGATCCAAATTCATGAATGGTTTTAAGTAATCATATGCCTTTTTAAGGAAAAAAAAAAAAAAAAAAAAAAAAAAAAAAAAAAAAAAGGCTGTCACATGGTCCTGTTTGGAAGTAAAGGCTTCACAAATAGACGACTCAAGTCATATCAACACATCAGACGTTGAGTGCTTTTTTCTGAATCCATACTAAATACGTGATAAAATACCCTTCTTTTCAAGGTACCACATCAGTCTTGCATTGACCATCTTCTCCATGATTTTACACAAATAAGATGTCAATGAAATTGGTCGATAGTTTGTTGCTAAAAACTTTTCCTTACCAGGTTTTAAAAAGGATAAAATAATGGCTAGTTCCCAAACACTTGGATAACTATGATCGTGCCATATTCTATTAATAATGCTTAAAATAAATAACTTGGCATTGAAATGTACATGTTTAATCATTGCATATGGAATTCCATCGGGTCCAGGGGCTATATCGTTACAATTAGCAAGTGCGGAATTAAATTCTCTTTCAGTAAAAGGAGAATTATATGACTCTTCCCTTCCTGTTGAAAAATTTAAAATTTTCTTTTCTTCAATGCTCCTATACTGGTGACCAGAAGCTCCTTCACACTTGCATGATACATTTGAAAAGTGATCAGCCAGGCCATTGCTAACATTATTTGCTTCAGTCACATACTGACCATTCACCTTCAACACTGGTGGTGGGTTTAGGGTAAATTTGCCGGCAATCTTTTTTATTTTCCTCCATACAGAAGATGGTGGTGTTCTATTGTTGACTGAGGAAACAAAAGATACCCAAGATTGGCCCCTAGCTTCTTTCATGGCATGACAGAACTGTGCTCTACACTTTTTGTAAGTTATCAAATTTTCCTCAGTACGGCATCTACGCAATTTGGTCAGACATTTTCTGGTGGCTCTGTGCAAGGCAGTTAATTGTGTGGTTTTGGGAATCAAATCGACTCCTGCTGTATGGAGAGTTCCATTCAGTTGGTCTATGGCATCATCAATACTTACAAACTGTTCTGCACTCCCCTCGATTTCACTTACCTTACAAAATTTATCCCAGTCCGCCTTGTCAAGATTCCATCATGGCAATCTTTATAAAGGGGGACCATTGTTGGAGTTTATAATGATTGGTGCATGATCACTAGTATGCCAATCATCTCATCTAATGTCATCCAATCGAAATCAAGAAGGCTGTTTGGGCTTGCAATTGAAAGATCAATGCATGACAAGGTACCTGTCTGAACATGGAAGTGTGTTGACTGTTCTGTATTAAGGAGTCCGACATCCTCGTTTTCCACAATTGATGATATAATATTGGCCCTGGTGTTTGCTAAAACAATGGATGTCTACCATTCAAATCTCCAAGTAAAAGAAAAGGTTGAGGGAGCTGTTGAATCACCTCTACTAAATTATCATACGATATGTTATCATTTGGAGGCAAGTACAGAGAGCAGATTGTATATTTTCTCCCTATATCAATCTGTACAACCACTGCCTGCAGAGGTGTATGAATAGATGAGGGTATTTGGGGAACATATATGAGGCTTCCACCATGGCTCCCTACTCGGTGATCATATGGTGTCCTATAGCTAATATATTCGCGAGGACAAGGAGTATTATCATCAAGCTTGCTCTCTTACAGACATACAACTATGGGGGAATGCTCGTGAATTAAGAGCTTAAGTTCTTCATATTTGGCCCTTAAACCAAGACAATTCCATTGCAAAATGGAGGAGAAAACTATGTATTATTTTTTGGAAGACATCTTGGATGAGGTCTTCCCATTGTCAGATTTTCATGTAATGTTTTCTGTAGGATTCTTAAGTATGGGTCTTGATAAGTTATGTCTTATATAAACTTTTCAGTGTTCTCTTTACCTAATTCTTGTGAGGGATGGTGGACCTCCACTTGAATTTTTGATTGATTCAAGAAGTTTTCATGCTGATCTGAAATATCAACAGGCAGAACGTCATATCTATTTGATGTCATAACTTTGGTGTTATTAATGGATGGGGGTGAGAGAGATGGAGGTCTCTCTCTTTTCCTATTGAAAGGTGGTGATTTATCAGGTTTTGGTGTTTTTCCCACTACAGGTGCACCTGAAACCTCCATCAAATCAGGCAAAGATATAGCCTGAGAGAGAGAATAGTATTATCCTTTGTAGTGGGGGACAAAGGTTTAATAGACGTGAGCAAAGCCTTAGGTGATATTCTTGCCCTATTCTGCAGAATTTTATCAGAGTCAAATTTCTTTACTGGGGAATGCAGGCAATAATAGGTGGCTTGGATGTCTCCTGCCTCCTTTTTTCTCCTGATTTCAATACCTTTGAATAATTTGTTGATTTACTCAATAGTCTCTTGGCATGCCCCACACTTATGCGTTCGATACTGGATTTATTGGGAGCAGCCTCTTCTACCTTACATTCCGGAAAGCTCCTATCAGTAGATTTGCGATTCAAATTGCAGTTTATACAATTAGCCTCTAGTGTACATTCTCCATGTAAACCATTGGAGCAAGTACTACACATTTTATAATTCTTGCAAACTTTAGATGGATGCCCATATCTAAAGTAATTAAAACATTGCAGTGGCTTCTGCTTGAAAGTTCGAACTTTAATCGGTTAATTTTCTATGTAAATGTGGAAAGGCACATCAGCATCCTGGAAAGTCAGGATAATCATTGACGTTCCAGGGACTTTATGCACTTTCCACATAGTTAAAAGACATGGCCAATATCTCTTCTTCTGTAAACTCATATAAGTCTCTGTTGAAAACTACTCCCCTTCCATAACTGAAGTTTAGATGGGGTTTCACATCCAGCTTTATGTCACCATTCTCTGCATTTAAATTGCAAAGTATAACAGATTGTGTTTCAGATTTGGCGCTTATGAGGAAACTGTTCTTTCCAAACCGAGATATATCTCCTGGTGCGATGGTACCTACTTTCTTTTGAAGAAATTCACACATCTTAAAATAATTTCCTGTACTCCCTTTTGACTGAGCAATAGGTCACTTTGGTGGTTTTGGCTTTCTCTAGGAGAGTACAACTACCTCTATACCTTTATCAATCCAATTTGCAGGTTTGTATATAAATAGATCCTTAAGTACCCCATCGCAAAGAGCACCCTTGATGTTCAAATTATTAATTTTAATATTCATAATATTACTGATTGCATTGAATGCTTTATCCTGATTATCAAATGATATCCATGAATCCTATTTGTCACCTTCAAGCCTCATTCTAATTTCTTTAATATTACCATAACATTGAAATGTTTTATACAAGACATCGTAATTAGTTTCTATTGGAATTTGGGTGACATGAAGGATTTGTATGTAGTTTCCCTAATTTACCCAAATTACCTTGTTTTACAGCATCCGTAGAATGGTCCTTTAGAGTTTCCAAGTCGTCAACAGAGGGGTTGGTTGGTAAAGTAGAAGCAAGCCGGGTTATCCACCTCTTATCGAAGGATGTCAGCCCTCCTATCCCATGTGGCCCAACACGAAAAGAGGATTCAGCGGGGACCAGTCCTCTATTAGAGAGGGGCTGCCTCGCTTTAGGTGGGCGTACACTGGTCAAATGGGGGTAGTTAGCCCCTCCCACTGAGACTCCAATGCCTGGCGTCACCCATTACCCGCAAATATGGGCGACTTAAAACCGGATCACTGGAGCCCGACTCTTAACAGACTATGTCTGCACCCGATGGGGTCTGCCAGAGGGTGATGGCATCTAAATTTGTACAGGTTGAGATGGTATGCCATCCTTCCCACCCTACGCCAAATCCAAAGAAGCAGTCAAACCAAAGTCGTCAACAAGTTCATGCCTAAGAGGAAGAGACGGGAGAATAAAAGAAGTAATCAAACGAAAGGAGAGAAAGTGCTGACTTATTTAGTTGGATCAACAATTGGACACCAAGGTCCAGTGGGAAAGCAGTTTACACCGTTCATTAGAGCCCAGCTGCTAAGCCCCCACCTTGTCAAGGCTTCAGCATCTGGGGGGCCAACCGTAGAAGAACGGCAAATTGTAAGTGAACAGTGAACTGTTGGAGAGAGGTGGGAAGTTTGCAAACGGCGAACCCTTGGCGAACGACGATCAGCTACAAAATGAAGAGTTGGAGAGAGACGATCAATCAGGTGGCTGGAACTAGCTGGCGGACCACGGACAGTAGTTCGTTGACGAGCAGTTAGCGAGGAGAATTGGGCTGACGAATGCCGCAAGGCTGGCAATCGACGAGACCGAAGAGAGTACGTTGAAACAGGCGAAGGCCAGGAACCAGGTGGAGCATGGCGAGTCGTCAGACTGACGATCTCTCGTAGACGGCGGATCCTCCGAAGGGGGCAACAAACTCTGTGAGGACATTGACCACAATGTTAAACCTTCACAGGGAAGGACTGACCGGCAGGCTGGTCTCTGGCAGGCCTCCTCAGAGGAGTATCTATGGGTGGTCTCTCTCGTGAACGATAGAGGTGATCACCCACAGGAGAGGCTTGCCTCAGACTTTGCTTCACTCCTGAAGGAAGGTCGGGTGGGGAGAGGCAGTGCAGTCCTCAGCAACGGTAGTAAGAGTGGAGGACAAGGCAGGGCCGGAATCAGCAGGCAGGGCTGCAGAAAACTCCCTAGGGTCGAGGAGATCCACACTGAGCAGAACCATCGGGTCAACCTTCGAGGAGGAAGAACAATGCCATTCTGTACCCCGCTCAAGGAGCTCCAATAAAATCTCCTTCGAAGATGGGTCGGGCAGTACCAGGGATGGCCACAGCTGAAAAACATCAGAAGGTATCAAGGACTACACCGGGGGAGAGGCGGGTTCGCTTCGCTAGGGGAAGCAACACCCTCTCTGGAGAACCGAGGTTGTCAAAGAGTTAAACGGCCTGCGCTACTGTTCAACAGCTCCCCAGAGGAAACCGGCCAAGCAGGAGCTTCGGAGGAGGGGGGGGGGAAAGAAGCAGCTTTGGGTTTCTTCTGCTTTGAGGAACACCCCAAAAGAGACAAATCTGCTTTAGCCTTCTTCTTCCATTGGTGCCCAAACCTTTCCCACTGGGAGGCAAACCACTCCTGGCATTCATTACAAGTAGTAATGGTATCACACTGTTGACCTCTGCATGCGGGACACAAAGAGTGAAGATCCGTATCGATAGAGGACATAAATGTCCCACAAGAGCGGCCCTCGGGTCCAGGGCAGGTTCGCATTGCTGGGAAGAATGCACACAAACACGCAAACTGCAAAAGAGAAAGCAAAAAAGATTAGTAATAATGGCTCTCAAAATATTTGGTGCGGAGGAACAGCGGAAGCAACTGTTCTCCATCCGAGCCAGAAGCAAAGTGAGTAACAAGTAGAGGTGTGTGAGTGAGATGGGTAGCTACTAGTCCCCAACACCCGATAACTAGCGGGTTGGTTAACCCTCGCCGAAAGTAATACCCCTATAAATAGCGTTGTTTTGTATCTTAGTTACGGAACAAAGTCAAATTACTGTAAGTACTGTTTGATATTTTTTCAAACTGTTTGTTAAAGTTAACTGTATCATGATGAGTAGCTCTCGTTACGTTTATGTTTTTTCCACTAAACATGACTAATTCGGAGATAATTTGTATTTTTCCTAACCATACAAACCTTAGCTATTTACATGGGGTATTACTTTCGGCGTAGCTGAATGACGAGCCATTAGATTTTTAACGAGGGTTTACTACCCCCTCGCTAGTTAGCGAAGGGTAGGGGACGGGAAGATAGCTACCGCTCCCCCCTCACACACCGGTGAACTGATTCACTTCGCTTAGAGGTAGGACTTCACGAGGGACAGGGCTGGCGGGCAAGTATGTGTAAATAGCTAAGGTTTGTATGGTTAGGAAAAATACAAATTATCTCCGAATTTGTAATTTGTTCCGTAACCGAAATACAGTACAAACCACGCTATTTACATGGGGTGACTTAACCCTTAGGTAGGGTGGTAAGTCCCAGACTTACAGGCTTTGGCTTTGCCTGGGGACTCAGGATCCGAGTGTGTAGCACTCGAAATAAGGAGTCCCTGCACCTCGCAAGTAGCAAGGAACGTGCGGCCTACATAAGCTAGTGTGTGAAGGAAAGAAGTGTGACTCATCCTGGGAAGTTGACCTGAAGTCCTTTAGATGGAAATCTAGGCTAGGACATTCCCAATACCACCTCGTCAGGGTATGGGGGACACGACAGTATTACAGTATTCAATACTAGGAACACAAGGAAGCATGGTTTCCCTGCAGTGGTTTGAGGTCAGCTGTGCAGAGAACCCAGGATGCTGCTTTCCCCAAGAGAGGGGAGGATGAAGAAAAGAGTAAGGGCTAGACATACTTTTTCATTCATGCAGACTAAAACTGGGTAACAATGCCCTCAAGCTTCTGCTACTTGTCCATTAAGGAGCCTGAGGTTAGACCAGCTGTTGTGCAGCCACCACAGGGCCGATAGAGAACGTATCGAGCCTCCTGTGGGTCACGTCCTGCAGGTAGAGGGCTGTGAAGGTCGTTTGATGCTTCCAGACGCCAGCTTGTAGAACCTGCGTCACTGAGAAGTTTCTTTTGAATGCCAGGGACGTAGCGATGCCTCTGACATCGTGTGCTCTCGGGCGACGTGACGGAGGAGGGTCTGGATTCAGGGAATGGTGGATGACCCTGTGAATCCAAGCTGAGATGGTGTTCTTAAGTGACCCTCCTCTCCGTCCTTCCTGTGCTCACAAACAGGGCTTGCACTCGAGGACGAACTGCGGCTGTTTTCTTAAGATAGCCTCAGACTCCTTACTGGGCACAGTAGGAGATGGTCTGGGTCATCTGTTACAGAACAAAGACTCAAAATCCTGAAGGAGTCGAACCGTGGGTCCGGAACTCCAGGATTCTGAGACTTAGCAACAAACTCAGGGACGAATCCGAACATTACCTCCCCCATCCCCTTGAATGGGCGACGTTGTACGAGAGACCATGAAGTTCACCAACTCACTTGGCTGAGGCCAGAGCGAGCAGGAACACCGTCTTCCAAGTCAGGTGATGATCAGAAGCCTGACGTAATGGTTCGAACGGAGGTCTCTTAAGAGACCTGAGGACACGAACCACGTTCCATGGAGGAGGTCTCACTTCCGACTGAGGGCAGGTAAGATCATAGCTTCGTATGAGTAGGGAAAGTTCCAGCAAGGAGGAAATGTCCATTCCTTTCAGCCTGAAGGCCAGACTTAAGACTGAGCGATAGCCTTTCACCGCCGAGACCGAAAGGCGCATTTCTTCCCGCAAATACACAAGAAACTCCGCTATTGCTGGAATAGTGACATCGAGGGGAGAGATACCCCTTCCACGACACCAACTACAGAAGACTCTCCACTTCGCCTGGTAGACCCCTGCAGATGACTTTCGCAGGTGTCGAGACATCCTCTCAGCAACTTGTTGTGAAAAGCCTCTCTCTGTGAGGAGATGCTGGATAGTCTGCAGGCGTGAAGCCGAAGCGATGCCACGGCTTTGTGGAAGATGTTGCAGTGTGGTTGCTTGAGTAGCTCGTGTCGTGGAGGAAGCTTTCTTGGGAGTTCCGTCAGGAGCTGCAGAAGATCCGGGAACCACTCTGAATGATGCCATAGAGGAGTTATTAGGGTCATTGACAGGTTGACCGATAGTCTGGTCTTGTTGAGCACCCTTCTCATCAGACAGAATGGTGGGAAGGCGTACACGTCGATGTTGTCCCACCGTTGTTGGAAGGCATCTTGCCAGAGTGCCTTGGGGTCCGGGACTGGGTAACAGTACAGCGGAAGCTTGAAGTTCAAGGCTGTCGTGAATAGGTCCACCGTCGGGGAACCCCACAAAGTCAGGACTTTGCTAGCTACTAGAGGATCCAAAGACCACTCGGTACTCACTATCTGCGAAGCTCTGCTCAGACTGTCGGCGAGCACATTCCTCTTGCCCGGAATGAAGCGAGCCGACAGTGGAATCGAGTGGACTTCGGTCCATCTCAGTACCTCTACTGCAAGATGCGATAGCTGTTGTGAAAAGGTACCTCCCGGCTTGTTGATGTAAGCCAATACCGTGGTGTTATCGCTCATCACCACCACGGAGTGACCCGCCAGGATCCGTTGGAACTGTTGAAGTGCCAGATATGAGACCTTCATTTCTAGCAGATTTATGTGGAGGCACTTTTCTGATTCTGCCCATAGGCCTGAGATCCTGTGGTTCAGAACGTGGGCCCCCCATCCTTCTTTTGAAGCGTCCGAGAACAGCATTAAATCCAGGGGTAGGACGAGAAGATCCACTCCCTTTCGAAGGTTTGCGTCCGTCACCCACCACTGAAGGTGCGTCCGTTCCGCAGGACCCATAGGGACCAGGATGTCCGGGGAATCGTGGCCTTGATTCCACTGGGACTTGAGCCGCCATTGCAGGGATCTCATCCTGAGGCGGCCGTTTGGAACCAGACGGGCTAAGGAGGAAAGGTGACCTAGGAGACGTAACCACGATTGGGCTGGAAGCTCTTCTCGTCTGAGGAAATGATCTGCGACCCTCCTCAGCCTTGCTATCCTGTCGTCTGATGGAAAGGCTTTGTGGAGATTGGTGTCCAACATCATGCCTAGATATAGCCTACTAGTCGTTGAGATGGAAGCAGAGAAGACTTCTAGAGATTTACCATGATCCCAAAATCTTGGCAAAGTCCCAGAAGCTTGTCTCGGTGTCGAAGAAGGGTCGACTCCGAGTCTGCCAGGATCAGCCAGTCGTCCAGATAATGGAGGAGACGGATGCCGATCCTGTGTGCCCACGAAGATTTCAGGGTGAACACTCTGGTGAATACCTCGGGTGCTGTGGAGAGACTGAAACACAGCACCTTGAACTGGTAGATCTTGTTGTTTAGGCTGAATTTTAAGTACTTCCTGGAAGACGGATGGATTGGGATCTGGAAGTACGCGTCCTTCAGATCCAGTGTACACATGAAGTCTTGCGGTCTCACTGCAAGTCTGACCTTGTCTACTGTCTCCATGCTGAACAGAGTTTGTTTGACAAACTTGTTCAGGGCTGAGAGGTCGATAACGGGTCTCCAGCCTCCAGATGCCTTCTTTACAAGAAAGAGTCGACTGAAGAAGCCTGGGGAGCCGTCGACGACCTCCTGGAGAGCATCCTTCTTGAGCATGGTCTCGACTTCTGCCCGAAGGGCTAGCCCCTTTACCGATCCCATGGCATAGGAGCTCAACGACACTGGATTCGCTGTCAGGGGAGGAAGAGATGTTATGAACGAGACGCGATATCCCTGACTGATCACGGAGATCGTCCAGGAATCGGCCCTGAGTTGCTGCCACCTGAATGCGCAACTTTGTAGGCATCCCCCCACTGGTGGACATGCAGGGGGGATTGCCAATCCTAGCGTTTGCGGCCTCGGCCTCTCCCTCTATGATTCTTGCCTCTCCTGGAGGACTTTCCACCCTTCTTGTCTTTGACAGGAAAGGGCTGCTGTTTGGACACCTTCGTCTTTGCTGCTGGTGCCGGTTTCGTCAACTTGGACTGGCGAGGTTGTTGGGGTGCTGGGTCCATAATCTCAAAGTATCTCCCCTGTTGGACACGGGGAGGTGGGAGGAGCTTGTTACCAGCATAGGAACGGCTGGAGGAGGCGAGTTCCGAAAGCTGGCCCTCAACCTTATCTCTGGCACTCTTCACCCCTTGGAACCAAGGCAGAGCCGCATTGGCCTTAGAGGGTTTTTGAGTGCCATAGACTTGGTCCAGGACCGTATCCTTGCCTTCACGAGGGGTGGGCTCGGGGTCCTTGAACTTGTTGAGATGCCTCATCAAAGTCAGGACTTGCCAGAAGGCGTGCTCTGAATCATGCTGCTCTCCTCTGGGTGAATTGGCAGCAAAGTCTCCAGTCCCCAACTGCTCTACTTGGGGGGACACATGGACATTCTCCTGAGGTCTCGCTGGCTCTGGTTGAATCCTTGAAGACTTCGGGACGGTCTTCGAGTCCTTCGGTTCCCTTCTAGGAGAGATGCAGGACTCCAGCAAAGAAGTCTGAGGGCTCTTCTCCGCCCTAGTACGTGACGATTCTCCTACTCATGGTGGGGCCTCTCCCATTGGTGCGGTGGGAGAAGGTCTCACCTCGGTAGATTCTGCTGAGGACGGAAAAGCTTCGTCCACAGAAGAAGGAGAGAATGTCTGAGGGGGGGAAGGAGCCTTCCTTACGACTTCTTAGGAGCCAGTTTGACCCTAGGAGAAGTCACCATGAACTCTACTCCTCTCTTCCTCTTCAGTGGGGTCGTTGGTTTGAGACCCAAATCAGTGAAGACAGGCTTAACAGCTTGGACGACAGCTCTGATAAGGGACCCAAACCAAGGCTGACGACTGACAGACGCAGTGTCAGAGACTCCCATTGGAGGGAAGGGGATCGGGCGATCCTTTGGAGTAGACATCATAGGGCCTACCTGAAAGGAAAAAGAAGAAGAATGGATCCTAGACCTCTCTGAATACTTCCCTTCCTCCTGCGAGCGCGCTATTCTGCGCTTGCGGGGAGGGGGGGAATCGTGAAGATGATGGCCTGGTTGTACGCGCTCCTGAAGACTCGCTCGGCTGCTCGCGCTGCGAAACCCATCGGGATTCGCGCTTGGGTTCGCGCTGGTGCTCACCCGATAGACAAATCGCAGATTCGAGCGCAAGCGCGCGGGTGAAGGGGCGGGCGGGCGGGGGGCGGGCGGGCGGGCGAGGGTGCGCGTGGATGCGCAGGCGGCCGTAAGGGCGAGCGTTGGCAGCCGGGCGAATGACGGCGCGCAGGAGAGCGTTGGCAGCCGGGCGAATGACGGCGCGCAGGAGAGCGTCGGCGCATAAGCGAGTGATGGCGCGTAGGGCGAGAAGGTGAGCGATCGCGCTCAGGAGAGATAGCGCGTGGGCGCGTAGGTGACCTTCGGCGAGCAGGATCGTGTGTGCGCGGGGGCGCTGAAGAGTGCTTGCGTACAGGCGATAGATCGCGCGGGCGTGCAGGAGATCACTGGCGCGCAATCTGGAGCAGGCGGCTGGGGCGCACGGCCAGCAGGTGTAGAAGCGCGTACCGGAGGCTGCTCGCGGGCGCGTGCAGGAGACTTTCCGTGACCGCGTGGGCGTGTAGTGTCTCGTCCAACTCTGGAAGTGCGCAAAGGCGAGTGCGCACGATGGCACGCAGGTGAGGGCTGACGAGTGGACGAGCTCTGAGGGCGCGCAGGTGATCGCAGCCGTGAAGGAGAAGGAAGAGTCTTCTTGCCTGTGCCCAGATCCGGGGATCGTGGGCGCGCGGGCGAACAATGGCGCACAGTAGAAGATCGCTGGCGAGCTGGAGATCATGGGGGCGCGCAGGAGATCGTGGGCGTGCCTGGCGTGTGACAGGAACAGGGCACGCAGATGTGCGCTGGCGAGTAGGAGATCGCTGGCACGTAGGCGAGCGCTGGCGAACAGGAGCACGGTGACGAGCAGGGGAGCACTGACGAGTTGACTCTGCCTCTGCTGCAGGAGATCACTGGCGCGTACGAAGGTCCTCAGCAACAGCAGGAGAGCGCTTGCGCGCGCAGAACGTGGGCGCGCAGGTGAAACCTGGCGCTGAAGAGACTTGCTCACAGTGTGAGACAAGTCCTTCTGCCCCGAAGGGACCGGAGGCCGTTGGAAAACGGGGTGCGTGGGCGCCCACAGCGCGTCAGCTTCCAGGAACGGAGAAGTAAGATCCACAGGTCTGGCAGGCGATGGAGATCGTAAAAGATCTGCAGAGAGGTCCAGAGATGCAGCTGCAACGGTCGACTCACGTCGAGGAGGAACCTCTGCAGGGGACGTCGAGGGCGAAGAACCGAAGAGGCGCCTCCTAACTCCCTTGTAAGGAGAAGGAAGACCTATACGGCGGAGAGGAGGGCGAGCCTTGCGGCGAAGACGACCTTTAGGAGCAGGAACACCATTGTCGGTCCTCCGAAGAGGAGTCTCTGTCAGTGAACTCCCCCGAGGGGTAGAATCACCCGCAGGAGAGACCGTTGGACTCAGCTCCTTCCTTGAAGGATGTTCAGAAGGGGGAACTGAGCCTTCAGCCACATCAGCAACCAAGGCAGGGGTTTAACCCGACCCGTCGGAAGCCTCTACCACAACAACGTCGACGATAGACAGAGGATCTACCTCCGCTATCACCAGCGACTGTTTGACAGCTGCTCCCAACTGGATCAAGTCAAACAGGGCTTCCCTGGAGGGCAAACCCTTAAGCCCCAAGGAAGCCCAAAGCTGCAATATATCATCATTAGACACAGAGTTATTAACATCCTCCCCCGGAGGAGGAGGAGGAGCTGCCTCGCTTTGGGAGGCAACTCCCTCTCCCGAACCCAAAGGTTGGTCAACAAAAGAATGGCATACGCTACCACTCACCGGCCTCTCACGAGAGACCGATCGAGTGAGAGCTTCGGAGGAGGTTCGGGCAGCGGAAGAAGAGTCCTTGGAACTTTCCTTCTTCAAGGCAACTCTTGAAGGAGAAAGATCCCGCTTAGACTTCTTCTTCCGTCGCCGGGAAAACCTCTCCCACTGGGAGGTAGACCACTCCCTGCAAACTTTGTCTCTATCACGCCGTTGACCTCTGCAGTACAGACACAAGGTGTGAGGGTCCGTCTCGACCGCCGACAAAAAAGTCCCACAAGGGCGGTCGGGTAAGCCAGGCACTTCCGCATGATAGAGGTAGAGGCCAACTTCCGAACACACACACTGAAAGAAAAAAGCAAAAAAAATTAAGGCTGTCAATATGCGAGGGTGAGGTAGACACGTCTGACCGTCACCCGAGCCAAAAGCGAAGTGAGCCAGTTCACCGGTGTGTGAGGGGGGAGGGGTAGCTAGCTACCCCTCCCCTATCCCCTCGCTAACTAGCGAGGGGGTAGTAAACCCTCGTTAAAAATCTAATGGCTCGTCATTCAGCTACCCCGAAAGTAATACCCTGTGTAAATAGCGTGGTTTGTATTTCAGTTACGGAACAAAATACTCTTTCCCATTACGCACCGTAACAATTTTCACCTACATACACAGTAGCCCCACCAGTTGAGCATGGTACTCCAATGAGACCGTAGGAGACACAGAAAATGCATTACTCTTGAATAGTATTTTTTGGCAAACTTTAAAGGACGAATTTTAAGACCAAGACCTGTTTAAGCGTGCATTGCAATTACCCATCTCTCGGATGATTTTACTAATCTGAGCAAAAACCATTAGACGGACAGCAAATCACAATGTTTGTGATTGGCTCATTTTAAAAATTTAAGAAACTGTGTCTGGGAGAAAACATTATTCAAAAGAAAATAGTGTCTGAGAGAGGCACCTCGGCCGCAGTTACTCCATGGGGGTTGTTTCACTCTTATTTTTGCATGAAAAATAATTTCTCTTAACTTTCATTGTTTTGTTGGGTTTTGCGGTTATTACCTTCCATAAATTGTTAGTTTTCATTTCATACCACCAAAATCTCTGATTCCCAACTAGGGAACCCACATTACTGTTAGGGTAAGTATGGTAGTGGTAATCTGAAAAAGATAGTTTTTATGAAAATAACAACAGAACATAATAAAACAACAAGGAAACTAACAGGGAAAAAAAAAAATTTCATGGAAAAATGGCTGGGTGGAGTCTCCAAAATTTTACTGATCCCACAGCCTCTGACGGGAAGAAGTGAACGCTCAGGGTTCCCAGTGCACCAACAAAGCCTAAAAGAGATGACGACGTTGATCCTCACTTTCCTGACCCGCGCTGGATCTACACCGGGGACTGATCCAAGGCATGCAGGCAGCAGAAAACAATCCACCTTAGGAGATAGTGCCAGCTGCAGAAAACTTGCCGGTTCTTCTTGGGCGTTACCCAGTCAGACACTTTGTGAGAGAACGTATTGAGAAGTAGCTGAGAACTGACTTGTTTATTATTCGGGACATTCTGTTTATATACAGGTGCGCAGATGGTAAGGAAGTGGCCGGGTCGGGGCGAACGACCTTCGTCGCACAAAGGTTAAATCTGACCAGACATTTGTGTTTCTTACTGTGTTTTGACTGTCTGTCGCTGGAGCTGGTTGCACCGAGTGGGAGGAGACTTGTTTTGGGATGGCACTCGGTGACGCCCCTTTGTCGGTATTCGCTGCACTCAGTGATGCCCCTTTTTGGTATTCTCTGCACTTGGGGATCCCCCTTTTCAGTATTCGCGGCACTCGGGATGCCCCTTTTCGGTATTCGCTGCATTTAAGGATGCCCCTTTTCAGTATTCGCGGCACTTGGGATGCCCCTTTTCGGTATACGCGGCGTCGTCGTCCACCATCAGGAATGTTGGTTTCAGCCTGTCGACCGTGACCCAACCTTCTTGACCGTGGATCATGAAGCAGAATGCCTTGGGGGCAGTCTTCACGACGTGGTATGGACCCCGGTATGGCCACATCAGAGGGGAGGGGTCGATACGTGTTGTTTCTGATGAAGACGTAGCTGCAGGTGTCCAGGCCCTTCAGTTTGAAACGCTTGGTCCTGTCAATAAAGGTTCTCAGACACGGCGTCAATTTCTCAGCGACCTCACGAAACCTTGCGATCTGCATGTCCTGGTAGGTGTTGTTTGTTGGGAAGGCCATGAGGGAAGCTTTCAGTGAACGGTGGACCTCTCTACCATGCCATTCGCTGCGGGGTTTTACGCCGCTGTGCTGTGAAGTGATGTTCCTAGTAGGTGAGCAAGGGAGGCCCACAGCTCGGATGGGAACACCAGTCCGCGGTCGGTCGTAATATTGTCGGGTACTTCGAAACAGCTGATCCAACTTGACAGGAGGGCTTCTGAGCAAGAGTTGGTTGTGGCTTACATCATAGGGGTGGCTTCTGGCCCCCTGGTGGATCAGTCTATCATCGTAAGGAGGTACCTGTCATCTCTAGACTGTGAGAAGGGTCCTACAATGTTGATGTGTATTAGCCTAAAGCGGCGCCGTGGACGGAGAAAAGTCAGCCACGCCAGATTCCGTGTGACAACTGATCTTGCTGGTCTGGCACGCCATGCATGTCCGGGCCCATTCGCGTGAATCCTTATATATGCCGTGCAAGACAAATTTTCCAGTCATCAACTGTGCCATTGTTCATCCGGAGGGATGCGATAGTCCATCGATGATCTCCAACCCCTGTTTCCACCAGTAGGCGGGTACCCAGGGACGAGGGCTACCGGTGCTGGCATTGCAGAGGAGTGTTGTGCACGTCAGGTCCAGTGGGATGTCTCTTAATTTCAGCGAAGTGGACGTTACGCAGTACGCTGCTGTCTCTGAGTCGGCGGCTTGTTCTCGAGCGAGGTCAGCATAGTCCACACCCAG
This sequence comes from Palaemon carinicauda, assembly GCF_036898095.1. Taxonomy (NCBI): domain Eukaryota; kingdom Metazoa; phylum Arthropoda; class Malacostraca; order Decapoda; family Palaemonidae; genus Palaemon; species Palaemon carinicauda. The sequence goes on from NC_090765.1 coordinate 27,138,330, forward strand.
GTGGATGGAGTTGATTTCTACCCGAGATAGAGCGTCGGTCACGGGGTTCCTTTTGCCTGGAAGGTAGCAGATGGTGCGTCTGAACTCAACGATGATGGCCAGGTGCTGTTGTCTCGCTAACCACGCGTCACCCATCTTCATAAAGGCGTGGATCAGCGGTTGGTGGTCAGTTTGGATGGTGAAGGAGTTCCCTAACAAGAGGTACCAGAAATGCCAAATGACTTGGTAGAAGGCCAGTGGCTTGAGTTTGCATCTGAAAAACGCCAGCAGCTCGGGCGTCTTCTGTTCACAATCTGCACCAACACTGACCCGCAGGCGACGTTGCTGGCATCGGTGGTAAGTCTGAGGGGGCCTCCAGGTCCTGATAGACAAGCGTGGCGGCATCTGACCGAACGCCTGCTGCAGTGGCATTTCCCGTCTCAACTTCTTTGCGTTCCCCTTCAGGACGTTGTTCAGAGGGGACATGATGCGAGCGATATCTGGAATAAAACGCCGATAATTATTAACCATTCCGACGAATTCCTGCAAGGCCTTGATTGTCGTAGGCATGGGAAAGGTCATCACTGCTTCCACCTTGGAAGCCATTGGGCATACTCCAGTCGGAGACCTCGTGTCCCAGGAAATCCACCCTCTCTCCGCTGAACATAATTTGTCGAAGCAAACGATCAACTCGTTCTCCTGCAAGTGTTTTTGGACACCCCAGATGTGGTCCTTGTGCTCTTCCCGCAATCTGGAGAATATCAGGATGTTGTCCACGTAGCAGCAGCAGAACGGTAGATCGCCGAAGATGCTGTCCATCAGGAAGGTGGCCACCGTGTTTCTGAGACTGAAGGTGGAGAAAGCGAATGTGTAAATCCTGAAGGGCGTGATGATGGCCGTCTTTGGGATGTCGTCCGGGTGGATGGAGAACTGGAAGTACGACTTGAGGTCAATCTTCATAAACATCTTCGCCTCAGGCAGAGTGCCAGTGAGGTCCTGCATGTTTGGCAGGGGGTAGTGATCGGGCGTTGTGATTAGGATGAGGCAGCGATAGTCCCCGCAAGGTCTCCAGGTGCTGCCAGGTTTCTTTACCATGTGTAGAGGGGAGGCTCATGGACTTACTGCCTTCTTGCAGATCCCTATCCGCTCCATGTTGGCGAACGCGTTCTTGGCATAACGGAGCTTCTGGGGCAGTAGCCAGCGAAACTTGGCATGCTGGGGGGGGGTTTCCGTAGTTGAAATGTGGTGATATACGCCGTGTTTGGCTGGCGAACCAGTGGACTGGTGGACCTTCGTCTTGAATATGTCGGGGAACTTGCAGGAGGTCGGCATAGCAATGAAGAGTAAGGGAGCACAAGGTCGGTATGGCCGGGCCGGCAGTGGAAGGTCGGGAACAACATGTTCCTGTGTTGAGGAGGTGCTTCCAGGTGATGTCCACCAGCAGTAAGTGGTGGGCCAGGAAATCCGCTCCCAGCAGAGAGCCAGGCGTACGAGTGTCCCATGATGAAGATCTCCAATGTCCTGGTTCCGTAACAGCGGATGGGGTTGCCGTTGGTGGCCACCAACTGGGTGTTGGCGTCGGCAGGGTTATTATGGTCCTCCTTCGTCAGCGGGAATGTTGATTGCAGGGCGCCAGTGTCGACCATCATCATCCGACCTAACACAGCGTCGCGTAGGTAGAACCCCACCTATTGGGGTCCTGTGGTGTTAGTGGCCACGGTCGATGTTGTGGGTGGCTGCCGTCCTAGTTTTTTAGGACCTTGCAAAGGGGCATGCACTTCATGGCTTCTTTTCGGAAGGTCTGGTGAAAATAACACCAGAATGGGTCAGCTTTCTTTGTTTGCCGGGGCGGTGGTCTTCTGCGATGCACTGCGTTAACTTTTCGCCTGTCCATTTCAACCAGTCTGCATCGTCGTTCTCTCCCTCAACCATATGGAAGAACATTGGCGATGTGGCATGCCTAGAAGCCTGAGAGGCCTCAAGTAGTTTTCGGGCCTAGAGTACCAAGTCCTTCATTGGAAGTGCGTCCATGTCAGTGAGTTAAGCCCTGACATCTTGAGGTAGGGGATGCAGTAAGATCTACTTGGGTAAGCTGATCTCTTTCTGTCTTCCGAGTTGACTTCTGGAAGTATCAGGAGGCCCACCAGTTCATCAAAGGCGCCCACAGGCAAGTTGTCCCCCTGAGGTTGGTTTATCAAGTCCAGGACTCGCTGGGCCCTCAGGGGAATGGAGAGAGAGTATGCAGCGATTAGTTTCTTTCACAGGTTGTCGTAGTCCACCCAGACTGACCGTGTGTCCAGCCAGGAGGAGATTCGGTCGAACGTGTCCTCGGGTAAGGATGACAGGATGATATCGGCCTTAACTCCCTGACCATCATTCAGGCCACCCTGAGGAGTACATCAACAGCAGCAGCTTCATGCTCGGGCCGGGCGACGATTGTGTCCTAGCGGTGTAGAGGATTAATTTCATTTTATTTGCTTAGAGAGAGAGAGAGAGAGAGAGAGAGAGAGAGAGAGAGAGAGAGAGAGAGAGAGAGAGAGAGAGAGAGAGAGAGAGAGAGAGAGAGAGAGAGAGAGAGTATGCGTGTCCGGTCCGCGCACCACCGAGCGAGAGGTTGTGTTATGATTGTTTGTAGTGGGATAGACTGTAGGTATAATTGAGGTTGTTTGTTTACTTTTTTTATAGCTAGGTTAGGGCGGTGGTGAATGTCATGGGTGAATGCTTTTTCTATTTGACAGCAGCAAGAGTCAGTTGTGTCCCGAATGCTGGATTATTTTTTCACTTGTTCATCGACCAGCCACCTTGGAAGTGATATTTTTTTATAAGCGTAAGTACAGTGTTTTCATTAATCTTTGCTAGGCGCGATTGTGAATGATCTAAAGTTTATTATTTATCTTTGATTACAGTGCGATAGTTTAGTTAGCCAGGAGTGTTCGTAAGCGTTTTTTCTTTTTATTTGTAGGTCGTAATTCCTCCTTTGGAAAGTTTTTTTGTGGATCTAATGTTGTTGACCAGGCCTGATATAAGTTTCAATTACTGCTGATGATGATGATAACCACTACCACCATCAGGGAGGCAGTTGTGGCAAATTGCTACCCAGTGTAGGCTACTGTTAACCACAGAGCTGTGGTAGTGTTCCTTGAAAGAGACAGTTCGGCTTTGTGTGGACTACAGTGATCACATGCAACATATTTAAGTTTAAGAGTTTTTGGTAATCGAGTATTGGTTTTCTCTGATTATTGGACAGTTTCTGTATATGTACATGCACCATTATATATATAAAATATTGTGGTTTATGCTATTGTTAATTTTGTCTGATTTGGTTTTAAGTTGATGATTAGTGTTGAGTGTGATTATTATTTTGATTGGCGATTCGTTTTAGTTTCAGGAATTACAGTATGAAGAATTAATAACAGCCGATATTTGAATGTTGGATTTTAGTATGAAGTGATTGTTACAGTTGTAAGGAAATACAGCTTTAAGGTAATGTTTTGTTATACTGTTCTTGTGCAAGAGTCCAGCTGTAAGATTACGACAGTAGAAAGTTTGTTTTGAAGAGACTATTGTCAGTAAGTTTTAAGGGTGTGGGGGTTGCTTTGGTGTGCATCCCGCCACAGCGACATCGGGTAGAGTTTGTGTCGCGGACGTAGTGTCGGGTGCGGGACCGGTTGAACTCTGTATCTCAGTGCTCATTGTGCTGTCTAACATCATGGTATGCGCCGTATTTAGTCCATTAATGGTGTCGGGTTTCTAAGTGGTCGTAGATACGTAGATGGCAGGACCAAACAACTAGGGAAAACGCCAGAACGCAAGAGTTTTGTGCTGCATTGAGTCCGTTGGAGGCGCTTTTCTATGTCGACTGGAGTGAGGAACTTTCAGAAAACCCCAGGCGTCGTATGATTCCATTAAAGGTTTTCTGAAGTTAATGCAGACGTAGCAAGTCTGTTGACGGCATAGCCAAAACTGCAAAGTTACCATCCAATCCGGGATGTCACCAGTTGTGAGGGCATGTAATGAGAAAAACTGAGAACTGACTTGTTTATTATTCAGGACATTCTGTTCATATACAGGTGTGCAGACGGAAAGTAAGTGCCAAGGTGGGAACGAACAACCTTCGTCACGCAAAGATTAAATCTGACCGGGCATTTTAGTTTCTTACACAAGACTACATACAAACTGTGGAGCATCAAATACATGAAATTGCATAATACATACAACCGCTGAAAGGCCAGAAAAATATACATTCATTGGTATATACAAGCAGGCCGTAGCAAGTAAGGTTAAGGAATGATAAGTACAAAACTCGGATTTGGCGAACCGAAATCTGAAAGAAGGACGTCTTTACAACTTAATGTACGCCTCACGCACTTCTTCCCCTCCAGGTCATAAGCCTGCCACTGCACTGAAGGCCACATTTAACACTAGGAGCAAGGGGATGCCTACAAACGGACATGCCCCCAACATGAAGCACGGGGAGAGCGGATCTACAGCCAGCTATGCCATGAAGTGGTTGTTGTCCTTCCCATGGCAAAGAAAGTTCTTGTTTTCATCACATTGCTCAAAACCATACTCTTAATAAACAGAATCAACAGTTTTGGTAAGCAGTGCAGAATGTCCGTACACCATAGTGGTAAAAGCAAAAGTAGGTGATAGCCGACTGGAATGGGAGAGGGACTTTTCGCCCAGCACCTTTCCAGTTGGATAACTACTAGTGTCTAGTTCAAACACCAATTCCAGCTGGTGCCAAAGAAATCTCCCTAATTAAAGGATGAGGGTTTGTATGCCATATTGAAACAAATGTAGATGTTAAATTAGTCTTGAATCGAGACCCGGGTAGCCTATTATTATAAAAGTACACAGAACAAACGTTACTAAATTGTAGAATATATAAAAAAAAACGACCGTTTCCTTCAAAAATGACTATAATTTCCCTATTTTTATTATTAGTTGCTAGGCTACAACCCTAGTTGGAAAAGCAAGATGCCATAAGCCCAGGGAGCTCAAAAGGGAAAATAGCCCAGAGAGGAAAGGGAAAAAAGAAAAAGAAAATTTAAGAACAGTAACTAATTAAAAAAAAAAATTCCAATATAAACTATAAAAACTTTAACAAAACAACAGGAAGAAAAATTAGAAAGAATACTGTGCCCGGGTGTACCCTCAAACAAGAGAACTTTAACCCAAACCAGTGGAAGATCATGGTACAGAGGCTATGGCACTATACAAGACTAGAGAACAGTGGTTTGCTTTTGGAGTGTCCTTCTCCTAGAAGAGCTGCTTGTCATAGATAAAGAGTCTCTTCTACCCTTACTAAGAGGAAAGTAGCCACTGAACAATTACAGTGCAGTAGTTAACCCCTTGGGTAAAGAAGAATTGTTTGGTAATCTCAGTGCTGTCAGGTGTATGAGGCCAGAGGAGAATCTGTAAAGAATAGGCCAGACTATTCGGTGTACAGTATGTGTACGCAAAGGGAAAGTGAACCGTAACCAGAGAGAAGGATCCAATGGGCTAATGTCTAGGAGAGGGCCACATGAAGATATCAGTGATATTCAATGTATTTGTACTAGAATGTGTATAAATGTATGTAAATAGTGGTATACGAGTGAGATAATTTAGTGAAATTAAATAACAGTCGAAATATCGACTATCAAACTCACACTACTTTTATCTTCCTCCCAGAATTTTTCTAAGTCTGTTGTTATTGTTGACTTTGTCTTGTTTTTAGCTCAAATGAGCCCTCTAACTACTATAATCCGCAGACAAAAATCACTGTGGCCTTAAGGGGGGTCGCAGGTGGGGCGGAGCCCCCCGGTAGGCCTAGGTAGGTTAGGTGGTTGCATTAGGTTAGGTAGTGGCCCGAAAATCACTTTTCTCCTCCTCCCACACCCAAAAACTCCGCTTCCCACTGGGGTCCCCCATAATTGTATTCGTAGGTTTATGCTTATATTTTGTGCGTAAGAGTAAGTCCTAGTTTCTTTTTTATTCATTTCCTCATGTTTCTATACGATGTGCAACACCAATCTGGTAGTTTTTTTGCCGTTTTTCGTCGTTAATACTTGAAAAACGGGTGCGCCCTTCTCCTGGACATTTACCATCCAATGTAGTACTGTCTCACCAGTCAAAGGAACCCATAACCCACTAGAGCTAGTATCTTAACGGGTGGCTGGTGCCCTTGCTAACCTACTACCTACCCAATAAATAGTTAATAAGATATACCCTTATATATCCTATGGTAATGGGGGCTATCCAGTGGAAACCAGGGGTTTTTGAGGGGGAAAATTTACTGGCGAATCAATAAATAATGGCAAAACTCATCTTTTCTTCTCTAACCATTATTCTCCGAGACGCATAATAAATCCACAAAATATTGCATAAAAAATGGGGATCCTTGGTAAAACTAAAGAAGCATGCCGCACTCAATATTAAAAAAAAATAATCACCTCCATGGAAAGAGCATGTGAAAAGCTATATAAAAAGTATAGTTTTCATACAAGAGATTGAACGAGGTGGAATTAAATGAAGTTGATATGTTTTTACCTTGAATATTTCCCAAGTCAGGAGAGATGTTTCCTCTAAGGCAATGTTTACTTTTAATGAGCCCTTTATCTCACTTTCTTACACAAACACAAGCAGTTCCAATAATAGTTTATTGGCTGAGTGCTGTAACATCATTGTGACATAATGGTTTCATAACCAACTGCGAACGACTTCAGTCGAAAACCAAGTTTTACTAGGATTTCAGCAGAGTAATAAAGTTACCTTAACGTCCACTGGTATCCGAGTTTGACTGAATGCTACGGATAACAAAGGGAAAATCGCATTTCAGTTTGTTTTCGCTATGGCAAAGGCAATGGCTGGCCCTTCAAGTGTTAATTTTGACAAAAACACCGTTTCTACAGATTGTGTGCAGTGCAATATTGGTTATGAAGGACACAATTTAATTCTAAAGGAAAGGTGTTGCGAGTTCTGTAGAGCTATTTGTAGGATCGCCTATAGTGACAAAAGACAAGAGGGTAATACAGCCTATTTCAAAATTTTGGTATTATCATAGATATTACAAGGGACATATTTTACTAATACAACGGTTCTGTAAAGATTGCCAAGACATAAAAAGAGAAATAGGTGTCAACCATAAGGTAAGGTATTATTTGTGATTTTCTATATCATAATTTAAGGATTTTTATTTTATTTATTTTTAGTTCGTGATCTGGGCAGGGGGCTTGACCCCGGCAAGGGGTTGCAAGTTAGGAAAGGAGTCCGGAGGGGGGGATGCCACCTGGCTAGGGGTTAAGATCTGGGAACTACTAGGTTAGGTTAGGTGAGTTTGTTAGGTTCTGTACCCTTTTAGAAATCTCAAATGTTAAATAATCCCATTTTGTGATCTGCAAAGGAGGGTCAGGGCACTTGCTCCCAGGCTAGGGATTGTGACCTGGGAACTAGTAGGTTAGGTTGGGTGGGTTTGTTAAGTTTTGTACCTTATTATAAATCTCAAAAGTGTTAAATAATCATATTTTGTCCTGATTTTGCACACCCAAAATCCCAGGTTCCCACCTGTATCTTTTGGGAAGGAGGGAGAGGCATAACGGTAGAATGACTTATTAACAGTGGAAATAAAGAATAAAAATCCTTGAAAGCACATTAATTGTTGTAGCAAGTTTTTTTTTTTTTGTCTTAGAAATGTTGACCCGTGTTTTCCTAGGTTACATCGCCCTGTAATACAATACAATAATACCAATTTTCCTATATGTTATCAACAGACTATAGTAGGAATCTAGTATTTCTTAAGAACCGACATATCACTGTGATACCAATAAATCACTGCGATCTTAGTAAACCAACACCAAAAATTTGGGTTGCACTTAAGTATGTTCACTTAAAATAGCGTTTTCCTTTAAAGAGAAGTGAGAAAGCCAAACTAGGCCTAGGCTCTCCAAAGCAAATCATCTTACCTTAATTGCGACAGGAAAGTAACCTAGCCTACTTCAAACCAAGTCCTCGCATAATAAGCCCTCACTTTCCAAATGCCTCTCTTAAAAATAAGTCCCTGGTAGCAAGATGGTTTGAATGAAGACACTTACCAAAGGGAAACTCCTCCAGAATACTCGGCGAGGTGGCTTCCATATACTTAACGAAGACGGCAACGAATTATTGTCTTTTTCTAGTGTTCGAGACAAACAAAACCTAATGTCCAGGTTGGTTATTATATACCACATGACACAATTAATAAAAACACGTACAAACAACAGAAAGTAAGGAGAAATTGGTGACTGGTGCTAAGATTCACCGTTTAACACGTTGACACATTGATGATTGACAGTCGGCGTCGTTAGTGATGTTTATTGTTAACTTTGTCAATTGTCTAATATTCATTAAATAATTTTGTACATCTTTCTGAGATATAAAATTATCATATAGCATGTATATTCAATTAATTTTAGTCTAGCGTGTGTCTAATATCTTTGCCGTATTTAAATTTAACTCGACAAGGAAGAATGAACTAAAAATAAATGCGGTGAAAACTGCAAGGGGGCATATTTATGACGTCATCACACTGGATTCCTTTTGTCCATATACACATTTGGAACATCAGTTCATGATACGCTAATATTATTTCATTGTTTCATAATTTGTTGGTATTCTACAATTGATGCTTGAAAATAAATGTGAAAAGTTAAGCTAAGCTGACAAAATAGCTACGCCTGGTAAAAGATGATGTTTATTAGGCCTATTCCATTTTTCAAGTCGATGAGCCAGGTAAAAATATGGCTAAGAACACACGATCTATTTTTTGGCTTTTTTTTTTTATTATATTATAATGACGATAGTAGTTTTGGCCGTCACGAAATAGGATGATGTTTCTAATTATATTTTGATTTATTTCTGAAGTGATAAATTCGTTATATTGAATATTAGGCTCAAATACTCATGATGGGCAAACTTGCATCGCCCTTAGAAAATGTACTCAGAATCTTCAAATTAAAACCAAATACATAAGGCCATGTTAATAATGCCAGAAATACTAAATACTCCCAACATATTCATATAGTATATAGTTTTTAAAACTTTATATATATATATATATATATATATATATATATATATATATATATATATATATATATATATATATATATACACACCTACTAAATAGCCATATATCTATCTATTTCATCTTCCAAGACACGGTTCCCCCAATCTGGGGCTAGCCAACTTTAAAAAAAAAAAAAAAAAAAAAAAAAAAAAAAAAAAAAAAAAAGATGGGGGCTATTCTTCTCATAATTCCTCCCAGCCAGACAAGGGATTCGGGCATGGTCGGGTTTGGTCAGTACTGCTAGGGTTCCACCGCCTACCCTTCCCTGTTATCCACCACAAATGGTGCTTCATAAGCTAAATCCCCTACTGCTGCTACCTCAACAGTCATCAAGGTGACCAGAGGAACCAGCAGGGCCTATTGGAACTGTGTCACAATTGCTCGCCATCCACTCCTATTTCTAACGCCCTCTTTTGCCTCTCTCACGTCTATCCTCCTATCCCCTAGAGCTTTCTCTACTCCACCCACCCATCCAAACCTTGGCCTTCCTCTTGTACTTCTCCCATCAACTCTTACATTCATTCATCATTTTATACTTTCTCTACATGGCCAACCCACCTCAGCACATTTATATAAACACTAGCTGCTAATTCATTTCTTACACCCATTCTCACCCTCACTGCTTTGTTCCTACCCCTATCTAATCAAGACACACCAGCCATAGTTCTCGGACACTCCATCTCAAACATATTAAATTTGTGTTTCTCCGACACTTATTTTCCTCACAACTCCGATCCATACAGAACTCCCTTAACATCTAATCCTAATCCTTTTTCCTTTACCACTCCCTTCATTGACCCTAACACATTACATCCTTCATTCACTCCGATGTACATCTGCTTCCACCCCAGCATTTGCAGCAACTACAGATCCCAATTACTGTACTTAAACTCACCTTCTTCCATAACTATCAATTCAACATGATATCAACCTACCATCACCCTGCCTTTTTGTGCATCTCATAACCTTACTCTTACCCACATTAACTCAACTTCCTCTCGCACACATCTTCCCAAACTTTGTCACTAATCGACCCAGCTTCTCCTTCGAGTCTGCAATCAATACCGTATCATTAGCAAACGACTGATTTACCTCCCACCCGTGATCATTCTCATCTATCAGGTTCAATCCTCGACCAAGCCATAGGTATCTATGCTAAATAGCTGTTTCTCAAAATTGATTTTCATATTCAGCTTTTCTTTTTCAGATCCAGTATTCCCACAAAGGTACCTGTAAGAATTTTTTTCTTAAGCCCTATTACAGGGTAATATTTCAGTCAACCAGTGGCGTTTTCATGACTGGCTGAGGAAAACATAATTTTTTTCTTACTCAACTTCACTGATTCTTGTTGAATGAAAAGCACTTGGCTGGATGAAATTGGATATAGAAAACATAAAAAAAGAAACTCATCTATTCGAATGTTATCGTTTACTTTCGATAAATCGTCGGCCGTCGGACTCATTAGGAAGCGATGGCGAACCAGTCGCCCGATAGACTATCTGATTGGTTCTTTCACTACTCAACAAAGAAATGCCTCCTGACCATTGGACCATGTAATTAAAAATGTTGAGTGAGCACTGACAGTACATCACTGTAATATACAACATAAATGCATGTATTTAAAGAAATAATCTATTTCCTAGTTTAAAATTTGTACTGGACTGGATTTGTGAATTTGGGCCATTTAGTTGGGTGCTTGGAGGTCATTGAGCACCCATGTACAAATGAGAAAACCTCAAGTAGCACTTAGAAGTATGATAATGTACATTAAAATTTAAGAGAAGTTGGACAACAAAATCACAATTTTTAAAAGGAATTTGTATTTTTTCTACCTAAACAAAACTGAGTTCTTTAAGTAGGGAGTATGTTTTCAACATGATGATGGACAACGGTGAGTCATTTAACAAGGAGTGGAGGCGAGGGTGAGAAGGCTAACCCCCTTACCTGTCAGTCTCTTCACTTATGACCTTTTAGCTCAAGACTGACAGGGAGGGCTGAAGAAGGAAGAATAATCTAAAGGGCTCAGGTTTGTAAAGCTAAGAAAAATATAAATTATTTTAAAAATTTTTATTTATTCCAATGCAAATACAAACCCTCATGCCTGAGGTGGGGAGACTTGCTTGGTGAATCGGATGCAGTTGAGGCATACAATACGGATCAGCTTCCGAAGCCCAAAAGATCATGTTCTAAACACTTTGATTCTGCCCGTGCTAAGGAAGAGTTGCTGACACTTAAAGCGGAGCGGCTGGGTCTTCTTCAGATAACACTGCAAAACTCTCAAAGGGCAAACAGCCTCTTCACCACTCCATGCTTCACATAGAGATTGGGTGGAGAAGGCCTCGAACCTGGGGTTCATACCCTGGAAGTATCCAAGTTTGGCCATGTGACCTGGCCACTAGACTAAAGAGCTCCTACTCCTCTTAAGATTGGAAAACTAAGGCAGAGAGACCACGTTACTCGCCTAATCTTTTTCCCAATTATAAGGCAGCAGAGACAGTCTTGCGAGTCAGAACACTGACCGAGGCCTTCTCAAACACTCAGAATAGATGTCTTAGGTGCAGACGAAATCCAAGTACCCTCTTATCCACCCCGTGAAAAAGTCACAACAGGTTGCTCCAATGACTCATTCCCCCCACCCCCTATATGATTATTTTGTCCCTAAGAATGAGGGCGGCCACATCGGGGAAAGGATCTCCAAGAAATAAAATGGCAGATATGGAAGAAATACTTGTACCCTCCTCCTACTAGCAGAGCAGAGAAATTTACTACAGCCATGTACCTTACATTGAGATCGTTCTTGGTCCAAATCTTGGTCTTTTACTACATGCCTGCTTGTTAAGGTTTTGAATGGTGTCATCACCTCAACTTGCTTTATCAAGGTCTTGTCAACTGAGAAAGGAACATTTGTCCAATGTCCTGGCAGAAGGAAAGATGGGAATGCCGAAGGTACCTTCATCAACTGGGGGGAACAAGTGTTCGGGGTTGCAACACCTGGTCGCTGGTGTTCTGTGGAGCAGTTGGGCTAATGCATGTGCTGTGGATGACTGGGACCAGCCCCGCATATCCCATACCATTATATGATTTTCATTTTTCACACCTATTTATTCCCTCTACGTATTTTCATACCCTTTAATTTTCCATACTGCACTCTCATTCCCTAAACTACTCTGATGCCTACACTCTCATGGGTCTAGGGGTTTCTTCCACAGGTGACCAATTTAGAAACATTGGTAGCTGTTTCTTAAGATGTTGAGAGGTTGGTTATTGTTCTTAAATCTGAAAAAAAAAAAAAATAAACTGTGAAAAACTGAAAATATGTGACAGAACACTGTTCGATGAACTTTGTGCCTCATCAAACAAGTTTTGTAAAATTCTTTATGCTTGCGTATAAGTGATGGCAGTTAATCGGTGAGAACCTGGTGGTGGTGACTAGTGACAGCAGCAAGAGTGACTGGTGTATGAGGAACAAGAGAATGGACAGTCATACTGTATGCAGAATAAAAAAATTCTTTTGCTGTGTACTACAAAATAGCAAGAAGGAAGAAAACTTAGTGCAAAAAGTGGCTGCAAAGATGAGAAAATTTAGGAGTTCATGCTACAATACTAAGGGAGTTAAAGTGAATCAGAACTAGATTTCATAAATTACATGAGAATGGATCCAAATCCATTTTACAACATTATTTCAAAATTGGACCCGACAATCACCAAACAATACTAAAATGAGACACATATTTCTACAGAAGCCCGATTACAGGGAACATCACTATCTGTTAACAGACTATACAGTACTCCAATACACAATAAGGATTACAAAGCAGAGTTGTGTAAAATTATACCTGAAACCTGCAGAAATTTAAGTAAGTTTTAAGTACATAGATTTCTTTGACTTCTAATTTGCCGCACTTCTTATCATCGTTGGCAGCGAAGTGCTAATTTACATTTCACCTCTTTAATAATATGATTAATATCAAGGGCTTGAGTTATTTAAAAAATTGCTTCAACTTGTGCATCACAATCACTATAAACATCAGCCCTCACCTCCCAAATGCTGAAGGGGTGTTGTTTACATAAATCTATCAAGTTTAAAGTTATATCACAGGTTGAATGAAACTTGGAAACATTTAAACTTTGTAGTAGAGAATACAGAAATAGTATATCATTGGCATTGGTGAAAAATGTAACTTTGTATATTAGGGAACAACTTTACACAGCTCTCAATATTTTGTTAATCATGCAAAAACAATTATACAGAAATTTGTTCACTGCTTCTGACGTCACCTTCAAGTTCGTTGTGTGAATGTAGCCGTACAAGTTGCTATGCTGTTCACTCAGAATGGTGCCTCCTGACAGTAAAACAGCTGACCTACAGAAGGTGGGCATGCTCTATCATTTGAGAGGACCTTTATTTCTTAATTTTCATGATCACAAAAATTATTCTACTGTACATTGTAGGCACATTAACTTGAAATTGCTTACAAAAACTACTAAATCAATTTCATCAGTGTATAAAACATTATCAAGCAATGAGTGATGGAGGAATATATTCCGAGCGGAAAAGCTTAAAAATTTTCACACAGTGATCTTGATGTACATACATACATATACCACGGCACTTCCCCCAATTTTGGTGGGTAGCCGAAATCAAACAAATGAAACAGAAAAGGGGACCTCTGCTCTCTACATTCCTCCCAGCCTGATAAGGGACTCAACAGAGTTCAGCTGGTACAGCTAGAGGTGCCAAAGCCCACCCTTCCCCGTTATCCAACACAGATGAAGCTTCATAACACTGAATCCCTTACTGCTGCTACCTCCGTGGTCATCCAAGGCACAGGAGGAAGCAGCAAGGCCTACCGGAACTGCCTCACAATTGCTTGCCATTCATTCCTATTTCTAGCACGCTCTCTTGCCTTTCTCACATCTATCCTCCTATCAACCAGAGCTTCCTTCACTCCATCCATCCACCCAACTCTTGGCCTTCCTCTTGTACTTCCCCCATCAACTTATGCAATCATCACATTCTTTGGCAGACAGCCATTTTCCATTCTCTCAACATGGCCAAACCACCTCAACACATTCATATCCACTCTAGCTGCTAACTCATTTCTTACAGCAGTTCTCACCCTCACTACTTCGTTCCTAACCCTATCTACTAGAGATACACCAGCCATATTCCTTAGACATTTCATCTGAAACACATTCAATTTCAGTCTCTCCGTCACTTTCATTCCCCACAACTCCGATCCATACATCACAGTTGGTACAATCACTTTCTCATAGAACTCTCTTTACATTCATGCCCACCCCTCTTATTTTTCACTACTCCCTTAACTGCGCCAAACAATTTGCATCCTTCATTCACTCATCATTTGATCTTATAGATTGAGTACTAGGGTTCTTTATACGTTGATAAAATTTCCCATTGTCTCTTCTCTAAGGGTTAAACCAACTTTATTCACCTTACTATTGGTGATGAGATGAGAGGTTGGCATGGATACCTAAAATCATAAGCTGCAGACAAAGGAATGAAGCGGCAGGGTCGTATGGGAGCACCGAAAGGTGATAGGATATGTAACGGCTCCTCACGTATCCTTCCCCTTAGAGGATTAGACTGGGTAAGGTCTGTTTGGGGTGCAGATATCTATGGTTATCATAGGATATGCCCCTGATTATACACGATATCTTCGGATAGTCGTTCCGGGGGTTAGAACCCTGTGATACCTAACGGTAATTCTCTTATAATATCAATCGCAGAAATATTATACAGCAGGAAGCTGCCGGAGGGAACTTCCACCAGGACGACATGGCTCGAGCCCAAAAATTTATTTTTCCTACGTTAAAATCCTTCTCTTTCTGAGTGACTGGACTGTTCCTTTATTCTAGCTATTAACAGAGATTTCTTACTTTGTAATTGACTAGTATGAAAGACTACATACATTCATGCTGTCATTATTATTATTACAAGCAAAGCTATAACCATAGATGGAAAAGCAAGATGCCATAAACCCAAGGGCTCCAACAGGGAAAAATAGCCCAGTGAGGAAACAAAACAATGCAATAAATAAACTACAAGAGAAGTAATAAACAATCTAAAATATTCTAAGAACAGCAACATTAAATTAGATTTTTCATATATAAACTATAAAAACTTAAAAAAAAAAAAAGAGGAAAAGAAATAATATAAAACAAAGTGCCTGAGTGTACCCTTAAGCAAGAGAACTCTAATCCAAGAACGTGAAAGGCCATTGTACATGGAGTGTCCTTCTCCTAGAAGAGATGATTACCATAGCTAGAGTCTCTTCTAACCTTACAAAGAGGAAAGTAGCCACTGAACAATCACACTGTAGTAATTAACCTCTTGAGCAATGAAAAATTATTCAGAATCTGTGTTGTCAGATGCACTAGCGCAGAAGAGAATGTGGAAAGAATAGGACAGACTATTCGGTGTATGAGTAGGTCAAAACAAAATGAGCCATAACCAGAGAGAGAGATTCAATGTAGGACTGTCTAGCCAGTCAAAGGACCCAATAACTCTCTAGCAGTGGTATCTAAACTGCTGAAAAAAATTGTAGTCCACTCTTTATTACTTTATTTGCTAGGATGAGTCAAGTAAAATTTCCCAAACAGGGTCTGGGACTTCAATGCCAAATTATATGGTGAGGGGTTAACACTCAAAGTTTTATCATTCTTGTTACTAGACAAGCTGCAACCATTGGTGGCAAAAAAAAGGATGCTAAAAGCACAACGCTCCTATTAGGGAAAGCCTCGCAGAAAGGAAAAGGAATACAGTAATGAATTAACCAACCCCCCCCCCCCCCCAAAAAAAAAAAAATGTAAATTTATCCAGCTAAACCATTTCTCATTAACATAAATTTTGAAATGAGACTGCCAAAATGCTTGACAAAAAATTGTCTATCCTCTAATACTATCTAGAGGATTGAAGTATAAGGCTCTTTCTTAGGGGACTCCCCAAGTAAGGGCTATTGAAAGGGGACCAGCCAAGCGCCTAACCTCGCGATCCTGTACAGCTGTTGCGTTTCGGTGGATCCATACTGCTCGAGCTGCTCACCACTTGAGTCACTGCTTGAATAAAAGGAATTTTGAGAATAAATATATGAACGTACGGACCTAAAAAGAAGAATCAGCCTTATAAAGGCAAACTTTTATAAATCTGGCTCAAGATGGAAAACTGATATAGTTATTGGCATTGGCCTTCCACTAAATGAAAAACACTTAAGTCAAGTAAAACTTCAAACTGGTTTGCTTATTTTCAGGCAAATAGCATGAGCACTCTAATCTCTAAACCAAAATATAATATTTAGTCAAGATGTTTACATAACAGAGAAAATGAATGCAAAACTTATAGCCAGTACAAGGATAATAACAACAACATCAAAATATTAATTGTTTATACATATATCAATATACATTTGGTGTGTCTGGTTGGTACAACCAGTTTAACTAGCAGCTAGTTAACCAAATAACCCCATTAACATAATGCCTTGTTTCATAAAATCTTTAATCATAAACCCATGGTCCCAATTGTCAAATAATTACAAAATCTTTAGAAATGTGCTGTATTCCTAAATAACTTGGTGTAATTCGCTACAGATAAGTTGTAACTTCATACATGTTCCCACTTTTAATCAATTTTTGGGCACTGACAACAAACAACTATCTCCAGATAAAGTGTAACACCATATGGAGTTTTTGGCATTGCATATACCACTATGAACCAAGATCTTGTTTGGCTATGACAAAATAACTGCTAGAAGAATATAAAAAAATACCATACACCTTATTACAATCTAAGAAAAATAAATAGGAATTTTTACTATGTTTCACAAGTTAAACATACATTAAATATTGACAATATCCAGTCCAACCCTATTACATTCAAATATGAATATATGATCTTTTAAATATGTATCTTTCCATAGTTTCTAAATCATGGGACACACCAGTTTCAATATATCTAGAAGTTCTTTTTTATCAATTTTTAAAATACCTTTTGGGTTACATAACTAATCTCTTCTTGTCCTTTACAGGTGGATAAACTTCAACTGTACCAGAATAAAGATATGCTGAATATAGTCATATGGAAGTTTGGGTTCCTCTATACTGTACTGCAATAGGCAACAATCCATCTCAAGCTATTTAAATGTACAATCATTAAGAAAAAACAACACTGATACAAAATTTACAGGTAAATAAACTTTAGAAATCATGCAACAGAAACCTAAAACTAAACTACATGAGCCTCTAAAATTATCAAAAAATAAATACCCAAAAACATAACTCATCATATCATCTAGAATAATTCTACATTACTCTTCCTAAAAAATGAGTTTCAAGCCATTCTAATGACCTGCATTCATGCAAGAAACACTCTGGTAACTAAATTACAGAGATTAAACAAGGGAAAAGTATACAAAAATATACCACAAAAGCAATTAGATACATTACTACTGTAACTATTTCTTAAAGCTGACGGAAGTGACAACAGAACAGGCATAAAGTATATACCAGCTGCAATACCTGAATAAAGGAATAACCTTACTATAAACAAACCATGACTTTCCTACAGCCAGCACAATCACAGAAAACTAAGCTGTACTAATTTTTCAAAATATGTTTGTCACTGCAAAAAACTCCCTTGCTTACCTATCCTACAACTTGAGGCAAAACAAAATTAGTTTAAACCTTTCTCAAATGATAAGATTTGTAATGCCATTCTTGATCTTCAATAAACCCAAGATTACTCTTCACATAAATTCATAGACTAATATATGCTCCATGTAAAAACTAAACTAAATCAAACAGAGCTGCAAAGGTAATGAAACCTTAAATAGGGATCACACAAAATATACAAAGGTCTGTATTCACACAAGTTTCACACAGATGTTTTCAAGAGGAAAAAATCTTCCCTGAGAAGACCATGAAACAAATGGGAATATATTCAACAAGAAAATAAAAGGATTCCTAAAAAAAAAAAAGAGAGAGAGAGAGAGAGAGAGAGAGAGAGAGAGAGAGAGAGAGAGAGAGAGAGAGAGAGAGAGAGAGAGAGAGAGAGAGAGAGAGAGAGAGAGAGAGAGAGAGAGTGTGTGTGTTACAAGGATTTTGGATGTCTCAAAGACTTTTTAGTCCATCTACAACGATTCCATTTGCTCTTTTGTAGATCATTTTAGTTTATGCATTTAGAGAGTTCTTATGATCTTGTCTAAATTATTCTTGAACTCGTTTACTGTGTTGCTGTTTATACATCCACTGGAAGTCTATTCCATGTATTCGCTATTTTGTATGTAAAGAAATTGCCACATTGAGTGGTGTTGTATCTTTTCAATTCCAGTTGGTATCCATTACCTCTGGAGTGATTTGTGCTAAGCGTGAAAAAAAAAAAAGAGAGAGAGAGAGAGAGAGAGAGAGAGAGAGAGAGAGAGAGAGAGAGAGAGTGTGTGTGTTGTGTTATGTAGTACAGTACTATCATATGAAAGATGATGATTAAGCAAAGGATGCAGCATAAATATTTTCTTATCTAAGAAAAAAACCATTAAGCACGTATCATATCAAAGTAAAAAATAATTTAAAAGTAACTGCAATTGCCAAAATTAATTTCAACCAAAAAACCTATATCATCTATGAACTGACAATGGGGTCATCTCATTTCTCTCCTTGGGAGATTTAATATTTTAGCTGTCGGTACAAAAGCAACATAACAAGACCACTGAGTCCTTTTGACTCTTGTAGGGGTGGACTAAAAGTATTTCTTATAAAACAAAGAGTGAACAATGAAGCAAAACAGATTCTCAAATATTGAAAAGTTTGGTAAAAGATACCTAAGGGAAAAGATGAAAGACGAAAAGCGATGTTAAAAAGAACACCGAGTACTATCTGCAATGCCCATCACATAACTTACTGTACAGTAGGTTATACTTTCTATAATCAGCTAGTTCGTAAAAATCAAGGAGGTCATAAACATTACAAATTACATGTTCTGGATCTGCTTTACTTTAGGAAGATAAATATTATCACCCGAAAATGCAGAGAAAAACAAAATACATTAAGAAAAATTATAGTCTAACTTTTCACTGTCAATTAAAGGTAGCTCCTCACTAATTACAATACATTAACTTCTTCTGAAAGAAAAAAATAGAAAACACGAGAAAGATTTGGTTTATATAAGCAGGCATAGAGCAGAGATTCAGCTCTATAATGTACAGTACTGTACTATTTTTCTTTACCTGGGGAAAAGTGTACTTTGAGGTAATCATCTGCTAGTTCATGACTGGCTAAACATAAAATAATAATGATAATGAATTGAGAGATTATGAAGCAATGTGTTCATCAGTCTAATTGCTTTTTGATACACACAACTTCATGCATAGCCACTATAAGTGTTTTCCATATCTTAAAAAATGGAACAAAATACATGTCTTAACAAACAACTACTAGATGCCGGTATCTATACTAGTCTGTAAGCATCCTGACCCAAGTAACTCATTACTCTTGCCAGAACTGCTAATGTGAAGGTTTGGTTGAAATAATCTGCATTAACTAGTTTGAAAACCATCGCATGAGCTCCAAAATTTTTCAAAATATTAAAATACACTCACCACCATTATATACCACACTTTAAAGTTGTTGACAGTGGTCTGGTCAAAATACCTATCAATAATAAAAAAGCTTAACAGACATTAAGGAAAGAGAGTGAGCTAATGGCATTCCCAGGGCTGATGAATTATTAAATTTGATACCATATAGTGTATAATCTATTGGAGCAGCTATTCACACTGTAATGGTATAGTAAATCACAGGTGTGTTTCATAAAGCTAGCTCTTCCAGTACTTAGTTGCATATTTAGTAACATTCAATATGCAACCTCTTTTAAATAATATAAGGACAGAGCAAATGATAAGTTAAGTGTACATAGTATGAAAAGGAATGAAAATGTGATCATTTACTGTTCTGTACAATCACTGAGAAAGAAACCATGAACCCGTGTGTAAAATCTCTGACACAAACAAAAGTTGACATATTTACAAATGTGATAAGCTTCCATTATCTGAGCAAGAGAAAAATTCAGTTGAAGATAATTTACAGGCATTCGTCTCTTGCAGAAACGGGCTTGTGAAAAAAAAATCATAATCAACACTTAACATTTAATTTTAATGAATTCTTTTCTTAGATAAGGTATTTCTGTTTAGAGTAACATAGCAACTAAGCAAACAATACCTCCCTTAAATTATTCATGACCTCTTGACAAACTGAAGCAGAGCAAATAAGAGAACTTCTTCAAACTAATCTATAAAATGAAAGTTGAAATTCCAGTTGACAAAGACAACTCATCCAATCTCCATAAGGAAGGAAAAGAAGATCAATTAAAGTTACTCTTACTGTTATTGTAATCAGATCAGTGTCAAAATTCTTTATTCTCAAAAGGCTAAACTTAAGGTTTGCTCTTGAAAATAAAGTTAGATGTTAAAAAAAAATTTCAGTTCAACAAAAAATTAAAAACTATGATGATTTGGGAAAAGTTTTCCTTTGGAAACCATGGAATCATACTTTTACATGAGAGGTACAGTGAGGCAAACATTTTTCACAAGAGTTATTCAAATAAAACTATTGCCCATGAAATGATACACCAAGGGAATGTGGGTAATGAACTTCCAGAAACAATTCCTGTGCATAATCCATGCAGTAATTGCTAAGAAAACCAGAGGAAGACATCTTGAAGGTAAAGGTGTCTGGTTTCAGTTCCAGTTTCATCAGAATAGATGCTCACAAAAACGTCAGCCGAGCAAGCCCAACCCCGACTGTGGTGCCCCAACACAGGAGTGGCCTCCCCAGTAAACAGCTTAAAGTCGCAGTCCCAGACTGGGATCAATCTGCTACCATGCGAATTCTAGGCAAACGCGTTAACACTCTACTAGCCCGAAACAAGTACAACAACAAGCAAATAATCTGGAGAAGGTCCGATGGGCACTAACACGAATGTGAAACTAAGGAGACAATGAGACTGGCAAGTCAGTTACCACCTACCACTAGAATGTTCCTTCCTTTTACTAAGTGCATGTGTTTACTGAAGGGAAAAGGTTGATAAAAAAAGAGCTACTTGAAAAGAAACAATAGGAACATCAGGGGAGGTTCCCAAAAATAATTTCCTTTTCCTCATCTGGTTTGTTTCCAAAGCTTGACATCCACTATTGCTTTAAACATGAACATTTGCATAAAAATGTTTAGTTGTTAATTTTGAGCAAATTTTTCTGCATTCAGGAATTGGGTCATGTGGATTACATACCTACATACAGTATACGCATTCTGTCCGTTTGGTAACTTTTCTGTAGTATTGACACTAAAAAGACTATCAGTGAGATCCTGCTAGAACTTTGTAAAAATAACTGATTTTTTTAGTCATTATTTAGCATTTTATTTTTTTTTTTTAAATTGTTGTATGATAAATGTTCATACGTTCATCAAAATCCGGATTTGCATTTTTCGTGTTTGTGGAAAGGATTACGTCAAAACTACAAAACGGATTTGGACAAAATTTTCACCACTGATAAATCTTAGGTTATGGACGACCCCATTCAATCTTGGAGATGATCCAGATTTGGATTCTAGTTTATATACATACCTATCTATTTGGCTGTGTATCTGTCGACAGGATTACGTCAAAACTACTCGAAGTATTTTGACAAAATTTTCACCACAGATAGATCATAGGTAATGGACGACCTCCTTGAATTTTGGAGATGATTTCGATCTGGATTTGCATTTTTTGCCATTTTAAAGATAACAACAAAACTACTTGACGGATTTGATAAAATTTTTACCACACATGTAGATCTTAGGTCATGGACGACCTCATTACATTTTTTAGATGGTTTGGATGTGGATTTGGATTTTTTGCCATGTTAAAGATAACTTCAACACAAACTGACAAACTTTGACGAAATTTCCACCATAGATAGATCTTTGGCCATGAACAACTCCATTCATGTTTGGCGGAGGTCAGACATCTCTGATTGTTCGTTTACCTTTTTATCTCCACTAGGAACATTTCAACCCTCAATTATTAGAGATTCTTTTACTCTACAGTATCACTAAGTGTTGTTAAATTTGAACAAGGGTTTTGTTTTTACTCTACAAAGCACAGTGTGGCTATGACTTTCATTTTGTGTCATCTTACCTTGTACTAAAGCTGAGTTAATAATATACAATTACCTCTGAAAAGTTGTATGAACTATAATACCATGATACAAGGTATGTGAAAAGAACGTAGTGAGGTACACATAGTGCAGTACACCTAGTGTGTTAGTCAACCGGAGTTATGGTAATGGTCAGTGAGTTGGTAGGTTACGAATTGATCCTCCTGATCTTTGTGTCTGTCTGTTACTTAAACCCCGTGATTATCGATGCCCAACTGAATAGTACTAGTATCCAAACTTTTTGTTGTGTTTAATAAGATATTCTTATTAACCACTAGTCTAATGATCTAACAATTCTATTAAAATTGCCCCTTTCAATGAATGTTATCCTTAGAGCCTTTTTCATAATCTTTCAATCAACTCTTCTCAATTTTGGTTTTATATATCTTAAATATTAGTATAAATTTATTCCTCATCTGAATATGCAACCCTCAACAGGTCCTCTGTGTATAAAATTTACAAGAGGACCCCTTTTCTTAGTACAGTACCTGGCCATTCCCTCAAAAATCATTATAAATAATAAGGGACTAGGTGATGGTCCTTGGTGGACATGGGACTTCTTTCTCAATTTATTCTGATATAAAAGCCTTTACCATCTCCTTTCGTCTTATGTTATAACCGCGGAGGTAGCAGCAGTAGGGGACTCAGCAGTATGAAGCTTCATCTGTGGTGGAAATGTGGGAGGTTGGGCTGTGGCACCCTAGCAGTACCAGCTGAACTCGGCTGAGTCCCTGGTTAGGCTGGAGGAACGTAGAGAGTAGAGGTCCCCTTTTTTGTTTTGTTTCTTGTTGATGTCGGCTACCCCGCAAAATTGGGGGAAGTGCCTTTGGTATATGTATGTATGTATGTATGTATGTATAAAAACATCAAAAACATCATGAGCTTTTCAGCGCTCTCAGCTTTTGTACTGACCATCTACTTGTCTGTTTTTTTAAATCAAGCCCCACTAGTAGAAAGACAACTTGACAATAATTTTTTCTTATTGTTCCCACTAAGCAACTCAAATTACTGTATACATCAAATAATGCATAATGTCTATCTAATCTCACTCTTCGATGCCACAATGATTGCACCAACAAAACAGTCGTGACAGCAAAAGAAAAAAATTAAAAAGGGAAATATATAAAATCCTAATTTACCTAATGCTATTAGCAAAATCTGAGTAACATAATACATAAAAAAAAATCAAGTAGTTACTCTCTGATGTCTCCTACCCATAGAATGGGGGTAGGAGTCAGGGAGGGTTTTGAGCAAGCTTTATAATTTTTTCTTTTCTTAGAGAGCCTATTTTTAAAAAAATTAAAATCGAAGTGGCTATAACAATTAAAATTTTAGTGGTTATAAAACTAAATGCATGTACGGGTCAATTTCTTACAAAATTTAACAACAAACACTCATGCAACATTTTAAAATGACTCATAAAATGTAATGAAAATACTAAAAACCAAAACAACTTCCTACCATAACAGCAAGGACAAAAAGAATATACCTTACTGTGGACACAATCTACCTTATCTATATCCCTAATTTAAAGAAAAAGCACAATAATAGCTATACAGTAATGTTGTCATATGCAGTAACTATATAAAAAATCCAGAATTAAGCTAAAGAACAAAGACCAAAGGTAATTTAGCTTTCTTTACATTTTGAGTTTTTCAAGTCCCTTATTTCACTTACTACACACATTTCAAAATATGTCTTAGTCATATGCATAGAACTTTTCCTGTATAAGGAAATGACAAATCATAAAAAATGGGTGCATTCTCATGAACTAAAGACATAATGTAACTATTTTACAGTAGAATAATACTAGCTACCTAGAAAACTTAGAAATACTGTCTAACAAAAAACACACCATATAACACTATACACTCAAAGAAAACCCTTGAACAAATTTTCAAATGCTAATGTGGAGTGTATGAAGTCTGCGTGAATGATCATGAAAGATATATCTAGCACCATGCCAGATTAACCTGGCAGAATCAATATGATCATGGACACTTATAGTTTAACTTTATATATTTCCAAAACTTGGTATATATATTCTCAAATAAAATTCTCTATTATAATAATCTTGGAATTTTAAGATACAAATGGATAATATAAACAATAAAACAGCTTGTCTTTTGCACATGAGAGAAAACAAAGTGATAAAAATATCCTTAGCAAATATACTCCCAGGCAAAATATTCTTAATAGTGAATGTCCTCAGAAAAATAAAGTTATTTTATCAACAAATTAGGCATTCTTTACTAAAATCAGACACCAAAGCCTTTTAATACAAAGCTTAAGTGGATTTTTGTTTTTGCATAATAGTGTAGCTGACAAAAGGAATTTAAAATATACATTATAGTACTTAGAAACTCCTGACCAAAAAGGCTCACTCCATCATAAATAATTTATAGGTCTTATTAGCCCAAAAACATTACAAAATCAATCCTAGTCTAAAACCAATGGAAGATGAATTTTCCTGCAAGAATATCATACCATACTGTGATAATTCCAATGGATACAACTAAAAGATTACATTGGAATTTTTTAATCACCTTACATTCAAAGGTCCTCATTCATTCTTAAATGAATTAGAAAAACACAAGACAATTTTTTTTTATACAGTTTCAGTTCAAAATTCAGAATCTTTTGAATAACTTGTCAAAAAATATTTTTGATGAAACATGTATTAATTCAAGAACACTATTTCATTACTTATGGAAGAATTAGCTTGACCTCCAAACTGTGGTAATGTTTACATAAGCAGGTACTCCTAATTAGCAAATGCACCTTCGTTCACATGATATATTTGGTAATTTTTTGGAAACTAAAATAGCAGATAGGCTCCAAATGTATTGAATACAAGACTAGAATTACACAATGCCAACACTCCTGATTCATTTCATCTCATAGCAGAAAAAACTAATGAATGAGTATGAATTCTCATCTGTAACTCAAGTTACTGGAACAAGGTATCCTTTAAAAAGGAAAATGCACTACTGTACTATATATTAACAGCTTATTAAATGAACCAATGAAGAGTATAAATGAGGAATGAACACAATCTACCATCAATATATTCATTCAAAATTATATGACACTTTCTTTTATAGCACATTAATGACCAAATTATCTTTTAGATGGAAATTAATTATTTCATAATAAACTGCTAATACCATAACCATATGATGTACTGTATTTCAATTATGACCTTTTCACTACACACATTTAAAAGCCTTTTTACTAAGACGATAAAAAAAAAATATTTCATGGCGTACTGTCAGATTATATTGTACTGTTTTCAATAAAGGCAAACAGTCTACTAATCCCTTAACTTATATACCACAGCACTGTATTCTAATATATTCATTGGCTTTCAAGAAACATCAAAATATATAAGGATCAGAATTCTCCAAAGTAAACACAACTAGACTCTTCTAAACATGAATGCTTACCCTAAACTTTAAGGAATTGCAAAGCAAATTACTTTAGTTTAAAATAAAATTGACAACTGGTTATATAAAAAATTATCCATCATATGGTTTGTGTGAAATTTTAAAAGCATTTTTATTAAACAAAAGCAAGATACAATATGGATGTAATATATTTTGAATAAGAATACTGCATGAATATGTAATGTTATTAACCATATAATAGTGTAATGTGCAGTACCTTAGGATGTGTATAAACATGCGAACAGGGCATTGTAATGTAACATAACTGTGATGTGAAAAAAGCTCAGCATATCATGGAATCAAAATTTGAATTTGTGACCAAATTTTGTAGCATGCCCAAGCTTTTATACGTTCGACCTTGACCAGTCCATGTTAATAGGTTTTTCTGGCAACTGCCATTTTACAAGTTGCTATTGTCACATATATCTACATGTAAAATATAGAAGAATATGGAAAGACGACAATGGTTGGTCCACGTGTCTTTTAAAAAAGTGGTTCTCAACTTTTTTCCAGCTACTTAGCGTACCGCCATAATTTTTGATGTTATAAAGAAATCTAATTAGTAGGACACTTTAAAGGTCCTGAAAACTTCATGTTGCTAGTACAAACTTAGAAAATAAAACTTGTACAAACCAGATATACTGTACATTATGCTTATATAATGGTAAATACAGCTAACATATTAATTCTGAATATAATAAACTTGCTTGTTACAGAATAATAAACTAAACCTAAAGATAATTTTACAGAAATATTTCTAAATACAGTACAGTCTTATATGGTCATGCGAAACAATTTAAAGAAAAGATCCCCCCCAACAAAATTTAAGTACTGTAATAGTAACTATAATGCTGAAATCTTTTTATTACTATTATCAGTTATTAGACAGTCTAACCAGAGCACAAAGTTAAAATAGTCAACTCTCACACAGCTGCCAAAAATTTAGAAATACAGTACATTATACACACTAAAATTTTTAATCAGCTTGGGCATTTAAATGATTTTTTTTAGTATAAATGGCAAAATATAAATCAAATCTTGGAAATTTAAAAAAAGAAGTGTCTTGAAAATCACTTGCTTTTATAAGAAGATCACTAATTTCTAGCAGAAATATTTCTCATCAAAGCTGTTACAAATTCTTATGATGACATATCTCACCTCTCATATAACATGTATAGATGCCAGTCTCTTAAAACAATACAAGTTTCATTCGTAACATCATAATGAGTGATTGTATTTATGGAAAATGTTTAAAATACTATAGAAAAATACATCTTTTTATGCAAATGAGATTACAGCTAATAATGAGTAAAAATCAACACAAAGAGCAAGTAGATGATTACCCTAGTTACAGCCCTCTCTCTCTTCCCAGCCAAAATATTTGAGATGACTTAAAATCAATGGATCAGTTTGGTGAAAATTTAATAACATGGATCAGATTGCTAGGCTAACCCCAATTATTTTTCCTTTAACATCTCATACATTAAAAAAAGATACAGAATAGTCGTCAAGACATGTACCATACTTTAAAAAAATACTTCAAAAGAGATACATAGTGAAAAATTCAAGTTTTCTTGTCATCAATTTGGTGGAATCACACTTATGAAAATTATATATCTATCAGTATTACAGTTCAGGAAAATGAGTCTAATACTCCTGTATGCAACATACAGTAGGTTACAATTTTCAAAACAAGCATTTGGTGAAATAGGGCCAAACATCTGTCAAGCCATCAATGACATGCATCAAAGATACATAGGCCAGTCAACACACTGCTTAACCTTATTTTGCCAAAAAATCAATCTTCAATGTAATTAGAAGGATAGAAGTCTAACCCAATACATACCATCGATTACTGCTCAAGTATTAAGTATCAATGTTCGTAGGTCTGTTAATACTGCAATTTGTGTTACAGGATAAAGTTACGATATGATGTTCAGTTCACTTCAATATACATTGCTTAAAGATTTAATGTAAGACACTTTTGAAATATAGATGATGTAATATCTTCGAGAAGAGTATACAGTAACCTATTCATCTGTTGATGACCTTTGAACCTAAAAAAAACTTTTGGCTTGAGGCAGATGGAAGAATGTTGTCCTACATAGTTTGGGTATTCATCAGAAGCATCAAGATAATTTTGAAATAAAAACAAAGATGAGAGTATGCGTCGACCAACCCCAAAGCTGTCACTATGCAAGATGTCATAAAAATATACACTTCAAATATGGCAAAGAAGGCTAAATTTCTACATGACACTTATAACTTTAATAGTGTTAAAAAAAATTATGAACCCTATGTATTAATTAGGAATCTGAGAAATACAAGTTACCAAATTATATCAGCCAAGAGACCCCTAACAAAACCACCACACACCTCATGACAAAAAAAATCTTAGGGTATATGAGATCCATTAGATGAAAAATATGTGCCTTCAAGTGCAGAAAAACATGAAATGGAATAACTAGTATATTGCACTTGCTTTTGCAACTTCATAGATAGCGGTACTGAATTACTAACTCACACCAAGTAAAATTTTGCAAGCCAAAATCTGCTAATAGGAATCAAAATACATATATTCCACAACTGGATTTTACGGGCAGTGTTTGAAAAATGACAAAATGGCCATGCATTTAACTGAAAATTATGATGGAATAACAGACTGTTTGAGAGGACTAAAGCATAATTGTTATTTTCTGTTTGCAAAATGGATATTTACAAGGTATAATGAAAGATCCTCACGATCTGCCAGTCCTAAGCACCAAAATGTTTTCCCCTAGAAAATATTCACCTGAAAACTGACTACAGTACCATTAAAAATTGCTATTACCATATTTAAAATTTGCTCTTTTGTAATGCAAGATGAACAATTTGGTTTATCTTGTCTCAAATAATAAATCAAAATGTGATGCAATAATTCAATGAGCTCTTTCTCTCTTCTGTACTTCTTATACTTTCCATCTGCCATAGCAACTGGTCCTAAGCATCAACTACACTCTTTCCTCTAGTTGCTTGATGGCTCTTTAAAAAGTTAAAAGCCATGCAGAGATTTCAATTTTTTCAAAATAATATAACCATTGATTCAAATATTACTGTAAATGAGCTATCAAGAATTTAGACACTCTAATATATATATATATATATATATATATATATATATATATATATATATATATATATATATATATATATATATATATATATATATATATATATATATATATATGTGTGTGTGTGTGTGTATGTATATGTGTATATACATATAAACATATAAATATATCCAGTTAAAAGGGTATTTAAATTTTAAAAATAACCAGACAAAATGGCTTAACTTTTTTCAATTATTGTACTTATTTTACTGCTAAGCTGAGAGGAGATTAAACACTGCAATAATTGTCAATGTTATTTACTCTTAAAAATTATCTTTTTAACCTCATTCCATATTACAATTTCCCTGTAGAAATTATATACGCTACTATGTACTGCAATGCTATTTATGATTCCAAGAAATCTCATATTTTAGAATATTGAAATATTTATCATCATGGAAAATACTTTATCAAGTTGTCTTGAAGTTTTATGGTGTAAAGAATATTCTACAAATTACTTTGATTTTCAAACATAAGGATGATTTCAGAAATTATATCTAAGAAAAACGTAGAAATGCAGGAAGGCACAATATCAACAAATTAAGCCTGCATAAACAATACTGCAATCATAATCACCTGCCACTTTCTTTATGTTTATTAATAGTTTTTTTTCTTGTTTGGATATTTTATTCAAAAAGATAAAACCTATCATCTCAAAGGATTAAAGTAAGATATTCCAATTTGCTTGGTACTTTACAAGCATCTCCATGTCATTATCGTGTAAAAAAGCAGTCCAAGTTAATTAAAGGCAAAGTAATAATACCAAATCAGATGGTCACAAAAAAATAAACTTCCATAAGTTAAAAATAGAGTGCTGCTTATGAATCTAAGCACTGATGCCAAAATAAACTGATGATATATAGTGATGGCGATATGAAAATAAACTATCAATATAAGGTAAAACATTATACAGTACTATTAGGGATCCAGAGAATTTAAAAACATTTATGAAGTGATATAGCACTACTGTATTATGAAGCCTAAATATATAAAAAACCTTCACATCTTATATAAATGAACAGCAATGAAGTCTCATTTTCAATACAGTGTACAACATCATAAGTGACCAAGAAAAAATAAACATATTTTGAAAACATCATCTTTTATTTCTATACTCACCTGATGATTATATTGCTTCTTCTTTGGAGGCTCAGTTTTTATTGACATTGCATCAATAAAACAAATTCCCATTTTCTATGATTCAATAGACTTATGCCTCTAGTAAATTAATGAGAGTATCTTACAGTTACAATGCTCCGTAAACTATCAATACCACAAATCAGTGGGGAGAAAGGTGGGCATGTATATGAACGTCCTGTGAGTATAGTAAATTTCATCATAAAAATTCTGTATATTTTCATGAACCTCCCCTGACATTTATATTGCCGACCCCTGCACTCTGATAAAGGTGGGTTGCCAGTGAAGGAAAGAGATTTTGAATAATCAAATTCTGGACTTCCCTGGAGTCTAGATTATTGATAACAAATTATTTCAAAATAAATTTAGAAATACTCTCTAGACTGTTTACCTAAATATTTTATCGCTTAATTACCAGTCTATATTCGCAAAACACCAGGCAACTAAAACTAAAATCTTCTTGAATTAAGAAAAATATAAATGAACTAAGCTCAAAAATGTTATTACATCACATCACCAGCAGCCACTATAGGACTTAAATCCCAGGAATTCATAAGCAAACCATGACTCTTCAAGATAATGTTTAGCAAAAATAAACTTAGTACATCATTGAGCTGCCACTAAGACCCTTTCCAAACAAGGATATATTGCAAAAACTAAGATAAGTAGCTGCACATCAAGGCTCTTAATGGACTTGAATCCAATTTTTTGAGAGCCTTCATAACCAAACTTTTAACAAGAAATGACATTGCATTTTTGGACAAAGGACAATTTAGAATTATATTCCCACAAAACATATTAGGGACCCTACCTCTAATATTCATAGTTTTGTCAAAAATGATACTTAACAATGCTCCAGGACAAAGAAATCTATTTTCTGGTGTAATGCTCTCACCTTTTTAGAGAGAGCGGATGTGAAAGAATTATAACAAAATCTTAGTCTTAAACTAATTTTTAGCTTTGAAAGTAGGCAAGGGATACTTCAATATCTCATGCTCCCCAGACCAACCTTAGAAGATACTGCTTGTAGTTCTATTATGCATTCAGCTGAAGCAAACGGCAACAGGAAAATGGGTTTAGCTGCGCATTAATTTTTCAAGGGACTTGTTTTGGCTGTTTGAAGTTCTAGCCCCTACTTTTAACCTATGATAAGCTAGTGTCCGAGCTTCCATGGAAACGGTGAGTGCTCCCATCCAAAACATGATGCAAATGTTCAGCCTTAACCAAATTCTTACCAGAAACCTTTTATTGAAAGAGTATCACATGCTACTGTATGCTACTCCATCCGCATATGAAATACGAAGGCGCTTTAGAGCTCTTACTTCAGTGAGTGGATTGACATTAGGATCAAGGCTATCAACTTGGTCTTCTGCCACGCAATCTAGTTTTCTAAAAGAACAGGTAGTATTGCAGCAATGGTTTAAAGTAAATAAATAAATTGAAGCTCTACGAGAGAATCTCAAATCCATAAAACATTGTTCACCATCAGAATGCTTACTAAATGGAACACCATTACCTCTACATTCAACTTGAGAAATCAGGTTAGGGTTAGAAATAGGGAAGATAAGTTCAGAGTTACTGCCTTTAAATAGACTCTCTGGTCTTCAGACATTTCACCAAAGAAACTAAAGAAGTTGAGAACTTTTGAAGCTCATCACTACCAAAAATGATTCGCCAAGTTTATTGCTAGTGTCATTATTGTCATCATCCCTGCTATAATCAACTAGCCCAGTCTTCTCTGAATTTCTCCCTGAATTAAAAGAAAGTTTCTTTTACACATACATACCCAAGTCTATTGAAAGAAAAGAAAATGGAAAATTTTTAGTTTTAGGAATAAATATTGA
>NC_090765.1:27175177-27267677 GCF_036898095.1 Palaemon carinicauda
TGAATAAACAGTATGGATATAGCAACCTTATCCCACTTGTCATAAGAGAAGATGAGGAATTACACAAAAAACCTGAGCCTCTTTGATGCCCTGGAACTCAGAATTTGTGGGGCACATGGGCAGTGCTCTTGGTCAGCACAGAGTTTTATACTGCATTGGTAAAAGGTGTCCATGAAGCATGAGGACCACAAACATAGGATAATCATAAACAATGTTATATTTCTAAACAAATTTGAATGTAAAACTCCAATTCTGAAATCAATAAAGTTCTTAAATGAAGGATTGTCAATACTTTACATCATACATGCGTATTTTACGTGCATCTTCTAGATTAATTAGTACTGAATAGCATTCACTTTTATAGTGTTTTCATTTCTAACACAAGCATAAAATATATGATGAATTAATCAAGAATTAAGTTTCATTAACAAACCCCAAGTATTTGATGTAAGCTATTTCTGAATACAAAAAAGACGTGGTTTACTACATCTTCAAATTAAAACTCCTATAAATAATAATAAATGGTATCATAAAAAAATCCCTTACATACCTACAACTAATATACACAATATGAACATGAAGTTAGAACTTACCTATTACAGTCTTCAGAAGACTGACTGAGAGCCTTAGGCGAAGATGGAGGGGATAGGGCACTTAAAACTGAATCCTTCTTTTCTGTCAAATATTGTGTTAATCTACCATCACGGCCAAACAGCATTAGGAAAGTATCAATAAATTCTCTACTTTTCTCCTCCCATTTGGCAATGAGGTCTGTGCGTTTTCCCTCCATGTCTTCAATCATCTCCTTTCCCTTCTTCTTAAGATCATCAATTTTGTTTTGAAGTCTGTACTTCTTTTCCTGTCAATTGGAAACTCCATATAAACAGGGTGTCGCAAGAGATCTTTTAAAATACTATAAAATGTTAAGATAACTTCAGCAACAAAATATGAAAAGCATATAAAGCCTGTTGATAAAAAAAAAAATATACCAATTCAGATGGCAAAAGATCAGTAAAACCACAAATTTAAATTCTGCAGATAAGGAGGGTGTACTGTATGCTAAAAGTTTAGAATGAAAAAAAGTGTAAAGTTAATCATGGTAACACTTGTAATAACACCAATACAAGATAGTATCATAAATGAAACACTGCTTAAAAATTTTAAACAATGCACTAATTACAAGAAAAAAATGTTTAATGTAACTTTATTAAAGACACACTTGGACAAATATTCAGCTGTAGCACATACAACACTGGGATCAGCAGAAAAATTTTTCTACAGTGCATGTATTTCATTTACCAAATTCATTTACATTCAAGACTGTTAAGATATCAAAAGTCCACTACTTTTTAAACATAAAGGATGTATATAATTGGTGAGGCATGATGAAGTGTATAACTAGTTAAGAGGTTATCTCACACTAATACTTCGGTATATTTGAAATATCTGTAAGAGAATGCTTCTCACTTGTTCACCAATTTGCTAATTTACTTATCTCAAGAACAGAAATCAGTTCTGAAGTGAGGAGCACTTATTGGGTATTGTGACCATCAGTTGCAACATATTGGAAAGCTCTAGGCCAATTTTGATCCTAAAGGACCATAAATGTATATGCAAGAGGATGCTGAGTTTAGTCTTCCTATTTTAGGGTTCATGAATACTGGATTACAGTACTGTACTGTATTAACAATCTATGTATGAAAACTTGATACAGTATTTGAAAAAAACTAATGATATTATTATGATATTAATCTAGTAATACTTACACTAATATATGAAACATTAAGGTCCTTCGCACTATACCCTCGCGCTAAATTTCTTCTGACATAAACATCATAATCTTTAACTATACGTGACACAACATCACTAGTTGAAACTCCCTCCGTTCTTTCTGTAACAACGAACATTCCACGGGCCTTAATGTGAGCATACACATCTGTCTCACTGCCCG
Source organism: Palaemon carinicauda (assembly GCF_036898095.1). Lineage (NCBI taxonomy): Eukaryota > Metazoa > Arthropoda > Malacostraca > Decapoda > Palaemonidae > Palaemon > Palaemon carinicauda. The sequence goes on from NC_090765.1 coordinate 27,177,129, forward strand.
TAGTATATGGGATATCGTCATGTGCTACAAAATCTATCTGGAAGTGGATAAATTGTCACTATTATATAAAATTTTGTATCATATATATAGTACCAGAGTTACATAAAGAATCCAGGATTCAAATAAAAATATTTCTAAAAATTCATTACACCTGCATTTAGATTTTCAACACGAGCAAACTACAATTCCTACTATATGGATGGAATATTTACTGACTTACTCAAAATTAATTTTGATTTTATCCTAAATGGAAAATGTGGGCATATGATCATCCATACATATAAAACATACCTTATGATAATCTAAAAACTCATCTTCTAACGTCCAAGGTGCATCAGGAACCACCTCATCTACATAGCGACAATGCCGAACAGCTTCATAACGTTCATCTTCAGACATTACAGTGCGACCTTTGCGACTATGAGTAAGGGCATCACTACATACTGGAAAAAATATTAGGCTGAAGGAACATAGAGAGTAGAGGTCCCCTTTTTGTTTTGTTTCATTGTTGGTGTCGGCTACCCCCCAAAATTGGGGGAAGTGCCTTGGTATATAGATAGATAGATATATATATATATATATATATATATATATATATATATATATATATATATATATATATATAAAATGCAAAAAACACCCAATGCCATCTTACCATCAGTGAACTTTTCCTTCAAAATCATATTAAAGAGGATTCCACCCTTTTCATGGGATTTACTTGTTATCATTATTACTGTATTAAAAAGTGAGAGATTGTCCAGCCAAATGAGTTGAACTATGCTTAAAAAACTATTAACTCTATAAGCTTTAACCTAAGTGACTCACTAAATATAGCACATTATGCTGTAATGCATATGGCAAAATTACTAAGGTCAATGATGCCAAAAACATCCTGGAAATAAATATGCTATACAGTACTGTTTTTTAAATTTGAAACAAGGTTTTCATACAAACCTATTAACTATGTTTTCTCCACATACAATATATTTATTTTATCTAATTGATCATGAGTTCTTGGAATGATCAGTCTTTGGTCTACCAGACAGAATTAGTCAAAAAGTTGCAAGCTCATTGTTGATCTTCAGGTATACGAATTCATTTTCCTAATTTTTGTGTGAAAAGTTAGTGCGAGGCAGCAAGACTCATGAGCCTGAGAGAAGGGAATCCAATATACAATAAATGACTGTATGAAAGAATTTGTTTTTTTCCTATAATCATAGCTTGCTTCATCACTATCTCACTAATTTCAAGTCTGAATCTCTATTTAGTAACAGAGCTGAAGTGTAGAATGTGTCCCAGAAGCTTTATACATGGCAGAAGGATCAGTTAAGGAATTAAAGATATTTAGCAAAAATAGATTTAGTATGCTACTGAGCTGCTGCTAAGAAACTTCTGAAGAAAGATTCCTTCAGAAATTAAGGGGTGGCTACACTTCTAATATCATGAACCATAAACAATACCTTTCATCTGACTTGGATACAATTTCCTGCGAGTCTCTGTGACTAAACTATTAATAAAAAATGTCTTAATATTTTTTTAAAGTAACTGATTTGAAATCCAATCCCCACAAACAGTATTGTCCAAATAACACTTTACAACTCTCATCGTAATAAGAAATCTATTCTCTGACATAATGCTAACTTCTTTTTTTCAAAGACAGATTAAGAAAGAATTGAGAGAAACTATTCATCTTAAAATTTTTATTAGCTTGGAATATGAGAGAAAAATCTTTTCTCTAAAACCTATATTACATAAAAGAGCTTGTAGTTCACTAATATGTTTAGCTAATGCTAACGGCCAACAGGAAAATAATGTCTATTGCCCTGCTCTTGTCATAAATGCTCTGTTTGTTAGCCAATCTTTGATTCATTCAACTGGCTCGTCAATAATGGCTAGTGCTCTAATTTTGACCATTAATTTTCTATGAGGAACTTTGTCAAAAGCTTTTGGAAAGTCTAGGTATATGATGTCTATTGCCCTGCTCTTGTCATAAATGCTAAACATGTTATGAAAAAATTCCAAAAGTCTAGGTATATGATGTCTATTGCCCTGCTCTTGTCATAAATGCTAAACATGTTATGAAAAAATTCTAAAAGTTTTGTCACAAATGATCTCATTTGTCTAAAACCATGATGGCTATCTATAAGATTGTTTTATTCTCTATATGTTCTACTATTGAATCTACAATAATTAATTAAAATTTTTTTTGCTAGGAAATGAAGTTAGACAGGTCTAAAGTTGTCATGGTCTGCTTTTTGTCCCTTTTGTAGATTGGGGGAATATTGCCTAGTTTCCATCCTTGTGATGACTTTCTTTCATTGGCTGTCTTCCAGAACATTTTGTAAAAGTGTGGAGTTATCTCTTCTTCTAGTTCTATAATCTCTCGTGAATGAATATCATCTGGATCTGGTGCCTTAAACTTACTGAGTCTTTTTATTTTAGTTTTGACATTATCCATTGCAAAGGTGATTCTATCTAATGGTTGTGACCCTTCATAATTGATAGATGGACCAGGAGGGACGTTAATTCTTCCCTAGTGAATACAGCTGTGAAATATGCATTCATAAGTTTGACTTTTTCCAAATCATTTGTTATAAGATTAACCTCTGAGTCTCTTAAGGAGCTAATGTTGTTTTTGATTGGCTTTCAACTGTTTACTTATGTAAACAATTGGGTATTCTTTACTAGCTGAAGCCACTCTTTTCTCTTCATTGATCTTGGCCTTTCTGACTAGTTTATCTACTTTTTGGCTTACCTTCTTGTGCTTGGAAATATTCCTGAACTGAAGGCTGTGGACCCATTGAATCATGTTTCCTTTCTCTGCTTCTTATTGCATTGGCTATTTCTCAGTTGAACCACTTAGGTTGGAGAGTTCCATTTGGTAAAATTTTTCTAAGCAGTATACAATACATTTAGCCCTTTTTTCTTTATATATTCCTACAAAGAAGTCCCATTGTGTATCTATATTCCCCGTTTCGTTGTATTCTAAATTCTTGGTGCATTCCTTCAGTTTTATCCAGTTACTCCGACTGTAGTCTAGTTTTTTTTTTTATAATTTTCCTTTCTTTATGATGAGGAATATTTACCTAAAACCTTACTATTCTGTGGTCACTTTTGCCAATATTTTTGCCTACTGAAACACTAGATACTAAATTTTCTTCCATTTTTAGCATAATATCTAGTATGTTGTTTTCCCTGATTGGTTTATCAACCCACTGATGGAAGAATTCATTGTTGACACATTCTAGTAGCAGGAAAAAGACAAGGGTATTTGAGATTGAAAAATGGGGAGAAAGGGGAAGTTAGTTTACAAGGAGAGAGATTGAAAAGAGTTGAAATTTTCAAGTATTTAGGATCAACAGTTGCAGAGGATGGTGATCTGGGGTCAGAAATAAACCACAGAATACAAGCAGGATGGAAGAATTGGAAAAAAGTGTGTGGAGTACTATGTGACAGGAAAATAGGGGTTAAGTTGAAAGGGAAAGTACATAGGACAGTTGTGAGACCAGCAATGACGTATGGAGCGGAGACGTGGGCAATAAAGAAGACAGAAGAGAAGAAGCTGGATGTGGCAGAGATGAGAATGTTGAGATGGATGTGTGGGGTGACAAGAAGAGATAAGATACAGAATGAGGTAATTAGGGGTACCACAGGAGTTAGAGAACTATCAAATAAGATCCAAGAAAGTAGACTGAGGTGGTATGGTCATGTCATGAGAAGAGATGAACAGTATATTGGGAGGAGAGTGATGGAAATGGAGGTACAGGGAACGAGAAGAAGAGGGAGACCAAAGCGAAGGTGGATGGACTGTATCAAGGATGACCTTCGATCAAAGGGATAAACCGGTGATTAAGTGTGGGACAGAGGTAGATGGAGAATGCTGGCCAGAAACATTGACCACACATAAAAGTGGGAAAAGATGCAGATAAAGAAGAAGAAGATGTCCCTCTGTGTTTGATATAGAATTTATAGTGTCCTAGTATACTGCTGCAATGAAGTCTCCCATTAGGACAGCTAGTTTATTGTTAACTTCTCGTCCAAGTTGTCTATACAGCTCTTCGTCCTGTTCTTGTGTTTGATGTAGTGGTCTGTATATTACCAGTATGGACATGATTTTTCCTATGATGTTTATATTTCCCCTGTCACTTCACATTTGGTTTGCAATTTAATTTCTATGGGGTTTACGCTATTTTTAATAAAGAGCATTACCTATCCACTCTTTTTAGTAAGGCGGATCACTTTGAAAAGCTTGAAACCTGGGATTCGATATTCTCCGATAAAATCCTTTATTGATTCTCGAATCCAGGTCTCAGTAATGCCTATGACATCTAGTTCCCCACAAGCAATCATTGACCTGAAGTTTTCTATTTTGTTTCTAACTAACCGAGCATTGAATTGTGCCACTCTGAAGAAATTTTCTATCTTTTTCCTCTTCCTCTGAGGCTTTGCTAGTTTCCCTAATTTACTAGTGTTTTAGTTTTACTTTTATCTGCATTATCCAAGTTTTCGGCCAAATTTCCTCTATTTGTTATTGTAGAATTTTCTAAGGGTCTAGTTTGTTCTTGGTCTACTGTGTTTAAGTAATTGTACAAGTTGAGATTAAGTTGGTTTCCCTATACTCTCTTGCCTTCTTCTCTAAAGTGTATTCCGTCTCTTCTGTATAATTTTCTCTTGCCATAGAAAGTATCCCAAAGATCTATAAATTTCACTTTCTTTTTCTGGCATGTGGACTTAACCCTTTCGTTTACCGCTATGGCCTTACTGAGAGTGAAGTTGCTGACACTGAGTCTCGGGAGAATACCAATAACTATAGTATTATTGGTCTTTTTTCTAGCCGTTTCAACAGTTTTTAAGGTTCTGTTTGGCCAGCAGTATCCTTTCTAAGGATTAAGTCATTTCCAGTTGCCTGAACAACAAAAGTGGTCTTCCTGTTTTCTATTATAGTTTTACTGACCACTTCTTCCATCTTCTGCGCATTGGCATCTGGAGAGGACCTGATCTTTCTTCTCTTTTCGAGGCTGATATGCTCCTCTTGGTCTTTTACCATTGAGTCTCCAATTAACAATGTCTCCTCTTCCTCTTTCTCTGCTAGGGGGGAGAATCTGTTTTTGGTTTTAGTTACATTTTTAGGCTGTTGTTTAGTCTTCTTGGCCTTAGCTACCCTTCGTCTAGTGGGTTTCATGAACTTTGTTGTTGTTGGTTATTTCCTCTCTAGGTTCTGTCCTTGACTCTACCTAATTTTGTATTTCTTGGATACTAATCCAATTTTCTACATCATCATCTTAGTACTTGGTTTTAATTTTTCTATTTCTTGTTCTTGCTGACAGAACAAGCATGCACTATTACGGTGCAGGTTTGCAGCGCACCCTTCCTTGAAGTCTACGCACCATTTGGTTATTTGGGCTTTTGCACATTTGTGCTTCAACTTCAGTTTCTCACTCATTTTTAATTTCTTTGTGATATTTTCTAATGCAAGTCTCTTTGGAAATCTCATCAAATAACTTCTATAATTATTAGCTTTGTGACCACTTATGTAAAATGGAGGGAGGTGGCTGATGGTTACCCACCTGCTGCCACATCTGCTTAATTGTGGGTGACTTTCCATCTTCTCTGTCCCTAACCTCCAATAAGTGCTCCCAAACCAACAATTAAGTCTCCTCAATGGTGGGCTGTCCCTAATGTGCCACAGCTCCCAACTGAGCAGCACAAGGCAGAAGACTTTTGACTTCCAATCCGGAGAAAAGAGAAAATGCCTATAAGAAGGCAGAACGTAAATGCCGTATACCTGGTTACAGGAAAGTAGCCAAGTAATGTACTGAATAACCTGATTTCAGTAAGGGATATAACTATATAAGTTAATAGAACGGAGTTTTAATTGCAAGATGTATATAGCCATTATTAGCAGAAAGATCGCTTGCTAGCATATGTAGTACTTGCCCGTCTGCGCTAGAGCATATGTAATCTCTGCCTTCAGGAAACAATTGCAACGAATCCGGTTGCAGGAATAATGTATGTGCGACAAATCGCAACATTATTGCCCAAGGAATTTTTTGATCGTTGACTAGCTCTAATAATTTTTTGAATGAGAGCGCGCATATTCTCAAACAAAATATAGTTATGAAAGCGATCACTTCTCCTTTGGTTTGCCCCTCCTCTTTATGGGAGAAGCTGGCCAATGTTCATACACAGACAAGGATGTCTGGTTCCCCATGAAAAGAGTTTGAAATGTTCGTAAATGTAATGAAAAGCTGACCACGATGTTGCTCTCGTTCTAAAACGTAAGCTAACACTGCTCCTTCGGGACTAATTGTTTGAGACAATAACCCTGTAAGGGTAGAATAGAAAGTTTCAGAAGTTTATCGTGTAAAACGGTGTAAAACGGTAAGTCGTTGTACCCAAAATACAATGACGGGAACAGCTGACTCAAACGGTAGAACCCGAGTCTATGACAATAAACTTGTGGTTTTGTCTTGAATAGAGCGCATGCTTTAGGAAGACTTACGGTCTTCTTTATGAAGTTTAAAAAGCACCCATTGAAGTTCTGTAAAACTTCTCAGGAAAGTGTCTCCCGAAAAGGGTGAAGTCTCGTATGTGGGGGTTTCCTTCAAGAAGACCAGACATAATTGCCATCGACTGCTTACCTGATAGAGTTGCCATCGAACGCTTTCTCACTAGCGAGAAAACTACTGTCTAATTCAGGCAAGGCCTGCCAGGGGAAATGAACTGGAACGTAAAGAATTTTTCATTTTCCGCTAATTTCCGTCTGCTAACCCAACCACTCGAAGTGGGAGGGTGGAGGGAAGATGACGGTGGTTCATTCGAAAACGAAAGGATCGGTGCTGGCGAAACCAGCCTAGCAGACATAGTAATCAGCTGGGAGTGTAGAGTGACATATTAAGTCATGCTTTAGGAAGACCCATCCCGTAGGGAAGTGGGGGAGGTCGACCATAGAGTTTTCAGAAAAAACTCTAGATCGGGGGAACCAACAGATTTGGTGCGACGAGAAGCTAGGGGTTCAGAATCTATTTCGTGAATTCCTTTCTCAAGACCCTAAGGGATGTTGTGGCGAGAACCAGCAGGAACTCTGTTGCTGATTCCTGATGGAATCTTCAGGAATTGTGTTGCGTGAACCCACCAGGGTTCACAAGACCAAAACCCAAAGGAACTGTGTCATAGTTACCTGAAGGGAGACGGAAAACCCTAGGCAGCAGGCATCCCTCAGGGTTTTTGCGCTCGCGCAAACACTCCACGATAAGAGTTTGAAAACTGTCTGTCATAAGAGTAAAACTCTTGATGACGATTGTCATGCGCGTAGTTTTGGTTGCGCGCACCGAGATGGTCACGCGTGCGCACCGAGATGGTCACGCGTGCGCACCGAGATGGTCACGCGTGCGCACCGAGATGGTCACCTGCGACGAGAGTCTGAAAATTCTCTTCCATAAGAGTAAAACTCTTGATAACGATTGTTATGCGCGTAGTTTTGGTTGCGCGCACCAGGATGGTCACGCGCGCACGAACACTTCGCTCGACAAGTCTGAAAACTCTCTGTCATAAGAGTAAAACTCTTGATGACGAATGTCACGAACGTAGTTTTGGTTGCGCGCACAGAGAAGGTTACGCGTGCGTGTTCGGGCGATGCGAGTCCGAAAACTCTTTGTCATAAGAGTTAAACTCTTGATGACGATTGTCATGGGCGTAGTTTTGGTTGTGCGCACTGAGATGGTCACGCGCACGCACCGAGATGGTTACATGCGCGTGCGACGCGAGTCTGAAAGTTCTCTGTCAAGACAGTAAAACTTTTGATGATGATTGTCATGCGCGTAGTTTTGGTTGCGCGTGCGCGAACACTGCAACGAGAGTTTGAAAAGACTCAGTCATAGGAGTAAAACTCTTGGTGACTTGTTTCATGAGAACCATAAGGTTCAGCGTGATCGCGTGATCCCCTAGCGGTCATGTTGTGAGACCCCGAAGGGTCAGAGCAATGGGAAACCGGAGTTTCCCTGTCACGAAACTCCGAAGTACCAGCGTGATTAAAGGCACGAGCTCGAGGGTTCAGCAACCTGTGTTGTGAGAACCCGAAGGGATAGTGCAACGAGAGACAGAAGTTTCCCTGTCACAAGACACCGAAGTGTCAGCGTGATAAAGGCACGAGAGCTCGAAGGTTCAGCAACCTGTGTTGTGAGACCCCGAAAGGATAGCGCAACGGGAAACCGAAGTTTCCTTGTCACGAGACACCGAAGGGTCAGTGTGACTGATGGTACGAAAGCCCGAAGGATCAGTGTAATCATCGTTATGAGAGCCCGAAGGCTCAGCGTAACAAACTCGAAGGTTCCAAGTCGTGTGAACTCGAAAGTCCAACGCGACGGAGGCCCGAAGGACTCCTAAGGTCATGAGAACTCACAGGATCAACATGACGAGAGCCCGAAGGCTCACGATCACCGCGAGGAGAACCAGCTGGTTCAAGATGTATCCTCACAGCACAAGGAGACCGTCTAGTTGAAGGTCGGCAACGAGTGCTGCCTCGTAAAGTGGACCGCTCACGAGCCGCCACAGAAAGCCTAAGACACTGATCGGAGTGGCAAAAGCCGTCGGTCTTTTTTCTACGTCGCTGTTATCTGTAGAAAAGAAAATAAAAGTTATGATGATTTACAATTCATAACTCCGCTGTATAATCATGAATAAGTTACCTTCCTTGTAAGAGAATTCCTCAAAAGGGAGCTGAACTGTTATAAAACAAACACATGGGTGTTGAGGACCTGCCAAACACCCACGCAGGGGAGAGCGGCAAGGTAGAGTAGTTTCAAAACAATGACAAAGTTACAAGTATTTCACAACATAAAAGTATATTTCCATTTATATATATATATATGCACATATATATGTATAAAATAAATGAAAACACACACAAGAAAAAAAAAATGAAACAAAAACAACCAAGGCCAGTCTTTGCGGGAGAGAAAGGCAGCATGTCCGTTCTTTACCGAGCCAAAAAGTAAAGTGGTTGCTCAGCCGAGAGGTGTGAGTGAGCGGGGTAGCCAGTCTACACACACCCCCCCCCGCCAACTAGCGGATGGGGTAGTTATCCCTCACTAAAATTATCATGGCTAGTCTTTCAGCTACGCCGAAAGTATACCACTATAAATAGCGGAGGGTTTGTATTTACGCCGGAACAAATATATTAAAATATTTGTACAGCTATGGCTGTATGGACACAACAAAGACCCCTTCTTGATGACTACAGTGGACTACAAGGACCCCTTCTTAATGACTACAGTGGACTACAAAGACCGCTTCTTAATGACTACAGTGGACTACAAAGACCTCTTCTTAATGACTACAGTGGACTACAAGGACCCCTTCTTAATGACTACTGTGGACTACAAAGACCTCTTCTTAATGACTACATTGGACTACAAAGACCACTTCTTAATGACTACAGTAGACTACAAAGACCTCTTCTTAATGACTACTGTGGACTACAAAGACCTCTCCTTAATGACTACAGTGGACTACAAGGGCCCCTTCTTAATGACTAAAGTGGACTACAAAGACCTCTTCTTAATGACTACTGTAGACTACAAAGACCTCTTCTTGATGACTACCGTGGACTACAAGGACCCCTTCTTAATGACTACAGTGGACTACAAAGACCCCTTCTTAATGACTACAGTGGACTACAAAGACCTCTTCTTAATGACTACAGTGGACTACAAGGACCCCTTCTTAATGACTACTGTGGACTACAAAGACCTCTTCTTAATGACTACAGTGGACTACAAAGACCTCTTCTAAATGACTACAGTGGACTACAAAGACCTCTTCTTAATGACTACTGTGGACTACAAAGACCTCTTCTTAATGACTACAGTGGACTACAAGGACCCTTTCTTAATGACTACAGTGGACTACAAAGACCTCTTCTTAATGACTACAGTGGACTACAAAGACCCCTTCTTAATGACTACAGTGGACTACAAAGACCTCTTCTTAATGACTACAGTGGACTACAAGGACCCCTTCTTAATGACTACAGTAGACTACTAAGACCCCTCCTTAATGACTACAGTGGACTACAAAGACCCCTTCTTAATGCCTACAGTGGACTACAAAGACCCCTTCTTAATGCCTACAGTGGACTACAAAGACCCCTCCTTAATGACTACAGTGGACTGTGCGAGCTAAGAAGCAGATTTTCTTTCTCTTATTACCTGAATATAGCACTCCAATCTAATATCATATGTACTTACCTCCAACAATTAGATAAACATTGGGAAACAAATTCTTTGCTTGCATTAGCTGCCTTGCATGACCCTGATGGAAGAGATCGTAAATGCCATCCGCATAAACCCTGATGGGTCTTGGCGAAAGACCAGCCTTAGCCATTTCTTGTGTGATTTTGAGGTTATAATTACAGCTATTTCTATCTCTCACAGCTTCTTCATCTTCAGCAAAAGGTGCTGGTTTACATATAGTCTGTAAGGATAAAAAATAATTGGGTTATTTCCAACAATTTATAAAAAATAAAACTACCAGTATATTTTTCCAATAAAACCCATCATTTACATTTCGCTACCCTTCGTCTTCCATCAACCCTAAACACCTCGTTTACAATTTATTAATAATTTGCTGACAAGATAATGACAAAGCACATGCACCCTTATGGATCCTGAGTACTAAGCAATTAAATAGCTCAGCCCAAACATTCTAAGCTTGTATACATCTCTGAGAAACCAATAACATTGGGATGTAAGAACTCAAGATTTTACATCATAAACTGTATGAAAGACCTATTATGTAGTCTAGATGACCAATGGCAAAATGTTTAATAAGGCTGTAATAATTTAGTTGACATTGGTCTTCTTTGGCCAGGGAGTGTTCCTCATTAAGCAGTGTAACCAGACCCTCGAGTCTAGATTAACGATTCTCATAGAACTGGACCAAACGCTTAGCTCTGGAATTAAAATAAAATTTATCTATTTGATTTTTTTAAATTGGATAACTGAAGTTATAAAAAGTTTCAACATTGATAAAATGACTTTAATTGATGTTTCTAAAGCTTGACATTCACTGTTGCTTGAAGTTTGATCTATACATATTGACCTACATTTACTGCATACAGGTTCTAAACTAAGTGGATTATTTATCAAACAGTACACCCATGGGTCAAATTCAAATCAAATTCTCTTTAGGATTTGAAAAAAGGCTACTGTCCTATGGTTAGTTTAATGTAGTTTCCATATCTGTTATTCCATAAAATCGGCAATTTCATAAAAATGAAGGGTTTTAGAAACGTTGGAAAGTCACTAATGGGAATTATCATCTTTACATTAGTTGCCTTTTGGTTGCTTTAAAAGAAAATTCCTTTCCCTTATGCCCCTATTCAAATTTCCAACAAATTTCAAAATTAATATCAACTTTATATAACATTTTAGAATGCTTCAACAGTATTTTAAAAATCACTGAAGATTACAAATTTCTGTGGTGGTATTTGTTTGGTAATAAGATCTGAATAGTTTTATTAGAAAATAAGCCAGAAAACCCTACATGAATTGCGTAGTTTGGACCTTTAAGCCTTCTTGATTGAACAAGCCTTTTTATTAAGAGATTTGTTTGCTTGAATCTTTATTATACTTCTAATAGTTATAAGGTGTTAGGACTTGTGGAAGACCTCAAAAGTAGGTTAATGCAAATGGTGGGTTTGCTGTGAAACAAACCTCCTTTTTTCTAATGAAATAGAAAAAAACAAGGGTTCCAATTTATCTCTATCAATATCAGTGGCATTTAGATAAAAGAGTAACTTTTAAAATTTATCAAATATTTCCTAATAATGATAGAGTACAGTATACTGTAAAATACAGTATTAGTAATAACTGCACACCAAACACAACACAGCAAAACAAGCAAATCACAGCCTGGTATCATTTCAAACAGGAGCACTACAAAGATATTAATTTAGATAAACAAAGCTTAAGTTAGCATGACAAGACAGAAGCCAGCATACTTGCTTGCGTTTCTTCTACTAATGTTATTAACATGTATAAAAAAGAAAAAAAAAATATAAAAATTCCGCCAACATATAGCAATTATCATTTACATCACTATTCCCTACATAGCTTTTTATAAATGAAAATGATTATTTACATTAGAAAATTGTACAAACCACCAGTCAAAATACCCTTAAGTGTGTCTACTTTAAACTCTACATTAACACAGAACAAACAAGTTGTTTATACAGTATAAGCAACTGTAGTATCTTCTCTTGATTCTCACTTTTTGCCATTTCAAGCAGCACTTTAATCACAATATATGCAACCATTAATGATTGCATGATAAATGCACCATCAATCAGGCAGTGAAATTTACAACGATAAGAGTAACTTTACAACTTAAACATTGTGTTTTCTACACAATACCTTTGTAACAAATTTTATTGTTTTCAAACAAGTCCAAAACTGTTACATTAATTCCTTCCAAGCAAACACCTCTTGACAATTAATCTATATTTTCTATTCAGGTTTTAATTGTTGATGAAACCTGAGACACGAATCTTTCTAAAACCTAAATTTCACAGATAAATACCACTTCATTTCCGGTATAAAGCAAATTACATGTCAAATTCACCAATGATAACTAGACTTGACACATCTACATGGACAAGCTGATCACTCTAAAACTTGTCATTAACTATAACCTCCAATAAATTAAGGAACAAAAGGTTAAATAATTCAACTTTGAGACCAACACCTTGCAGAAAACCACATTTAATTTCATAGGAAGGCAAATTGAGGCATGAATTATTCATATATTGTTATTAAGGGGAATACTTACATACAAAGAGCCATTTCAATACTGTAAAACATTTATCTGTAATCCTATGGGTAAATAGACCTACATTCTTAACAATCAATCAATGTTTATTAAACCATCATAAGGAAACCAAACTTATCTTTTTTTTTTTTTTTTTTTTTGCTGCTTCAAAACTAGGGAAGGTAAGAAGATGATTTCAAGAAGCTTGAAAAGAGACTGATACAGTTTGAAAGATCTATTTAACCTTACAGCTTAACCAAAACATTAATATGAAAGAAAAATAGTTCATTTCGTTTGTAGCTTTATTTGCCACCCGATTCTGTTTAATTTTCATATATTTATTATAAAAAAAACTCCTAGAAATATGTTTGCATTTCATAAATACAAAAAATCATCACACATTTTAACTTTTGTTTCCAACTTGCACTCTATTTTATTATAAAAAGTGCTGACCAAATAACTGCATTCCAAACTTTATCAAACTCCAAACCATGCGTTGAATAACACATCCAGTAAGTCACTACCCTTCTACAAAAAGGGTGATCAGGACTCTTGGTTTAATGGATAGTCATGTAAAGGATTAGGGATTCACAATATCATAGTTTAAACTATGAAACAAAATATACTTGCATTATCTATTAGTATTAAGCTAAATATAGAATCAAATGTCAATGTAAAAATTATTAAGATAAAAACAAAAATACGATTTAAAGATTAACTGAAAAATACAAACATAGGGTATAGGGTGTACATCTCGCAAATATTGTGTGATGCTTACCATATCTTTCTCGAGGTTGGCAAGGGATTCGGTAGCCATTTGTGGCTCCTCCCTCTCCTGGGGGGATTCCCAGATGTTGAAATAAGAAGAAACAACCTCATCAAAATAAACAATCTACACATTTTGATTAAACAAAAAACTGTATTCTGAGAAATCAAAACAAATGAAAACCAATTTAACAAATAAAATATCTATAGTATGCATATACTGAAAGTAACCCTTATTACGCATATTGCTCTGAGAGAGAGAGAGAGAGAGAGAGAGAGAGAGAGAGAGAGAGAGAGAGAGAGAGAGAGAGAGAGAGAGAGAGAGAGATGCTGAGAAAAATGTTAATAACTAAACATACGGTACTTAAGTACAATTATGTAACCACATCATACACTTCAAGGGCTTATATATATTTCAATTACCATAGACCATTTACGTGTACCTAAAAATTCTTTCTTTCTGATCATGTATACCTATATTCATGATCATACATACTTATTAATGTACAAAATTTATATTAATAAAATTCAAATAATCTACAACTACTGAAAAGGTGAAACATATTTACTAAAGACTTCAAGTTCTTTTATAAACTTAAGAATGCCGCTGGATTATTGAAAATAACTGTTTTAAAGTATCCTGCAAAGCAAATGACATATTCATATCCTGGAACTTATAGAGAAAACAGCCTCTAAGTCCACTGGATTTGGGCATAAGACTAACAAGTACCTTACACTCTAGGGTACCAGGCAATCACCACAAAATGACTGGGGTTGCCCTGTCATTATGAATTCATGGGTCAAATATGTGGCACACTTGATGACAACAAAGAGAAGTCTCCCACTTATTGACATCAAACAACACTTACATGGAAGAACTGTTCCGGTAATTCCAGCATTTGGTTTGCTACCTTCCAGACTTTATAATGGGTGCTGGCATATCACCCTTGTTACTCCTTAAAAGAGGGACAAAATCCCAAATCTTATGTAATTTGTATTTGTCCTAACTATACAAACCTGAATCCTTTAAATAGGAGGGGACAACAAAGCATTGCTGACCCAACTTGGTAAACAAATATATCCTGTGTGGGAGGCTAGCAGGAGTGTAAGAGATGAGGGTTACCTCATCCTCCAACATGGACCAACTAACCATGCTGATCCCACAGATATAGGCATTATGTGGTAGAAAAATGTGTTTCTGAGGAACCAACCCCCCCCCCCCCCTGTAGTTTTGTGAGACTGTTCCCTCTTTCATGGCCAGTTACAGTATTCCTCTGTGATCTGGCACAGGTTTAAAGACTGAATTACATAATATTGAAATTTTCAAGATAATAGTGCATTCTTTCTAGGGACCACTATAAAATGCATACTACAGTATTCATTTGCAAAAATTTAAAAAGAAAAAAATTCATGTTGGCTGCTTCTATCATTCACTTCAACTGATTACCAGTTTTAAGTACTTAGTTATAAGATTTTTTCTGTTAGCTAGTTAAATGTCAGCTGGTTTAAGATGCGTTTCAATATTAATCGTTCAGTTAATAAGTTGTTGGAGGAAAATTATCTCCACTCTGCTTGTATTCCGTGTTGAGGAGAGCAATGTGAGTTTAAATATAGATGCTTGGAGGGTGCTTATATGCCAGAACCTTATGGATGATAAGGTTTAGCTAGTGTCTAAATGGGTTCATGATAGGGACTCTTAAACATAAAAGGAGGAAGATACTAGATCAGAGGAGAGTTCGTAAAAAGGTAGTTTAGTGAATTTGCACGGCAATGTAGAAATTAGTGTTCACTTGAGTAGTGAACTCTCAAATGTTCATAATACTGCGAGATTAAAAGGCTTCAATCTCAACCTTCAGGGTTTATGGAGAAGTTCGCTTCATTCAAGTAGTCTAAGGGTGTTAATGCTATTTCAGGCAAGGATAGTGTTTCCAGTTTAACCTGTTTTGTTTTGAACAATAGGATAGGGTCATCTAATGTTTTACCAAGCAGTTCTTATAACATCTGTTGAAATTTCTGATGGTCGTCAACACATCATACTTGAATGCTTCCTCACAAGCTTCAACCTTGGGTCGAATGCCTTCTGAAGCTAAACTTTCGCATTTACTCAGACCTGATTCGTACTTTAGATAATCCCATTCCAAGTCAAAAGAATGGAATAGGATCATGGATCATCATATCTCTTATTCCACTTCTGGATCAGGTGCCGACAAGTAACTGTACTGTGCCATGATTAATGACGTAGCAATAATGTGGCATGCCATATTATGCCCGGCAAAAAAAAATTCAATTGGGCTTTACCAATGTTAGTTCAAGCTAAAAATCAGTTACAATGTCTGCAGATACTAAAATTAGTAGCATCATGCAATTCATAAATAAACATACTTATCACACATTATAAACTTTTATTTCCAGCTTGTAAATTCTTGTCAAAAATGGTGAGCAAACAACTGCACTCGAAACTTTATCAAATTCCAAACCATGCATTCAAGAAATTTCTCAGAAATCATTACCCTTCAACATAAAGGGCGAACTGGACTTTAGGTTAAAGAAAAATTATGTGAAGGGACAGGGAACAACAATATCATAGTTTAGATTGTGAAACCCAATATACTTGCATTATCTATTAGAAAGCATAAAAATTGGAAAAAACGGCCATAAAAAATAATTTATAAACAGAAAAATATAAACATAAGGTATAGGGTGTACATCCCAGCAAAGAGTAAGTGATGCTTACCATATCTTTCTCGAAGTTGGCAAGGGATTCAGTAGCCAATTGTGGCTCGTCCTCCCTCTCCTGGGGGTTTCCAAGATATTGAAATAAGACAAAAACCTCATCAAACTAAAAACTCTATACTTTTAATATCAACAATATAGAGAGAGAGAGAGAGAGAGAGAGAGAGAGAGAGAGAGAGAGAGAGAGAGAGAGAGAGAGAGAGAGAGAGAGAGAGAGAGAGAGAGAGAGAGCATATTTGTTCTTCTGTTGCTCTACCTTGCGTAGACAGTCAAATGTAAATAATGACAGTAGGCTAATTTCTACTCGTGAAAATAATGAACAATACTAATATGAGATATATACATAAGATATGAAAATATTTCTGTATTTTGTAAAAAGATAGTTGAGAAAAAATTAATAAATTACAAAAAAGTCTCATCATGTCATTGTGTTTACAGCTATTGGGGTTACAAATGATACAATATTGAGGAAATTGTGAAATACAAATGATGCAGGAAATCAGAAATTTATAGGAAAAACATAATGGTATGGATATACTGTATTTGGATTGAGATATTCTCAGGTAATTATTTATAGTATCAAGATAATTTCTGTGTGATTTTAGATATAAGTGTCACAGTATTTGACTAAACAGAGTTTTCAACAACTTGCATTACTGGTGTTTTGGTGGCTTGGGTGGGAGGCAGAGGGGAATAACCGAAAACAAAATGCTTTCTGCGTGATTTAAACACAACAAAGAAATACACTAAAATAGACCTTACATAACCATGAATCAGGACTGGAATCTCAAGTGTTTTTCCATAGGTGGTGGGGTGAGATATGAGGATCCCTTTGTCTATAAGCTGGGGGAGGTTCAAGTAATGCCTAAGGTTGGGAATGTCGCCAATGACTAGAGAAAGTGTTGTGATTCTACATGGTTACATAAAAACTTACACAATCAGAAATAAAGGCTAGAATCCCAAATACTTCTTTAGTTGGCTGAAGAAAGGAAGAGGGGCTGATATCAGGGAAGGGAAGAGATTTTTTGTGAAATTTCCCGAGTGTGAACTGTGTGATATACAACCGTGGGCTTTACTCTTTTGTAGGATATGAGTAATTTTAACTTCCACATGGTTTATATTTGAAAATGACGTATCTAGGATGTCATCATCTGTATTGCCGGGCATGTTTTGACGTTGAACGACATCATCATAGCGAAGGACTTAAGACAACGACCGAGTGACCAGAAAGCATAAAACTAAGTGATTCATTTAGTGATAGCGAAAGTTATTCAAGAAAGTTCTCATGGAGGGAGATTCTTCCTCCAAGCAATAACCTCTCACAACTTCCTCCTCTGTTGTCTACCTGACGACAGCAGACTCTTCTCCAAAATAAAGGGCAAGTTAATTTGTCAACATTTTTATTATTTATAGTAAAGTTTGATATGTATTCATTCCTAATGCTAATGGTTATAATTTCAACAATAATTACCATTACAAACCTTTAAAAATAAAGTGTATACTGTACAGTACAGTATGTGTATTTATGGACAATGGGAATACATAGAGAGAATTTCCTTTAGTTCTTGAGGGAAAAATTATTTTAGGATGTGAACACTTCGGGTTGTGAACTAGCTTCCGGAACAAATTACCATTAACTCTTAAACCAAGGTAATACTGTACTGAAAATTTGAAACTAGCCTAAAAGCAATGAAAAAAAATCTTGTATACTGTACACACCTAAATAGTCAATTAAACATTGCTGCATCCTCAAAACCTGAGTTCTAATTTTCAAGGTGGGAAAATACTCGCCTCCCATTTTCACAAGTTTTATCACTATGCCTATAATAGAACCAGATAAGCCATTCTCAGTTTTGCATTTTGAGAAAAATTACCTATTGGAAATATCAATTCTTTGGGTCTCAGCCTTGCCATCTTTCAAATCTACAACTAAATTCAATTAGAAAAAAACACTCTCAGTAAAGACCCACATGTTCTTAACTATATATATAGTAGCCTCAATATGTTAACATACACAAAATAAAGAATAACAATAATATTAACTTACATGTATACTGTATAAATTGATCATATTTACTTTCTTTTAAAGCAAGGCAGTTGCTTGGTAACTAGACACCTGAACAAAAAATGACAATAAACCTAGTATATCACCTTACGTCTGTAAAATCTCTAAATTATGTTATTCTTTGGCATCCTGCTTAATCATTTAGCAATCAAAGTTTAAACTACATAGATCTAGTGAATCTTTAATTGGGAGAAAATTAACAATAAAGTTAAGATCAACATGACCTAATTTCTCTCTAGTAAAGAAGATAATACGACTACTATATAATCAGCAATACATAAAATTTCCAATTAATGACCAACATTTCCTCCTATTGGAGCCAACAATCTAAGAGCTATTCTTCATGAGAGAGAGAGAGAGTCAAGACGGCAAAACCACTTAACTATGGCTTATCCTGCAATCACTTCTAAATATCAATTCATAATCCTCTTTGGAAAATTAATTAAGAATAATAGTAGTAATCATAACCTTTACCACTTTATGAAAAATTAGAAACAACACAATTACAACTTAACATTTTCGTTTTCTTTGGATACACATGAGTGATGACTTGTTTCAAAGCCTACCACTTAAGAGAAAGTCGATTTTAAATTAGAAGTCACATGGGCTGGCACATACATATCATGCTGTAATTGTTTGATAGTCTGTTTAGACATTGTTAAAGCCATAAGAAAATTTGTGTGCCTGGCATTAGAGGCCTTATACGGCAGGTCTAATTACAATCATGGCACAAAAATAGTTGCTCAATGGCCCTTGGTCAAAAAGTAAAAGTAGGGATGTAATTATCAGAATTCTTGTACCATTCTTCTTTTCAGGAATTTGATTATCTACAGTGCAAATCAGTATTATAGAAAGGCAAAGGTTTTGCAATACAGTAAAACAAACTGGACCAAATTGAGAGACTGAAGCTTGTGATGAAGGATTCGACTCTATAATGAGCACCATCAAAACTATCAGCAGATGGTATACAATCGATTACTGCTAGGCAAAACATTAGGTGAAACTAGCACTGGGGTTGAAACTGAATAGCTTAACCCTTTTACCCCCAAAGGACGTACTGGTACATTTCACAAAAGCCATCCCTTTACCCCCATGGACGTACATGGTACGTCCTAGCAAAAAAATGCTATAAAAAAATTTTTTATTCATATTTTTGATAATTTTTTGAGAAAATTCAGGCATTTTCCAAGAGAATGAGACCAACCTGTCCTCTCTATGATGAAAATTAAGCCTGTTAGAGCAATTTAAAAAAAGTATACTGCAAAATGTGATGGGATAAAAATAACCCCTTGGGGGTTAAGGGTTGGAAATTTCCAAATAGCCCGGGGGTAAAAGGGTTAAGCTAGGGAATGAACTATAATTTTCCACATTAGAATACATGAGTGGATCAAACGTTTCAATACACACTGTAAGTAGATTAAAATTAATTCCGAATAACAGACTGTGCACTACCAGTTTGAAAAAAAAAATGATACATCCACACCCAAGTCGTAGCCCAACCTGCTCTGAACTTTCCTCTGATCTAGTGTCTTATATCCTTTTAAGTTTGAGTACATTTCAAGAATCCTTTTAAAATCTAATTCATAGAAAACTAATCTTCAAAACAGTTAAAAAATACCTGTACACATTTGAGCTATTTAACAAATGCAAAACACAATACAAAACTCCAAAAGGAACCACTGATGTAACAAAATGAATAGTGTTTTCTCCCAGACAAGAGTTGCTGTAGAATAAAGTAAGAAGCGTACCCACACCTAGATTGTTTACCATAGAGTACCACAGATGGAGAGTACGAACAAACAAAAGGGGTGAGAAGTAATTGGAGTATCTTAAACTTTAATGATAGTCGTTGAAAAGAAAGACAGCTTCAGCGAACAAGCAAAGTGAGCCACAGGAAAGATTTACTGAAATAATACTGTACTTCATTTCACTATTAGGTTTAGTTACCACCAGAATTTGATTACCTATAGAAAATCTATAATGAGAAATTCCAGAAAATACATCTACACCTCATAAATAAACATACTCATCACTTTAAAAAAAAAAATTTCTTTCCAGCTTGCAAACTTGTTAATTAGGGTGAGCAAACGACTGCACTCCAAAACAATCAAACTCCAAACCATGCATTGAAGAACACTTCCAGTAAGTCCCTGCCCTTCTAAAAAGAGGGTGAATCAGATTAAAGTCTGATGAATAATTATCTTACAAAGGGATAGGGAAAAACAATATCACACTATAAACTATGAAACCAAATATACATGCATAATACATTAGTGGTAAATGCTAAAAGTTAACAAAATATCCATGAAAAAAATTGTTTTAAGAGGGAGAAAAAAAAAAAAAACGAGAATTACAAACACAGGGTATTGGGTGTACATCTCAGCAAAGACTTAAATGATGCTCACCATATCTTTCTCGAGGTTGACAAGGGATTCAGTAGCCACTTGTGGCTCCTCCCTCTCCTGGGGGGTTTCCAAAATGTTGAAATAAGAAGAAACAACTTCATCAAGCAAAACAATCTATAAATTTCACATAATAGAAAACTATATGCTAAGAAATTTCAACAAATGGAAACGAAATTCAAAAATAAAAATAAGGAATACATATATCTGCAACTTCTATTTCACTTGTTTCTTTACCTTGATCAAGACCACCTGACTTGACTTATTCACAGGTAAAAAACATGAGACAGTAAGAGAGAGAACGATCTTATTAAGTGTATCCTAATGGCATCACAACCTAGGTCATAGCAGCTGGATCATATATTAATCACCTAAACATATGCATTAACACTTTTATGTAACCCCATCACAGATAAAAAGATTATAAATTTAAATTAATATAAACTAATTAGACCAATAAATACATTCTTCCTGACCATACATACCTACTGTATACATACAGTATTATTCATGATTATACATACCTATAAATACATATAACACTAACATTTAAAGAAATTCTAACAATCTACAACTGTTCTATTACAAAGGTGAAGGTGATTGACTTCAGCTTCTATAAATTTAAAAATTCATTCTGGATTTGAAAATAACTTCTTTTCAAAGTATCCAGAGGAACAAATAAAGATATATTGCAATCCTGGTACTCAAGAAGGCAGCTTACACCTATAAATTTCGAAATTTTACCGACAAGTGCATCACAGCCAAGGGTACCAAGCAACCACCACTGAAGTAGCAGCATCATTAAAAATTCATGGGTCGGATATGTGTGACACAATTAAAGACGGCAAAAAGCAGTCTCCCACTTCTTGGTGCCATACAATACTTACGAGGGAAAGTTGATCTGATAATTTCTAACCATTTGTTCACTATCTTATGTTTCCCTTATGTTACACCTTAAATGGTGAATAAAATCCATGCGCACGAAGAAAATTTTATCAAAATCCCCATACAGTACTACTGTCTTTTGCAAGAGTGTCCTCTCTTTCATTGCCAGCCAGACCTATGTAATCTGATAGACTGACACAAAGCAATAACTTACAGGTAATGCCTGGGTTTCCTTTCTAATAGAAATGATCATTCAAAAATATTTACAATCAATGAGTGAATAGAAATGAATTTTTAAGGAAACTGTAGTGAAATCTCACTGAATAACACTATAATTTGCAGACAATGCATTTGTAATAATTTCACAATAAACAAGCAATCAATTGCAACATCAAGAATTCAGAAAGATAGCTCCAAACAATGCCAGCCTTAGATTAGGAGCCTTCTTTACATATTTCCTCTTAGGAACATGCTCTAAAGCTATAAGTGCAACTACTTCACCAAAAAATCTTCCTCGCAGTACTATAATATTTACAATACAGTAATACCTTGAGACACGAGCGTCCCAACATACAAGAAATTTGAGATACAAGGAAAATTTCGAGCATATTTTTGTCCCGAGATACGAGAAAAATTTGAGATACGAGGCGGTTCTCTATGCGGCCGCCAGGTGGCCGAGTGTGTAAGAGGCTTCTCACCAGGACAGCATCGCACGGTCTTTCCTGTCGGATCTCAATCGCGTAAAGTTATCTCCAAGCATCGGCCGTACTGTTTGCTTTTTTTTACGTGTTTTTTTGCACTAATCAGCGCAGAATTAAGTGAATAAGCAATGGGTCCAAAGCAAGCGAGTGCAAACAAGGCTAGTGAAAAGAAAAGGCGTATGATGACAATCGAGATAAAGCATGAAATAATAAAAAAAACATGAGAATAGTGTCAGAGTGACTGAGCTGGCTCGCCAATATGAGAGGAGTACATCAACAATATGTACCATCCTCAAGCAGGAGGATGCTATAAAGAGCACCAAGCCAAAGGAGTAACCATCCTTTCTAAGCTGTGCAGTGAGATCCATGACGAGATGAAGAGGCTTCTTTTAATATGGATAAAGGAGAAACAGTTGGCGGGAGATAGCATGACTGAGACTATCATCTGTCAAAAAGCCAGCAGAATCTACGATGACTTGAAAGGGAAGCAAGCAGCCGGGAGAGGGGAGACTTTGACGCCAGCGGAAACCTTTAAAGCCAGTCGTGGCTGGTTAGATAATTTCAAAAAACAGACTGGGATACACTCGGTTTTGAGGCATGGGGAAGCAGTCTCAACCTTTGCCTTGGTTATCGCACAACATGGCTACATCCACCAACAAGTGTTCAACTGCGATGAAACTGGCCTTTTCTGGAAGAAGATGGCCAGGAGGACATTCATCACAGGAGAGGAGAAGAGACTGGTTAACTCTAGCCCTGTGTGCCAATGCCAGCGGTGACTGTAAGGTCAAGCCACTGCTGGTGTACCACTCGGAAAACCTACGTGCTTTCAAGAGCCAAAAGATCTTGAAAGAAAAACCACAAGTGATGTGGCGCGCTAATGCCAAGGCTTGAGATACGCGTCATTTCTTCACAGAATGGGTTAATCTGTGCTTGGGTCCGGCAGTCAAAAAATATTTGGCCAAGAAAAACCTGCCAATGAAATGTCTCCTGGTCCTTGGCAATGCCGACCTTGTCGAGGAGCATCAGGAAGAGCTCACGACACAGGAATTGATCGAGCTCCAGGTGTTGCAAGATCTCAGCAGCGAGGAAAAGGTGGAAGACGAGGGCCGCCTTTCTACGACGCAAATCAAAGGCATGTTAGCGAAGTGGCAGGAGTTTTCAAATTTTATGGGAAAAAAGGCACCCGGACAAGTTGGCGTGTGGTCGTGCGTTAGCCTTTTGTGACGACACTTGCATAATTCATTTTTGCAACATTTTGAAGGGGAGACAAAAGCAACCATCCCTAGATAGGTTCCTTTTAAAATGGCCGGCAAAGAGTGATGGTGAAAGCGAGGAAAAAAGAGCCAAGCCGGAAGAAAAAGAAAAGTAAAAAAATGAAACTGAAAACAAAATTAGAATTAAGTTTAGCTTAACGTAAGATTAACATTTATTTCTAAGTGTGTGTACAGTAAGCTAATTTCATTTAAGTTAAATTCAAAGTTATGTTACGTAGTGTTGCAATAGTGTTGCGTACCAAACGTGTTGCCGTCAAGTCTCTCTCCTCCTCCTCCTCCTCCTCAGCGCACACCGCCGTTAGCCGCTACCGTCTGTCTCGAAGGTAAGAACTCCCTAGTAATGTTACATTTCATTGAGGATCATAACCAGTATATAGGTATTTGTTATTTTGTGAGCATAGAATATGAATTAGAACAATTAAAAACATGTTTTTCCTCTGTAATATACTGTTTTAAGGTGTTTTTTCAGAGGGTGAGAATGGATTAATTCTTTTTTAGTTTTTTATATGGGAAAAATTGATCCGAGATACGAGCAAATTGACACACGAGCTTGGTCCCGGAACGTATTAAGCTCGTATATCAAGGTATTACTGTAGTTCACATATGGTTACTCCCAAGGAGGGAAAACAGCATATAAAACAGAAGAGAATAGAGTGAACTCATTTCCCATTTAACCATATAAAGAGGTGACGTAAAAATATTTATGGTGTTGACAATTAATAGAATTTGGAAAAATCCACTTGACTCAACAGCTTAACCAAATTATAATTTGACCAAAAATACCTCACTTCACTTGTAGGTTTATTTGCAACCTGGTTCTGTTGATTTATTATAAATGTATAGCCAGAAACTCCTAAAAATATGTCTGCCCCTCATGAATACTAAAAAAAAAAATACCAATTTTACATTTTTATTTTTATTCCAGCTTCAAAATTCTAACTTGCTAAATAGGATGAGCAAAAAACTGAACTCAAAATGTTATCAATCTCCAAACCATGCGTTGAAGAGCAAATCCAGTAAGTCATTACCCTTCTACAAAGAGGGAGTTCTAGACTTAGTTTGATGAATAGTTATAAAAATGGATTGGGAATCACAATAAGGTATCATAATTTAAAATGTGAAACAAAATATACCGGTGCTTGCATTATTTATTAGTAGTAAATACTAAGAATGGAAACAGGTGGTCATGGAAATTATTGAGAAAAACCAAAATATGAATTAATAAAGATGAATGGGAAAATTAAAGCATAAGGCATAGGGTATACATCTCAACAAAGACTAAATGATGCTCACCATATCTTTCTCGAGGTTGGCAAGGGATTCAGTAGCCACTTGTGGCTCCTCCCTCTTCTGGGGGGTTTCCCAGATGTTGAAATATGAAAATAATAACAATATAAAAAAACGACATATTTCATGTCAATAAAAAAGCTGTACAGTATTCTATGAAATCTCTCTCTCTTAAAAAAAAAAAAAAAGAAACTGACTTTACAAATAAGAACACACATCAGCAATGGCATTATTTCATTTGTTTCTTTGAAATGATCAAGGGCATCTCACACTGATACTCAGTTCACGGGAGGGATGGAGTTTGCCAGTAGCTGCCGTAAACATGAGGAATGAGTTAAACAGTGTTAATATAAGCACACAAGATTCACTTGAGTACAGTATAGGGAATGAGAGAAAGTAACGCTGACAGTTAAAGACATAGGAGAAAGGGGGACCTCATTTGCTACTGTGGCTGAAATTGACCAAAACGCTGAAAATACTGACACTATCTGACACACTGGAGCAGTCTTTAGTAACCTGTTAGTGACCTATCGAAACAGTGTCCATAGCCTATTTTGAAGAACCACTCACTGATGCTTACTCTGTGTTACAGAATGAGTGATAGGTGTGCTGATACTTGAAACCACATGGGAAAGTGCAACTTCAGACACTACTATAGCAGATATAGATTCCTTAGAAACATGAATAAATTACACACCTAAATACAAAATTAATTAATTCCGGAGTGGCTTTCGTATCATGATTTCGTATGATGAGTCACGATTTACATGTAAATCGTCTAATTCGTTCCAAGCCCTACTAAAACACAATATTAAATTTCATAATAAAGGTATACTGTACAAACCACAATGAAATACAACCAAATACTGTACATTTGAATCATTCAATTGCTACCCTAATTGTTAATACCTGTGAATGAAGAACTGTCCCGTAATTATTGAGACAATGCAATAATAAAATGGAAAATAATGAAAATGTAGAATCTTACCTTTCGAGTGAGGCGATGTCCGAAAGCGAAAGTGGCGGAAGTAGAGAAGAATAACAGCAGAAAACATTAACAAGTGGCAGAAAACATGAATACTTAACTTTACGAAACACATTAACAAATGGCAGAAAACATTATCACTTAACTTTATGAAACACACTAAGAAATGGCAGAAAACAATGACACTTTAACTTTACTACAAAAAACTTAAAATGAAATCTCTTTATTTTTGTCTTTATGTAATTTTTCAATTTTGTTTAACTTTACATTTTGTACTTTCTAAATTTCATCAATTTCATCATCACTTCCCCTTTTCTATTTTTTCCGGATCGCTATGAGCTTCCTCTTGGCCTACTAATGACCTCTTTAAAAAATAATTTCGGTATCAAGGGAAGCGTGTTTCTGCCTACTTTAATAAGTTCCTTCTGCTTAAGGATGGTGCCTATCGTTAACGGATTTCGGCTCTATTCCTTAGCGATCACACTTAACCAAATACCAGCCTCATACTTCTTGATTATCTCCAACATCATCTCCGTAGAAAGCATCCTCTTCTTTCCCTGAACTTCAGCAACATTCTTAGGACCCATGGCTAATAATGTACGAGTTGAATAACGCAACACGATACAGTACAGAAACTAAAATCACACAAGTGAAATTACCAACAGGAATTCAATCTGAATGACAGCGCTGCTGAAACAAAATGGTCGAGGAACTCTGATACATAGATGCATGATAGAATAAATGCTGACCAATAGAAAAGCAGGGTTTTATGGCAGTAACTAGAATCAGAGTAGGGAGATAACATATGGGAGAGCGGGACGATGGTGGCGAATTTATAGTTTGGGGCGTACAAATTTTAAAATTATCCTTGGCGGACGGGCAAATCTCATAACATATCTAGTTTTGCACCATGAAGAATTTTTCATAATAAGAGGCGAAAAAATTTTCGTATCTTATTTTGTAACACGAATTTTTCGTATACATTAGCTTTCGTATCAGGAAGTATCACTGCATGCGCAGGATAAGCATAGGCATGACATTCTCTGGCACTAAAATGGCAGGACACAAGACTCCATCAGGACCCAGACGCCTCACAAATGCAACACTATACACTGCCATTAGTTGCATTACAATTAGGTACAAAAGTCTAACATCCAAAATATTTAACAGCTCCCTCAATAAGAAAAAAAGTGGACGTGAGGATACAGTAAAAAAAATCTTAATCTCATAAACGCACACTAAAACACTTACCTAGAAAATTCCTAAAGTTAAATAAACAGAATTCTAATATTTTTTCTATTTCTATACTTACCTCAAGTTCATATTGCTACATCTCCCAAAGCTCAGTTTATTGATGTTTACCCCACAAAACTTATTAGAAATTTTCCCACTTTCTTTACTTTCGAAAGAAAAATGTCCCCAGTAAAATAATAAAACAATCTAACGGTTAGGGGTAAGGAGCACACTGAGAGTTTCACAGTCAAAAGCATACCTGAACCTCACAATAACAGACTTAAGTACACCTAAACCTCACATTAACGTACAATTGAACCTCATTACAACGGACTAATAGGGGGAGGGTACAGGTTGTCCATTACTGACGTTTGTATGTCACATCTGTAATATTTTCCAAGGCATAAAATTAAGCAAAATCATAACAAATTGTATAGGCCTACTCTATATCCCTATCTAAGTTTTCACCAATAGGAAGTTTTATTATTTCTATGTTCTTAGTAAATTCTGGTATTCAAAGAAAGTTTATAACATGTTTTTCTTATGCTTAGTGCAATTTATCCAAATGTGTTAAAATACTATATGTGAAAAGTTACAAAATCATGAAGGGTGCATGCATGAACAAGCTCCTGTCGACTCTGGCATGTGTTGTTTATAAATTTGGACTTCCCATCACAATACTTTATAATCTCTTTATTTGTCAACATTATACACTGACAAAACATATATCTGAGGGAGAAATTCAGGTTAGTAAATAAGTTTCAATTCACATTACAGGTACTTGGTAATTATTTGAAAACAATGATGCTATTCACACAAACTACTTGCAACCAATCAGCTAGTAGGAAACTTTTCCAAGCTAAAGGGCACCTCTGTATGTGAGTGCATATGTGCCTAAGTATAGTTATCAATTGAATGTGAGTAACAGAAGTGTACTGTCACCATTCCTCCTAAAAAGCGAGCCTAGCCTTCCCTGTTAAAAGAAAGCCTTCTGAAACACAAGAATTAACCGCAAGGAAAGTATTTTTAGAACAAAGAGCCAACAGTGCATTCAAGATTTTCATTTATTAGTTGAAATGAAGGGCTTAAAAGATGGGATTTTACTGTATTCTATGAAAAGATGAGGTAATGATTAGTCTCATAAAGTCTCAGCATCTTGAGACTTAAGAACTAAATGAAACTGGAATTTTCCATCGAAGAGATTTAATGACTCTTTAAACCAAGTAGCCATTCTTAATAAAAGTGATAACCATTTAACAACTGCTATTCACAATAATATAAAGGAATTGAGAAGTATATTTTGCATGGTTTAGAAACAACTATCTCTGAATACTTTGATGAAAAGCTACATCAAGCTTACTTTAGAAACCTAATAAGTTAGTTTTATTGTACGATTTTCATCGCGCTAAGTTCTAACACTGATCTAGTTTACAACTAGCATGATAGTGACGTGCTGTGCAGAAGTTAAGGTTCGTGGCTGAAAGGTAGAGCATATGTAATAGCACCTCCCAAGGGATAGGGATGCCTATGTAATGGCACCTCATGAGGGATTGCGATGTATTTCATCTTAAAATCAAACTCTTTATTATTATAAACTAAAATTCTTAACTAAATACAAGTAACTCCATATATGTCACAGCCAGACTCATAAGGGTAATGAAATCATGAGTTTTAGAAAATATAACACTAAAGTAAACCTGTGATCAGCTAGTGGCCGAGCTTGCAAGGGAATGGAAACCCACTCTATCCGGAGTTATCACATGATGCATCGACCAGCTGAACTGATACATGACCAATAACAATCAAATTGAAGCTCATCTAAGATATGAAATGTCATCCCTCAATTTTTTTTAAATGATATTGTTTACTAGCGCTTACTTTAGCGAAAGGAGGAATATAAGGATCTGATAACTAACTCGGCCTTCTGCTTTATTATCTAGATGTCTTACAGAGCGACTAGGCATGCAGAAATGTGAGGGTTAAGCTACAGAAGGGTCAAAATAATGAAAGAATTCAAGACTATGAGAGGAACTCAATTCTGAAGGGCATAGTGAACATTCCAAACCCTTACCTAAGGAACAATATGTAACTAAGACCACCACACCCTACTATGGAAGTTAGATTAGTTCAAGCAACCAGGTAGACAAGGAATACTTATCACCTACAAGAATAGGTTTACTGTCCTTCTGAGAATAACAAAAGAAGTTGAATACCGTAAGTTAAAACCCAAATGGGTCCATCACTAACTTGTTGGTAAGCTAGAGTTGGCACGTCGTATCGTTATCATCTCAGCAAATGACAACTATTCTCTCTCGCCAATTCCGCTTGAAATAAAAATGATTTTCCTTGGCTGTTATATGAAACAAACAGCAGTCCTTCTGATAACTTCAGCGCTTCCGTGTACAGAAATTCTAACCAACTGAGGAGATAAGCTAACTTAAAATGCAATAACAATTATCACAATCTGAAAGAAGGACGTCTTGACAAAACCATTGCAGCGGAGAAGCCGAATTCAAAATTTTTAGGATGCCACTTGCCATTTACTGATAGATTGTTTCATTACTTTACTGGGGGCATGTATCTCTTGAAAGGGAAAACTTCTGATAATTTTTTGGAGTGAGAAGCAGCAATATAAACATAAGGGGAAATTCATAGAAATAAATACTTTTCACTGTCAGGTGAAAATGGGACAATTATAAGGGTTACAAGAATTTGTAAATTTCACTATAAATATATCTTGATCCCGTGTTTTCAAAAAAATAAGTAAACTGTGAATATATCAGTGTAATGTTGAACACATACTGTACGTATGAAGAGCCCAACTAAAAAGTATACTACCGAGTAAGTAATATATGTCAAAACTAGAAAACCAAACAATAAAAACCATGAAAATATTTCCAACAAATTTGGTAAATGATACAAATACCTACTAGAAAAATCTCCACCTTCGTCTAAAGCAAATATGGAATAACACCTTCTATTGCTTACCTGTTTTACCCTTAAACTCTT
Organism: Palaemon carinicauda; assembly: GCF_036898095.1. Lineage (NCBI taxonomy): Eukaryota > Metazoa > Arthropoda > Malacostraca > Decapoda > Palaemonidae > Palaemon > Palaemon carinicauda. The sequence continues at coordinate 27,207,275 of NC_090765.1, forward strand.
TACAAATTTAAAACAACTTCATGTATTACAGTACATGGTTTCATGATGAGCAATTATCTGATGACAAATCCCAACATATACCATACAAAATAATGAAGTTAACTGAAAATAATGGGCTTAAGTGCTTTAAAAAAGCCATAAAGTTTTATTCTATTAAATAATACGATTGCAAGTGCAAAATATTACTACCCAAGCAACTTTCCATAAAGTCTTTAGTCCGGTATTCCTTATTTCTATATCAATCATACTACTGAGCTACAAGAACAACACTCTTTGTAGACTTCATTTAAGCAGTCTTTAAAAGTTATGCAAAACCAAGGACACATGCACTTGGGAGTTCTGAATTAATGAAAATTTAACTAGGTCAACACACTCAATACCATTCATAGGACATACACAAGTCACTGATTATATCCCAGGCTACAGCCAAACCCAAAAAAAGGACAAACAGAAATTTACACAAGAATGTCCCTTTACTCTCCATCACCAAGTTTAAAAAGTGACAGTTAGCATTCAAAAGGTGATATGGACAATTAATGAACACAAAACCCATACCCCTAAACGAAGAGCCTCGCTAGGAAATGCCCGCTGATGAGATCGCTTCATGTTGGTGGATGATGACTTAGTTACAGCTTTCTTCTGTGAGAGGAACATGTAAGCTACATAAATAACCTATTCCTTATGTGCTAATTAATGAGTGGATTAGGATAGTAAATATTAAAAAATAATTCATAAAGTTCAAGCAGAATTTTTAAAAATTCTGAAAAAAAATAAAAAACCATAAAAAAAATATATTTTTTTTTTACGTCAGTGTAATACAGTACATGCATACAGTGAAAGGAAATATGTAAAAAATACATTCAAAATTATATCAATATCCAATATAACAGCTACCATACCTACTAAAGTTAAAATAAAATTAATTACAGTATACATTATATTATTTTGATACTTACCTGCTAGTCACAGCGATAACAATCACGAAGCATGGACGCAACCTCTTAACCACACCCCCCAAAAGAAAGTTTTCTCTATCTTTCCCCTATAACCCTTCACTCCAGCACCTAGCTAGTGTCAGATTGCCCTTTATCAGGAAGACAACAGAACCTGCTAGAATTCTTTTTCTATGTGAATCACTCCTATTTAAAGCTGTAGAAGACTTTTAAAACACTGCATGTGACTGGCAGGAAATAATCAAAATAATGAGTTTTATAATAAAAATTCTGCCTATTTCAATTATGCGTACCTGTTACCCCAAGTGCCGACTACAAGAGAGGAGCATATCAAGCAGTTTTACTTAAATCTATAAAGTAAAAAATAACCTTACGTACCCCACAAATTTCTACATGGCTTGATTTGTACGCCAAAATAAAGTATAAAATGTTTCTATGGAGTTTAATCCAGTTATTTAATAAGGAAGGAAAAACAACTTAGAACCAGATACATGATCTGTAGAATACATTTACTGACAAATGCATACAAGAAATCTAAAAAGACAACCTGAGCTGTTATCCAGAATACCATTTTTAAAGGTTCAATCTTAGAATCATCACATCCATTATGTTCTATCTATGCAATTACTTCTGAATTGCACTGCATTGAGTGTTATTGGAAATTCAAAACCCTCCAAGGGCCATTATGGACAGATTCCAAGAACAGAATATGTAACTATGTTATACTTAGATAAAGCCTTTGATAATAAACTCTTTGTCAAACCTGCTTATCTAGCAAAGTTGGTTCTCCATCTCGATATTGCAGCTAATATAATTCCTTTCCTCACTGGGCTACTTTCCCAATAAGAGCGCTAGAGCTTGTAGCATTCTGCTTTTCTAACTAGGGTTGTATCTTAGCTAGTAATAATGATAAATAATAACAATAATGATGATGATGATGAGATGATGATGATGATGATGATGATAATAATAATAATAAAAATAACAACAATAACAATAATAATTATTATTATTATGATCTGAAAAAATCTTCGAGTTGCTCAAAAAATCATGAATCTTATCCCCAGGAACTATTGCTGATATGTGGGCCTTCCTATTTACTTTAAAAGCATGGAAAACAACCCAAGAACCTTTATTAGGTAACAGTTTGTCATTTAGAGAAACTTGAATGTCATCAATGATTTGGCAAGAAGCATGAAATAAAGTTCAGTTTTCTGAATCAGGTCAGCAGAACTACCAGATGGTCCATCTTGCCTTAAAAGTTGAGGATAACAGAATAAAAGTTATATGACTACCTTTCTCAAAGAGGATAGAGTCTGGAAGACTCCTTATAACTGACCAGTCCTCAAACATCAGACACTGACAGCTAACCTGTAGATCAGGTTCAGGTTTTCAAGACTTAGCCTTTGTAACAGCACCTCAGGTGTTTACATTATGATTTTAGATTGGAATACATCTTTAATCTATTTTGTTTTGTTTTTACTTCTGCATATGGTAATTCAATTTTTCCTGTGAAAGTAAATAATGAAAATGTTGTAAATAATGGCTTATTCACAAGAGCTGAGTGGTTGTGAGCGCTCTTTTTATAATAAAGGTTTCTACATAAAGGTACTGGCAAGCTTTTACAAAGGATTTCAAGGCTGAAAGCTTTATACTGTACTTTTGAGTCTCATATACAGTAGTCAGTGAAAATATTCTCCAGATTGTGCATCCGAATCCAACTTGTCTAGCCCAGTCACAAACATCCTATTTATGCACCTTTAAAATGCTATACAGTACTTCATAAAATACCTACGTTAACAAAAAAAAATGTCATCTAATCACCTTCAGTAACTTCATAACATAAATAACAAGCAAACTGAAGAAAAAGTTGTTTACAAAACCAAGTACATTGTGCTGGTTAAGCTGCAATTTCTTAAATTTCTAACCAATATGAAATAAAGGGCAACAATAACTCACTATAAAATACTAATGGCATGGAAATGTTACAAACCATTTCATTTGAACTTTTGCCAAGCATAAAAACAAACAGTGGTATGAACTGTAATATACGTTTTCACTTCTGCTTACAAAAGGTATTTCAAGAACATATACTTAAATTGAGATATATAGTACTTCAAACATTCACTTTTGATCATCAAATATACTGTATTTCCTAGAGACTTTACTATAATTAAGACATACTTTAAATATGTTATTCAATCAAAATTCTCAAATTTCTTAATTTTCATATCAACACTATATTAAATGGCCTTTTAATCTTCCATAAACTAACTAAAATATATTTTCTGGGTTTAACCACAAGCTAGGGAACAACCTAGAAGGATAAATACTTCAGTCACTTAAAGCATATATACTGTATCATATAAACCATAAAATAAATAAATTGCATAAGAGTACTGTAATGAATGTTTATGAAAATTACAAACACACAAAAAAAATGTAATATATGTAACATACTTAACTGACAAAAATATTCACTATTTTCACTGCTTTGTGATGGCTGTCTGGTTCCCCAGCCAAAACTTGAATAAACTGTTCACTAAGATGTTAACAATTACATAAGACAAGCTTATCAGCAGTGATAATACCGAGTCTATCACCCCCACCAAAGTCCACTTCAGAAAGTCAACAGCCACTTGTTTAAATAATGGGTTTGCTTATCAAATAAGACTAAAGACTAATGATCAAACTACCATGTCCTGTAGTACAATAATTCCACTAAGGATTCACAACTTATGCTAAAAAATATCTAGCAACACTGAACTTTATTAATTTATTTTATTCTTGAATTAAGCAAAATTCTGGATTGGAACATTCTGAATATCTATAATAAATTACAAAGCTAACATTAATAATCCTATTGAAATGAGACTTTGGCAGTTCTCAGTTGTTACTAAGTCACAGGTTATGTCACTGATAATTACTGACCTTCAACAATGAGTAAACAAGATAAAATAAGCAATACGCTTCTTTATATAATATGAATCCAGTGATGTTTATATGCACAATACTAATGTTCCAATCACTTCAAAGATAATGTTTGATATAAGTATTAGTACCAGATTAACCTCTCATTCCAAAAATAATATTTACAAACTACGCATTTTCTGTGAAGATATTATCGTTAGGTAACAGAAATCATTACAGTAAAGTCAGAAATTATCTCAATCCAGAATACACCTGCTAATCAAAGTATCACCATATCAATTCCTTGAGTTATACAATATTTGGCAGCATACAATTTAAAAACAAAATTATTTTTCATGCAAACTTCCTATGTATTCCACTAGTGTATCAAATCTTGCATTGCAATTAGTCAGGAATTGGCTGACCATTCACATTCAAGGAATTTCATGTTGTTCAAATATTTTTAATAATAATATCACTACCTTCTCATATGAATGCTTCTTACTCACTACTTCACTAAATGTCTTTACAAACACTAAATAAGTCAAGTAACACAAGACAGCTTATAGTCATAAGCTAAATCAATAGGTTTTCAACCATAAGATATCACAAATACAAGAAAAGTACAGTATTTATTATATTGTACTGTATACAGTTGTCCCTGTGAATGAAACTACTTCGCATTCCATCAGAAGCAAATCACAAAGAGAAATATCATAAAACAAATGACCCTTCTTTTACATAAATAGGGTTAACTTCTTAATAGGCGTACCTTACACCATAACCTTATATCACCGACATGTTCAGACAAACTACAATATAATACCTCCCTTTTTCCACATAACACACAAAAAAATATACAATATCTGCAAAGTAATGCTACAAAGGGTCTAAAAGGGAAAGTAGCTCAGTGCAAAAAAAAGAAATGGAGAGGTGAAGAACAAAATGGAAAACAAGAATATAAGACACTAAAGCAAATTAAGAAATAAATAAACACTAATATAAAAGATATATGTTAATTATTTTCACCAAGTTTAAACACCTGAAGTTTAATAAATTCAACTACTGTATTCATTCACGAAGATCAATCCCACAATTTGGTCACATCTGGAATAAAACTTTTAGAATACTATGTAGCATCGAGACTTACAAAATAATAAATATGGTGGATGGCATAATCTGGTTAGATCTCAGAGAAAAATTAGATTATGAAAAATCTTATATAGCTCCATGTACAATGAACTAATTGAAAAAGAGTGCTAGATACTAATGTAGATATCAGGAATAAGGCATTTAATAGCTTCAAATATTTATTCAACAATTCAAGATTAGAGTTCTTTGATGAAGATCAGGCATGAAAATAATATTCAAACCAAAGCAAAATAAAAATACACATAGTAAACAAAATTATCTAGGTAGGGAAGATATTATGTCCTAGATCTACAAACAATCATGCTCTTTGTTTTGTTATAAGTTTAACTACATTCTCCATAATTTACATTATGCAGTAATGTAAACTAATCTCTTTTCCAGAGACTGCAACCTCAGGTATACAACTGGATCAATGCTAAGAGAGTATTGTCATCTAGATGAAAAGCATCACATGACACTTCAAAGGATGAGTAGAGATGAGCTAAAGGGGGCTGAGATCAAAGAAAAGTGGTGCCTAGATGAGCACATCATTTGATCTATCTTCAGTACCTTGTCTTCGAGTTATAGGTAATAGAAATAATGGGGCCCTCGATCTGTGTGAATGTTCTACAGACATTTGTTATCTATCAAGGTAATTTGTCTCTTTTTCCTTGGAATTCTTAAATTTCAATAAACACTCCTGCTCAATTACCCTCAACTCTTTAGTTCACCTGTTCACCAACCCATACGCAACCTTGTGTGACAACTTGGCAATATCTTCATGGATACCCTTAAGAAAAGGAAAACTTTTTAGCCATACATACAGTATATTGCTCCAGATTGTGGTTGATATGGAAGGTTGAATTTTATGCCAAGCCTAAGTAATGAACACAAAAACATTCTTAAAGCTGGAATTTCTCCAAAACTCTACCACAATTTAGTTAAGACCTCAAGAAGTTTAACAGTAGGTTTTGAACAATAAAAATGTCTTGACTCACAGGTCCAATGAATGTTAAAATAAAAGCAGCACATACTTGAAATCTTCTACAATAAAAAGCAGTGCTCAGGTGTTGTTCTTTAGAAACCTTGGATCAAGATACTGTACAGTCTCTCTTCTTTAAGGGGACAAACGTTTTCTTAAGACATCTAATTCCTAAGACTGCCTGACCACCAATAAAATAATTGTTTCAAGACCTATACAACTTTACACAGTTTATAAAAACCTTAGATATGTACTTTTTAAAGGCCTATCACCAGTCATGGCTTTGACAAATGTCACATCATAATATGGACTCACAACTTTCCGAGATCAGGATAGTACAGAAAAAAGGTCTTCCTTATCATCGTCCTGGTAAATGAATTGGATTGCCATATATTCAAATCTCAGAACCAGGTAAAAAGGACTCTCTCCATATCCCCAATGACTGGATTGGACTGGATTATAAATTTTATGCCAGAGGAGAGGCATTGAGACCAGCGCTATATAATCCCCAATGACCTGATCACCTAACTTGGTGATCCTCTATCCAGCCAAGGATGATAGTCTGGCTTGTCACAAAAACAGCACCCTCCTTCTGACGAACAACAGACAAAGTGGATAGGGACAATAAAGTTAACTTGGCAATATATTTGGTACCTGGCCTTCACCATTTTTGTAAATATGGTTTAGTCTGGAAGCACAAAACCCAACTTGTTATTCAATATTTCTTCGTAAATGTCAAGCTCCATAATAAGAACCAAGTTATTCGATTAGGTAACTACAAATTAACTTGCACAAATGCCAGCAGTTCACACCAAATGAAACATTTGAATATAAAATCATAGTTTCCCAATCAACTTGAAACACCACAACAAAGAGTTCAGAATTCTTTAGAAAATTCATCATCTCCTCCTTCACATATTGACACAAAGGGCCTGTCTACACAATGTATAAATTATTCTATTAACCCTTTTACCCCCAAAGGACGTACTGGTACGTTTCACAAAACTCATCCCTTTACCCCCATGGACGTACCAGTATGTCCTTGCAAAATTATCCTATAAAAAAATTTTTTTTTCATATTCTTAATAGTTTTTTGAGAAAATTCAGGCATTTTCCAAGAGAATGAGACCAACCTGACCTCTCTATGACAAAAATTAAGCCTGTTAGAGCAATTTAAAAAATATATACTGCAAAATGTGCTGGGGAAAAAATAACCCCTTGGGGATTAAGGGTTGGAAATTTCCAAAGAGCCTGGGGGTAAAAGGGTTAACATACAGTACTTGAGAATGGCTCCAAGTGGTATTGAAAGATAGTGAAATGACAGGTCATCCTTATCAAGACCTCCTAATACTTATTGAAATGCCCCCAAGAATGGGTCAGCAAAGCTGCAAGCTAGCATTGTAAGCAATGTTATGTACAACTTCTTTGTTGCTGTCTGGAGGAACGTAGAGAGTAGAGGTCCCCTTTTTTGTTTTGTTTCTTGTTGATGTTGGCTACCCCCCAAAATTGGGGGAAGTGCCTTTGGTATATGTATGTATGTATGTATGTACAACTTCTCAGTATCTCTCTAAATCCCACATTACTATATACCTAGGGTGCATTTTTTAAAACGTTCAGTCATCGTCATGAGGTTCAGATCATAAAAAATACTATTCTAATTAATGATATTCTGTGAAACAAATGTTGCATGGATGAAAAATGGTCAAGTTAAAGAGTAGAGTTTAACAAATACTTGTTTCACTCCAAATCCATTAATTTTTCTCCCCTTGTAGTGCATTTACATAAATACCCATTACCAAGAGAAAGTAGCCACTGAACTATTATATTGCAGTAGTTTATCCATTGAGCGAAAAAGAATTGTTTGATAATCTCAATGATGTCAGGTGTATGAGGACAGAGGAGAATATGGAAAGAATAGGCCAGACTATTTGGAGTATGTGTAGGCAAAGAAAAATAAACTGTAACCAGAGAGAAAGATCCAATGTAGTACTGTCTAGCCAGTCAAAGGACACAATAACTCTCTAGCAGTGGTATATCAATAGGTGGCTGATGCCCTGGCCAACCTTCTACCTACTTATCATATAATTTGAGACCTATTTCTTCCTGTTTTTGGTTAAGTTCTATTTGTTAATTTGACATAATTTTGTTGAGTTACATATTTATGATATCATTTTACAATCTTGTTTGAAAGCCAGATATATAACTGACATAATTCTTAAATGGGACTTATGGGTACAGTACTGGTTTAAGCATGATAAAGTGCACAGTAATGACCAGATAAAATTATCACATTTTGTACTGAAAAAAATTACCATTTGGACATCCATGGGTCAAAGTATTTTGCAACATCAATACAGTTACTATTATGGTCAAGTACTTCTTCTCATACTATATTTATAGCATAACGGCCTCATTTCAAGTGGTTCTGGTCATTTAACTGTAAGTAATTCAAGTATAGCTTCGAGCTTTCATTGGATGATGATAATGTTTCCTGCTTCAGTCATTAGCTATTTCTGATGGTGATCCCAGTACTTTGTCAGTGGATGATAGTTCCCAACTGTCGAAGAGACAGTTTTTCCAATGAAATCAGTCCCTCGCTCTGGGTGGTCTATGATGAGTGCTTTGCTATCTCCTCCCATGATGGCTGCTACTTGCTTCCTCGACCTTCTGATTGTGCGGAAAGTTCACTTAAGGACTACATCTCAACTCTTGATCAGAAAATAACCGAGATCCTTCTCTTGTTGCAGGATATACCGCCTCCTCTCCTTTTTTTTTGTGCTCATGAAGTTTCTGCTCTCCAGTCTTCTCATCAACATTATTCTCCCTTCTGATGGCCAAAGGTTCATCTTTATGCAGGCCGATGTACACAATGTGCCCGATTTTCCTGTCAGTCCTTCTCACTTCCGATAAGTTCACAATGAAAACTCTCTTTGAGTTCTAGGGGTCTGACTAATGATGAAGGGTCTTCTACATACGACTCTAATTATCACTTCCAGAGAAGTTCAATACATCCCATCCTGGGCATGATTAAAAATGGAACAAGAACGCTCCTTCCTTTTGCCCTTATCATTCAAGTTAAGAAGACTATTACCGGTATCAGTATTCCCTAACACCAATAATGCTCTCAGGTTCCCCTCAATAACTGAATACTTACAATTGACAACACTAACTCTACTTGTTCAGGGGTAACTTTTAATCAGCTAGTAGCTAAGGTATGTGGCAACTGTTGGTAGCTAGCACAGGCACAGATGCAACTCTGTGCACGTCAAAGAAAAACAACGATATGGGTAGAGAAAAACAGAGCATCTTAATCTGCTTATAAAAGAGGAACTGAATGTAAGTACGTAAAACTTCAGGCCAGTAAGGCTTCAGCATGTTTGTTTTATGTCTATGCAGGATACTGAATCATAATAAGCTTCTAGAGATCAAGATCCACCATGATTTGAAAGCTCACTACTCCATTCTACATCACTGTACAAATATTCAGCAAGCTCTCATATAATGAAAAAATATTCACTGTTGACTGTATTGTAGGTTAAGAACTTTGGGGATGCTATTCTCCTGAGAGGCTATAATTCCTTATACTCATCTACTTGTGGGCTGACAGAACTTTAGATCACTGGAATATTTTGATCGTAAGAAGGTTCTGAATTCTCTTATTCAATAGAAGAGCCCAAAATGGAACTCAGGCTGATGTCATTCCTAAATAAAGAACTGACAAATGGAATCAGGTAAGAACATATGAAATTTACTGCAAGCCTCTGCCTCAATAAGAGGCTTAACAGAACATTCTGGTCTCAAAGAAGGTCCTCTTGACAGTTGTTGAGGACCAACCAACCATATAGATAAAGAAAAAATCTTACTCTTTGATTATGTAACCACTTCACTACTGGAGCCATAACTATTATGAAGACTTGAGGAGTTACGCTGAAAACAGAGCATGGACAACTGAATTGACAGATTCTGCCTTGAAGCTTAAACTAGAAGTATTTTCATGAATCTAAGTGCATCAGAACATAAAGAATACAAAAGTCAACTGAAAACATCCAATCTTCCCTTGGAATTGCAGCTAAAATTGTGGAGGGGTCTAAGAAGAACCGGGTTAGAACTAAAAACTTGAGATGAGAAACATACAGAACTTGTTTTTAACTTATTGAAGCTTCTGGAACAAAAAAAAAAAAAAACAGATGATTGTATAACCCTGAAGAAGGAACTAATACTTATACATCATTCGTTTCGATATCAACATAAATATGTCGTTTTGTAAAATGCCCGTATTTTCTGGATTGCTAACATACAAAATAAATGACTTCGGTACAGTAGATAACAGTACTGGAATTTAAAAAGACAACTGGCAGCTCAGCCTTATCACTATTATAACCCAAAGGTCTGGAAGAAGCAGACTCCAAAATTGATGGAAATGAGACAACCGGCACTAAATGTTTCATGAAATGTTCTTATCATTTGGTAAATTTGTCAACTTTTCATCCCCTATCAAACAGAGTAGATTTTCGATTCAAATGATGGTGTGCAGAGTTTTAAACAACAGTTTCATTAACTGAATCCACTTCTATGTTCTTTTCAAGTTTTTTCAAAGGAAAAGTTCTAATTTCCACCGGCAAAGAGAGAGAAGTTCCTTTTTTTAATAGCCGCTAACATTAATTAACTTGTCAGAAATAGGTACATACTCTAAATAGGTAACTGGAAAGAAAAAATATCAACACAAATAGGCACATGCTCTGTATACAGGACATAGACATTAAAGGAGGAAAAAGCTCATGTGAGATTTGAAATCTCATTAAATTCAAGTTCAAGAATTTTGTTACATGTGATAGAAGAGATTTCAAAAGATTATCAATATTAACAAGCCTATTGCCTAACAAACCATTAAATTCAGACAGAAGTTTAAAGCAAGACCAAATACTTCAACCATTTGAATAACCAACCCACCTACTGTACCTATCTAAATGGTAAGACGTACAATAGTGTCCCAATTATGTAAAAATTTGGTCGATCCACGGCTTTGTAAAACTGGCAAATCGCAGATTTCAATGCACATAACATGAATAATTCCATTAAAGCAAAACAAATGACAACTTACCTAGTCAAACCTTTTTACTACCCATTTGAATACTTTCTAAGTACTACAGTATACTGTACTTTTTCTCTATACTGTACTTTTTCTATTATGAAATTACTATGAATAGATAAAACATTTAAAAGGTTCTCAAGCTATAACTTGAAAAAATTTAAAATTACACCCAGGATGGGTGTAAATACCGTATATTTCTGCATAAGACAACCTAAAATTGGGGCAAATTTTAATGAATTCAGGTCACATTTGTTATAAAAGATGACTGGTGAATTACAAAAACATCAGTACTATGGGATAGGTTTTGCCGTATCATTTAAAATCCAAAATTAACTAAATAAAGCTGATTTTATTAGCGTGCCTATCCTAACCACACCACCTAAAATGGAAACTACTGTTTTGTTTATGTTTCAACACAGCACTGCCAATCATAATAAACAAATGAGCGCATTGCCACATGAGTATAGGTTAGCTTTTGCAGCAACAGATATCTTACCAAGTATTGGTTATGTAATCATTTTTTTATTACTAATGTTGGTTTACTTACTCTTTCCTTAAAACTTGAAATGAAATGAATGCAATTTTATATAATGTTTTTTTCCGAAGCACACTGCCTGAAACTAAAATCTTTCGTTTGTTTACGTTTCATCACCGATAATGATGAAAACACAAATGCATTCACACATCCAGGTGATAACTAATGATACTAAGAGCTTTTAGTAATTATTACGTTATTACTGTACAAAAATTTTACCTTCCGTATCCCTAAGTCAGTTTAATTCCGTATCAACTTGAACCCATATCAATTATGGAAACACCAGTCAGAAAAGAAGAAAGTACTGCACTAGTTTCAAGTTAAGGTGCAAGATTAGAGAAAGTGAGGATAATTTGAATCATGATGGTTTTTTTCATGAAAAATTAATATTACACTAATAAAAATTAGTGGAAGGTGCAAATTATGGGACATGAAGTTGAATCCTAACAAAACTCAATGTATGATTGTTAGTAGATCGAGGACAGTGGCTCCTCAACATCAAGATCTGAGCAATGATGATGTTTGGGTTGACCTCTGATCTGAAGATTTGCATCTGAATGGTTGACAGTGGCATTACAAATGACATCAGAAATTCCGGAAGGTTAATTTCATTCACCACCCACTAGCTCTGACCCAGTTTTTTTCAGTACATATAATTATTCTCACTAGCATCACCCAACCAGTGACTAAAGAAATCTCTAAACTCTCATTTTTACAGTTAATCTTTTTCCCCCACCTTTATCTCTAAACTAAGAGGTCAGTTGCCTGATGCGCCCTCTCCAATGCCTTCGATTAAAGGCATCCGCTTCCACCAAACCTATTCTCTCCATATCATCCTTCACCTTATCTCGCCATCTACTGTAATTCTCTGCCTCCCTCGTGATCTTCTCCCCCTTACAGGTTCCTCCTAAGCCCTCCCCACCATCCATCCTTAACACATGCCCACACCATCTCGGTCGTGATACTCTTATCATCTCCGTAATCTTCACTACATCAGCCATTCTTCTTATTTTCTCATTTTCGAATCTTTCAAACAGTGATATTCCCATGACCCACCTTAACATTCTCATCTAACCTTAGGTTAGCCAGGTCACCAACCATCTGTTGAGATACTATTGCTAGAGTTATGGGGATCTTTGACTGGCCAGACAGTACTAAATTGTATCCTTCTATCTGGTTACGGTTCATTTTCCCTTTGCTACACACGCACAAATCTGGCCTATTCTTTACATATTCTCTTCTGTCCACACACACACCTGACAACACTGAGATTACTAAACAATTCTTCTTCACACAGAGGGTTACTGCACTGTAATTGTTCAGTGGCCACTTTCCTTTTGGTAAGGGTAGAAGGGACTCTAGCTATGGTAAGCAGCTCTTCTAGGACACTACAAAATTAAACCACTGTTCTCTAGTCTTGGGTAGTGCCATAGCCTCTATACCATGGTCTTCCACTGTCTTAGGTTAGAGTTCTCTTGCTTGAGGGTAGACTCGGCACGCTATTCTATCTTATTTCTTTTCCTCTTGTTTTGTTAAAGTTTTCATAATTTATACAGGATATTTATTTTAATGTTAATAATCTTAAAATATTTTTTTTCCCTTGTTTCCTTTCCTCACTGGGCTATTTTCCCTGTTGGAGAACTGGGGTTAGAGCATTCTGCTTTTCCAACTAGAGTTGTAGCTTAGCAATTAATAATAATAACAACTCTATGATTCTTACAATTTTAGGTGTGATTCTTGACAGCAAATTTACTTTTGAAAAACACATTAGGTCTGTGTCTTCTTCAATTGCACAAAAAATTGGCTTATTGAGTAAGTCTTTTAAGATTTTCAGTGATCAATCTACTCTGAAAAAGTATTTTCATTCTTTCATTCTACCTTATGTGTATTGTTCTCCTGTTTGGTCTTCAGCTGCTGATTCTCATCTCAATTTGCTGGACAGGAACTTAGTCTATTAAATTTCTTATTCCTGATCAACATATTAATCTCTGGCACCATCGTTCAATTAGATCGTTATGCATGTTGCATAAGATTTTTCATAATTCTGATCATCCTTCACATTCAGATCTTCCTGGACAGTTCCATCCCGTTTGTAATACTAGGCAAGCAGTTAATTCTAATAGTCAGGCCTTCTCCAGCATGAGGCTCAATACTACACAGTATTCTAGAAGTTTTATTCCAGCTGTGACCAAGTTGTGGAATGATCTTCCTCCTCGGGTCATTGAATGAGTAGAACTTCTAAAGTTCAATCTTGCAGCAAATGTTTTTATGTTGAACACTGACATAAGACTTTTTATAATAATAATAATAATATTACTACTAACATCATTAACACTACCATTGAAATTCTAGAAAGGTTAGAGATAGAGAAAGATAAAAGTTGCAGAGAATGTAACCACAACTCAATGTTTATATTTTCTCAGGAGGACTCGCATTGATAAAAGTTGATTTCATTGTTGATATGAAATTTTCCTCAAATTGTCTATTCATTATGAAATTATGCCAATAAAATGTAAGGTAAATATGGTTTGGTTATATTTATTATCAGTTAGGCCTGCACTAGCCTATCAATACTTGAAAAGCCAAGCATTTTTATACATTTTGTGCAGCGTTGCTTGCAGACTTTGAATGGCTTCACAGAGACAGAAAATTTATTTTTGAGAACTAACGACTGCATAAAAGGGGAATCGTACAATTCGAACACGCATATTTCAGGACCTTATTGTAGTCTGAAGCACAAGGGGGCAAGCAGAGAAGGGGAAGCCCGAGAAACTATCTACAAATAAAGACTTTTTTTTTCATTTTCTTCAGGTCTAGTTTCAGTTCAATGTAAGTTATCAGACAGAAGACCCTCTGATAAAGAGCTACACTCAATACAACGCACGAGCAAGGTACACGTGAGTACTCTGTACGTAATGTATTTTGCTGATAGGAGATTTTTCACTATGCATTCTCAACAAAACACAATTAAAAAAAATTTGGAAAATATACATAAAAAAACTCATTTAGAAGGAAGCAAGAACTGTACTGTAACAGCTAAAAGTGCAGAAAAATAAAGCAATGCAATTACTTGTAGCCAAAACTTCATCAATAAAAAGAATGAACAAAATGGTGGCATGTAGGTGGGGTTGCTGTTTACTTGTTCGTTTATTTCACCGGTGCCTCTTTCGTATGAGAACAAGGTTTTACAAATGTCACACCAAAAACAATATCAGCTTTTATTTTGGTATAAGTTTTCCATTCTTAGAATAAATAGCAAATATATACCATCAAATTTCATTAAAACAATCATCATTCATAATTAATGTTCCAATATATACCAGGAAATTTCATTAAAACAATCATCATTTATAATTAAGTGTTATAAGTGCTTCTACAGTAGTTGTTGCTAATCCCTTAAAGGGGCAGAGGTAAGCTCAAAATAATTCTGACATTCAAAAATCAGACTTCTTATCAACACTGACCCTTAGAGAACCATCCAAATCACTCAAGTTTTACAGTACACCAAGTTACTTATCTTATCTTCTTGTATACAGTAAACAGATCCTTATCTACATGGTCTCAATGAATATCAAAACAAACCGAAAACTAAGACGTAAATATTCATCTACAATATCTTCGTGACACAAAAATGCATAAGACGATGCATTTGTAAAGATATGTAAGGGATCCTTTTGTCAAGTACTTTACAACAATAATGTAGAAGAAATTACACACCACAGACAAAGGTCAAAGGTAAAAGATCGCATTAACCATTTAATTATACTGTAATATAGATTGCCTGAAGATCTATACTGTTATAAACTAGAGCCTATGTCTTTAAATTCATGTCTCATATGAAATCGAATACAAATTTCATTGCCATCATCATCGTCACCACCACACTAGGTAAGTCTTGATTGTCCCAAACCCAGCACTCGGGTAAACCATTTCACTTTGTATGCTTTCAATGAAGTTAGTCCTTATGTTATGATACTCATAGTGTCACTTTAAAGAAGAATAATTGTAATAGAATGTATTGTAAAAAAAAAATGACAAAATGACAAATTCAGAGATAATTTGCATTTTTCTTTAACTAATAAAAACCTTGAGTTATTTATTTGGATTATATTTTGGTAAAGCTGGAAGGTAGCCATTAGACTTGAAATGCGAGGTGGCAACCCTGCCTAACCACTTGAGCAGGTAGGCTCGGGATGGCTTGGGGGTACCCAGCCGCCTCTATATATACTCTCGCAGCAGTGAGGTACGTCACTTTCGATTGCAGGCAGGACTTCTGGGGGACAGGTAATGGCAGGCCAATTTATATAAATAACACCAAGTTTGTATTAGTTACAAAAATTGACAAATTATCTCCAAATTTATCATTTGTTCCCATACCAACAAACCTTCCTTTATTTATTTGGATGAGTCACTCTTAGGTGGGTGGAAGTCCTAAGTGTGGCATGGACATTGACCCGGTTTTACCTAGTACAGTATACAGTATGACTGCGGTCTAGGGAAAAACTTTGACACCTTGCTCAAATAAAAATAGTGAGTATAAAAGTGGACTGTGGAATTCAGTGTAATAGAGTTTTTTGTCTTGTATGAACACCTGAGTTTATATAGGAAAAAACAAGACGTATCCCATTGCTTACCTCGCAGAAACCAATGGGGACGTGGACAGAATATAAATTTATAACTTATACTAGGCTACACAAGGGAAGTGATAATTATCTGCAAAGGTTGAAGGCAGCTTGCAGAGGAACCCATGAGAGGGGAAGATGAAGTAAGGAAAAAGCCAGACATACTCTTATTCATCCGAGTCTTAACCCGGGTAACCCATGCCCTCAACCAGCTGCTGCTTATCCATCAAGGAGCCTGAGGTATTCTTAAACCATTTGTTGAGCAGCCATCACAGGACCAATTGTGAATGTATCGAGTCTCCTATGGGTCACGTCTTTTAGGTAATAAGCTGTGAAAGTAGCTTGTCTCTTCCACACACCCGCTTGTAGTAATTGCAACAAGGAGAAGTTGCGTTTGAATGCCAAGAAAGTGCTAATTCCCCCAACATCATCGGCAAGTTGGAGGAGGATCGGGAGCTAAGACTCTTTCGATCACTTGGAGGATCCAGGAGGAAACCATGTTTTAAGTGATCCTCCTCTTTATTCTTCCTGAGCTAACAAACAGACGTGTTAGTCTGGGCCGTGTTGCTGCAGTGCATTCAAGATAGTATCTCAAACTCCTCACAGGGCATAGTAACAACTGATCTGAGTCATTGGTTACAGAACAGAAATTCGCATCTGAAAGGGCCCGAATCTATGGTCCAGTACCCCCGGGATTTTGAGTCTTAGCAATGAACTCAGGGACGATGCTGAGTGTCACCCCCCCCCCCTCCTTTTAAATGGGTGTCATATGAGAGGCCATGAAGTTCACTAACTCTCTTTGCCAGGCTAGATCGAGTAGGAACGTCGTCCTCATAGTGAGGTTTCGGTCACTTGCATGGCGTAATGGTTCGTAGGGAGATCCTTTCAAGGATATCAAGACATGAATCCCCTTCCAAGGAGGAGGCCTAATCTCTGAATGAAGGCAAGTAACCTCATAACTCCATATGAGTAAAGAAAGCTCCAACGAAGAGGAAATGTCAACTCCTTTCAGCTTAAAGGCGAGGCTTAAAGCCAAGAGATAGCCTTTCATCGACAAGACAGAAAGAAGCTTTTCCTCCCGAAGTTATATAAGGAACTCCACTATTATTGGAATAGTGGCATCAAGTGGAGAGAGAGTCCTTCCACGACACCAACCACAGAAGACTCCATTTAGCCTCGTAGACTGAGGCTGAGGACTTACACAAGTAACCGGACATTCTCTACGCAACATGTCGTGAAAAGCCCTTCTGAAAGATGAGACGCTGGATAGACTCCAGGCGTGAAATCGAAGCAACTGCATGGTCCAATGAAAGATGTTCCCGTGTGGTTGTCTTATTAGATCTGGTCGTGGAGGAAGCCCTCGCGGTAGATCTACTAGAAGTTGCAGGAGGTCCGGGGTCTACTCTGCATGATGCCTTAGCGGACCTACAAGGGTTATCATTAGATCTTTGGATGCTCTGGTCTTGTTGAGCAGTCTTTTCATCAGACAAAACAGGGGAAAGGTGTACATGTCGATCTTGTCCCCCTGTTGTTGAAGTGCATCTTGCCATAGAGCCTGAGGGTCCGGGACTGGAGAACAGTACAGCAGAAGCTTGCTGTTCAGAGATGTTGCGAACAGATCTACAATAGGGGAACCCCACAAAGTCAAGACTTTGTTGGCTATCTGACGATTCAAAGACCATTCGGAGTCTACTATCTGAGTAGCTCTGCTCAGATTCTCAGCGAGCACATTCATCCTGCCAGAAATGAAGTGAGCTGATAGAGACATCAAATGGTCTTCTGACCATCTGAGGATCTTCACTGCAAGATGGCATAGAGGCTGCAAAAAGGTACCACCCTGTTTGTTTATGTAAGCCACTACAGTACTGTGGTGGTGTCGCTCATCAACACCATAGAGTGACCTGCTAGCAATTGTTGGAACTGATGAAGAGCCAGGTAGGCTGCTATCATCTCTAAAAGATTTATGTGCTGGTACCTTTGTGACTCCGACCAAGGGCCGGAGATTACATGGTGCAGCAGGTGAGCCTCTCCCACCCCTTATTTTGATGCATCTGTGAAGAGCATCAAATCCAGAGGGGGAACGACAAGATTCTAGCACCGTTGAAGGGTTTCGTCTGCCATCCACCAGTTCAAATCCGTCACCTGGTCCTGAGTTATTGGAACTCGAGTGTTCAGTGGATCGCAGTGTTGGTTCCACACGGACTTCAGCTGCCATTGTAGGGATCTTATCATGAGGTGGCCGTTTGGAACTAGATGGATGAGAGAGGTTAGATGGCCTAACAGACGCAACCAACGAGAAGCCGGAAGGATTTCTTGGACGGTGTCTATTATCACACCGAGGTATACCAGACTTTGTGAAGGTTGCAGGAAAGAATTCTCGTGATTTATCAGGATCCCCAGGGGACCTTCTCTGTGCTTCAGCCATAGAGCTTCCCTTACTTGCCGCAGCGTTCTTGGGATTCGTCTTGGTGTCCTTCAACTCCCTACGTATAGGACGTTCCTCCGGGGTCTTAGGAGGGGGAACTTGCAAGGTTTTCGAGGCACCTGACGAAGCTTTGGCAGTAGGAGCTGAAGGCTCCTCCTCTGGAGGGGCTAAGGAAATCAGACGCCTGTCTGAGGAATGGTCATTCTCATGATCAGGTTCGGTCCTAGGTCATTTGGGAGAAGGTCGGGTTGAGGAGCCACGCGCTGATGGATTGCGCGACTGCCTGCCTCTACCTCTAGATGAGGAACATCTAGACCTTGATTGGGAACGCGCAGTTCGTGATCATGAACAAGCTGTCCGTGAACAGGAGCATCTAGCTCTTTTTCGAGAACGGCGTGAGCGTCATGACTTTCTAGCTCGCGAACGTGAATGTCGTTCTCGTGAACGGCGCCCTCGTGAACGGGAGCGTTGTCCTCACAAGCGCGAGCACCGTTCTCATGATCTAGATCGTAGAGATCTAGAATGCGAGTGTCTGGACCTAGGTCTAGACTGTGCTCAGGATTGTGCAGAGCGCGATCGCGAGGCTTCTCCTCGAAGAGGAATGCCTTCAAGGAGAGCTCCAGTCTCATTAACGCAAAGTTCTAGAGCATGAATGCCTTCCAGAAGAAGAGCATTTGACCTACGATCCATCAGCTCTTGCAATCTTCGCAAAAGGCGATCAAGGGAAGAGTGTCCAAAAGGGTGAGGAAATGGCGATGCTCGTCCTTTCGTGCTGCTGCTGGTAGGAGGGCTGGTCCCCGGAAGATCAACACCTGCAACCTGCGGGTTCCTGTAAGGAGAAACAAAGGGTTGAGGGTTACAGGACGATGAGGTCCCAGGATGGCGAGAGGGTTCGTCGTCAACAAGAGGCTGTTGGTGAGGTGAACGCAAGTGATCACCTCGTCCGCGTCTGGAAGGGCCAGAAGGCGAAAGAAGGACTTCGCTCATTCCAGAGCGTGAGATGTTGATAGCTCTGGAGAAGGATCCTTCCTACCACCGCGCTGAAGGAGACGCAGAAGTTCCTCCTTCAAGGGGGTCCCGAAATCCCTAAGGTCGGCCACACTTGCAAAAGATCTAAAGGGAGAATGGCTCCTAGGCACCTGGAGGCAGGGCATGTAGTACGGTACGGTTCGGTACGATATTACGGTACGGTTCGGTTTTTTGGGGGATGTAAGTACGGTTCGATATTACGGTACAATATTTTCCTTTGAGTTCAGTACGGTACGAAAGTACAATTTTTTTTTTTTCGTACTTAATCGTACCATTTCCGTACCAAGTTCAGATAGGTGTCGCAAGCAGCCAAGCCCCCGCCGCCCAACCGCCCTATCTGCTATGTATCTTGACAGAAGATAGAATGTTCTCCTCACCGAAGAACAGAAGGAACTTAGTCAAATACATCTTCTTGGACTCTGGAAAAAATTAAAACTATTTCTTCTACTAGTACTATGTCGTCAGTCTCTATGCTGGCAAAAGATGATTCATTCACGAGCGGCGATAGTGATGGTGAAGGTGACTCAGCACTTGGGTCAGTAGATATAGTAGAGCAATTACTCCGAGTCAGTGATGTAAGCAGAGCAACTGATACCACAAACAAAGAGAGTGAAGTGGCTGAGCATATCAAAATGTTCGCCAAAGCTTCACGTATCAGTAAAAATGAGTGTATTTTCCAGTGGTGGCATTATCAACAAGAAAGTGCACTAAAAAATCTTGCTGAAGTAGCAGTTGCTCTGCCTGTTACTCAAGCGAGTGTAGAGCGCACATTCTCTGGGTTGCGCTATATTCTTAATGATTTAAGACTAGGTCTAAAAGAGGATATTGTTGAAGCTGTAATGCTATTACGCTGCAACACATAAAACTGTATGAATGTCTAATACTGTATAACTGAACATTTTCCTTTTGTAACCTTAGCAAAATAAAATTGTATTACTGTATATCATTTATGTATTACATAACACCAATCTTGAAGTGGAAGTAGTAGTACAGTGGTACCTCTACATACGAATTTAATTTGTTCCACAACCAACTTCGGATGTAGAAAATGTTCGGATGTAGAAACGAATTTTCCCATACAAATACATGGTAATTCATTTAATTCGTTCCTCAGCCTAAAAACCCATAATAAATCCTTAATAAATGGCTACACATAATTACACATAACAATAACATAACTGCATAATATGAAAGAAGCATGTAAAAAAGATAATTATAAAGAAATGATAAATAAAAAATGTGTTTTATTGCCACTTTACCTTAGAGACAGGCCAACGCAGGTGTAGGATTTGCTACGCTAAGAGGAGACGGACGATCGGCGAGAAGGTAGACATGGTGTTAACATGTTCCTTAAATACATACTCTCTCTCTCTCTCTCTCTCTCTCTCTCTCTCTCTCTCTCTCTCTCTCTCTCTCTCTCTCTCTCTCTCTTGTTCTTCTTCACTGTTAGTGTTAGAGACGTCTATTAATTTTTTCTGAGAGAGAGAGAGAGAGAGAGAGAGAGAGAGAGAGAGAGAGAGAGAGAGAGAGAGAGAGAGAGAGATTAAACAAAAATGAGAGATTAAACAAAAATGTGTTGTGTACATATGATTTTTAACAGCGTTAACGAGTTGAAAGACAGTTAAATGTAACTAAAAAAAACAATATCAGCGAATCTGAATTCCTTTATTAACTAAAACAAATATTGATACAAACACACTCGTGTGCGTATGCGCAAACACACACACACGCACGAGGAGACACGATTGGCGAGGAGGTAGAGATGGTGACTGCGATAACATACCGTAACTTACACTACGGAAATTTTAATCTAACTTAGCTTATTTATTTTTTTTTTTAATTTTTATATTTCATATTTTTTACATTTTTTTTTCTTTTAATTTTTTATTTTCATCACTTTCAGTGACGAGTTACGGTATGTTATCGCAGTCACCATCTCTACCTCCTCCCCGACCGTCTCTCTTATTGCGTAGCAATTCTTGCACCTGTGTGTGTGTTTGTGCATACGCACACAAGTGTGTTTGTATCAATATTTGTTTTAGTTAATAAAGGAATTCAGATTAGCTGTTATTACTTTCTTAGTTACATTTAATTGTTTTTCAACTTGTTGACGCTGTTAAAAATCATATGTACTCTAAACACATTTTTGTTTAATCTCTCTCTCGGGAAAAAAAAATACTATAACAGTGAAGAACGAGAGAGAGAGAGAGAGAGAGAGAGAGAGAGAGAGAGAGAGAGAGAGAGAGAGAGAGAGAGAGAGAGAGAGAGAGAGAGAGAGAGAATTTTATTTAAAGAACATGTTAATGCTATGTTTAGAGAGAAACAGAAAAAAAGAGAAGTCTTATTTAAAAGAGCTTGTTAATGCTATCATGGTTTTCTTTGCTTCACTTTTTTCTTTCTTTCTGTTCATCACGCTGGCCCTTCTCACAAATGATCGTTGCTAACAATCTCTTTGTCCTTTATCCCTATCAACAAAGGGCCTTCTATCTCTTCCAGGGTATTGCTAAGATGTCTTATAATAATAGTGATCCCCTTCGATGGTTATTTGCTTTAATGGCTACCTTCAGCTTGATGATCCCCGAGATCATAGGCCTATTCCGGCCATATTGTTTAGCCATACAGTATCACTCACATGCACACTGCTCTCATGTTTTTCTATAATTCTTGCTTCAATTCTAATGAAAGAATTGCCTTCTTCCTGTACTGAAACTTAGCTTCTTAGGCACCATGATTATAGGTAAAATCAAAAAAGAAATGTGAGAAAAGGAAGAAAATAAGCACTGTTAATAACAGACCAAACAGAGGACAACCACATGATACACACAAGAATAGAGAACTGAGCACTAAACGCTCAATGGCGTAATGTTTACTTCGTGTGTCGAAATAAAATTCGGGTGTAGAGTCAAAAATTTGCTCGAATTTTACTTCGGATGTTGGAAAATTCGGATGTAGATACGTTCGTGTGTAGAGGTTCCACTGTAGTAGTAGTAGTAGTAGTAGTAGTAGTAGTAGTAGTAGTAGTAGTAGTAGTAGTAGTAGTAGTAGTGCCATGTTATGTCTATATGAACTGCAATGTAAAAAAGAAAGTAAGTACGGAAACAGTACGAAATTACGGTACGATAAAATATCGTACTAGTACGGTACGGTATGAATTTTTAGGTACTGTACAAAATTACGGTACGGTAAAAATGCGTGGTACGAATTACGAAAAAACAAATCGAACCGTACCGTACTACATGCCCTGCCAGGAGGTGAAGCTGCTCCTCTAGGGGAAGCAACAACTCCCCCAGTAACCCGGGGTTGCCAAGGAGTTAGTCGGTCTGCGCTCCTACTCGATCGTCCCTTGGAAGAGCGCAAGCGAGGAGCTTTTGAAAGAGATTTGGGGGTGCAAGGCGAAGAAGACCGCGCTTTCCTCGCCCCTAAGGGAGAAAGATTGCACTTGGCCTTCTTCTTCCTTCACCGTCCAAATTTCCCCCACTGGGAGGCAGACCACTCCCTACACTCTGCACAGGGCGAACCCTGCTCGCCGGCGATGCCCTCTGCACGAAGGACACAGTGTGCGGGTCGGTCCCAACGAAGACACGAAAGCAGCGCAACAGGCACCCTCGCGCCATGGACAGGTACGCATGAAGGGGATCAGAGAGAAAACACACACACCTGAAGAGAAAAAGAATACTGTATCAAAAGTATGTCAGTCTCGGGAGAGAGAGCACATGTCCGATCTCTACCAGGCCAAAAGAAAAAGTGACGTACCTCACTGCTGTGAAAGTATATATAGAGGTGGCTGGGTATCCCCCGCCAACTCCCGCCTACCCACTCAAGCGGTTAAGCAGGGTTGCCACCTCGCATTTCAATTCTAATGGCTACCTTCCAGCTTTGCCAAAAGATAATCCCAATAAATAACGGAAGATTTGTTAGTATGGGAACAAATGAAATGTAGGTAACCAAAAATAATATATATATGGTATCATAAGTGATCCACAGTATAGTAGTACAGTAGAACATAACAATAACGGACATTGCTACTACACACTTCAGAGTAACAGATTACATTCAGTTACCTAGAGTAACATTTGGTTGGTAAAAGTTTTAATAAAATAAGAACATAGTTCCGAGATATTTATATTCATTTACTGTATTTATATAAAGGTAATTTACCGTGCAAGGCGGTATATCTTAGCAATTTATGTTTGCCAACGGTTATATAAGCGGATGAGCAACTTGGTGGAGTAACGAGAACTTTGGGTGTGGAGGAAATGCCCCCTAAATCTCAATGAAGTCACTGGCAGCAGGGTGATGGATTGGGTTTAAAGTGATAGACAAGATGTCTTTTCAGCTTTTACTCCTGATACCTGGCAGATGATCTTACTGTAATTAGTATGGGCCGACAGGGGTCACTTGCCTAAGTAAGATGGGTACTGCTTATCACAAGGAGCTGGCTATCCTTTGATGAATTTAGCCAATGAATCCTCTAAGGATTTAGGCAGTCTATGGAAAGCATAAATGACAGAGATGGCCACATGTTCTGGCCGTAGCGGGGTGCTAAGTATATCCCGGTTTATAAATACTAAAGAAAAACTGAAAATTGGTATGTAATTTGAATATTACAACCCAGAATCAGACTGGGAAGTTATAGTGGAGAATGAATTTATGAAATATAGTTTGGATATCTTGGCCCTAACTAAAACTCATAAGGGGATTTGTAAAAATATCTCAGACCCAGTCAATATATATATATATATATATCTTACTCAGGAAGATATATATATTAGCAGAACACCACAGGACTTGCAAAGCTTGCTTACCAGAATGCAGGAAATACCATGAGGTTGGACTCAAGATAAATAGAAGAAAGACATAGATGATGAGAACAGAATTTGCAATGGAAGATGAAATATCATTGGAAGAAGAAAGGATTATTGAGTTGGAATCACTTGAATATTTAGGAACTATGATCTCTAATACAGGATCTTTAAGGGGACCGTCCGCCATGTCCGCCATTTTTTTTCCTAATGATCCAAATTACACAATTTCTATATATGTTTTAGACACATATAATACCTTCATCATATAAAAATTTCAAGTCATTTGATCAAAAACTTTTGGATTTATGAGCAAAAATCATGATTTTAAAAAAATATTTAGGTACATTTTTCCCCACTACTATAATACCAATTGTATTGAAACTTATACCACAAAAACTACTCTAACAACCGAACAATTCTGTCAGACAGAATTTTGATTTTCCTTTCTGTTTTTTTTTTAATGAATTTTTATTTTTTTTTTCCTCGTCTAGACGGAAAATAATCGTGAAAAAAAATGTAAAACGAAAATCAAAATTTTGTCTGACAGAATTGTGGAATTTTTATTCTTCTTTTCAACGATATCTTTTTCTCTAATATCGAACAACAAATAAGTGAGAAAAATGTACCTAAGTGGGAATAAGTATGTTTTTGAGTTATGAGCTCCCAAAGATTTGCAGCAAGCTTTCGCTTCTTTTCTAAAAGAAATCAAGATAATATTATTATGATAACTTTTATTGTTCATTCCTACATAAATGCACCCTAAAGGAGGTATTTGAACCCTCAGTTTACTATTCCTATGTTATGAGTTGCCAGTGATCTCTAATTGTTGCCAGTGTTTTAGTTAGCAGGTTTCAGCATTGTACTCTTATCCATGTTTCCCTCTTTCTTGGTTCTATTTTCTTGTTCTCCACTTACTTTTTGTTCTTTCTATCACCTTATGTAACATTGGCATTGCTATAAAATTCCAGAGGACGTTGTGAAAGCACAATCAACATACGAACTTCAAGTAAATAAACACATGCATTATAATTTCTATATGTCTTTGGAAACTTTGTGATTTTTTCGTAGCAGGTAGTTTTCATTCACCTACCCTCTACCAATGCCTTTCATTTCTGCCAGAGGTACGAGATTTCGAAACATGAGAGAGAGAGAGAGAGAGAGAGAGAGAGAGAGAGTTGAACATTGTTATTATAGTATTTGTATAAATGGGAGTTTATAACAATTGGAGAGAGAGAGAGAGAGAGAGAGAGAGAGAGAGAGAATACAAGTATTTGTATAAATAGCAGGGTATATAATTCGAGAGAGAGAGAGAGAGAGAGAGAGAGAGAGAGAATAAGTATATTTTACAAGGGTATACGAACAAATGAAAAAGAGATTCATTCTATTATCTAATAAAAGGATGTACAGAGAGAGAGAGAGAGAGAGAGAGAGAGAGAGAGAGAGAAGTACTTTTTACAAGGGTATACGTACAAATGAAAAAGAGATTCATCCTATTATAAAATAAGATGATAGAGAGAGAGAGAGAGAGAGAGAGAGAGAGAGAGAGAATAAGAATTTTTGCAAGGATATACGAACAAATGAAAAAAGAGATTCATTCTATTATCTAATAAAAGGATGTACAGAGAGAGAGAGAGAGAGAGAGAGAGAGAGAGAGAATACAAGTATTTGTATAAATAGCAGGGATATATAATTCGAGAGAGAGAGAGAGAGAGAGAGAGAGAGAGAGAGAGAACTACGCATCTGTCACTCAGTCTTGCAGACGACGCCATAAGGATGACGTCATCATTTAAAGATCGCTATTTTCATTGTTTGGAAAAATTATTGACTATTTGTTCTTTCTACAACCTTAGGTAACATTGGCCTTGCTATAATGTTCCCGAGGGCATTGTGGAAACACAATGTACATACGAACTTCAAGTAAACAAACGCATACATTATAATTTCTATACATCTTTGGCATCTTTGGCTTCTGTTTTCTTGTTCTCCACTTACTTTTTGTTCTTTCTATCACCTTATGTAACATTGGCATTGCTATAAAATTCCAGAGGACGTTGTGAAAGCACAATCAACATACAAACTTCAAGTAAATAAACACATGCATTATAATTTCTACATGTCTTTGGAGACTTTGTGATGTGTCGTAAGGTGGTAGTTTTCATTCACCTAACCCTCTACCAATGTCTTTCATTTCTGCCAGAGGTACGAGATTTCGAAACATGAGAGAGAGAGAGAGAGAGAGAGAGAGAGAGAGAGAGTTGAACATTGTTATTATAGTATTTGTATAAATGGGAGTTTTAAATAATTCGAGAGAGAGAGAGAGAGAGAGAGAGAGAGAGAGAGAGAGAGAATAAAAGTATTTGTATAAATGGCAGTGGTAAATAATTCGAGAGAGAGAGAGAGAGAGAGAGAGAGAGAGAGAAACTGCGCACCTGTCTAACTCAGTCAGGCAGACGATGCCATAAGGATGACGTCATCATTTAAAGACCGCTATTTTCATTGTTTGGAAAAATTATTGACTATTTGTTCTTTCTACAACCTTAGGTAACATTGGCCTTGCTATAATGTTCCCGAAGGCGTTGTGGAAACACAATGTACATACGAACTTCAAGTAAACATAGGCATACATTATAACTTCTATACATCTTTGGCAACTTTGGCTTCTGTTATTGTAGTAGACTTCGTTCATCTACACTCTACAAATGCCTTCCATTTCTGCCAGACGTACAATAGATCGAAATATAAGTGAAAAATCGCTATATATATGCAAAATTACACACAAAGACGATTTTGTCAAACTAAGTCATGCAGACGACACAGTAGGGATGACGTCATCATTTAAAAACCTCTATATCTTCGTTATTTGTAAAAATAATGGGTTGAAACTTCTGGAGAGCATGTACGATATGTTTCTCTATACAGAGAGAAAATAAAACGATTTTTGAATTTTTCAAGTTGGTATGCCAAAATACCAACCCGGACGGTCCCCTTATAATTTGATTTTAATGAAAGATGGCAAAAAGCAAATCAGATAATGGAGAGGTTAAGGAAAATTTGGAAATCAAATAGCTTGAAATTACAGTACATATAAAAATAAGGCTATGTACCAGTTTAGTGAGATCGGTGTTACTTTATGGACATAAGTCGTGGTTTGACAATGAAACAATATCCAACAGATTTTGCAGATTTGAGAACAAAGACCTCAGAAGAATATTGGGAGTTAAGGGGCAGGAAAGGATTAGAAATGAAACTACAATAGAGATTACTCGAGTGCCGTATGTGGATGAGATCATGGTAATGGATAGATGGAGACAGTTTGGGCATGCTTTTCGCACTCCAAATAGAGATTAGTTCACCAAACTTTCAACTGGGCTCCACAAGACACAAAAAGAATTGGAAGATGCAGGCCTACATGGCTGAGGACTATGAAGCGTGAAGTAGATGATGAATGGAGAAATAATGATTTAAAAGCTCAAGATAGAGACGAGTGGCAATATCTAACGAGGCCCTTTGTGTCAATAGGCGTAGGAGGAGATGATGATGATGATGATAACAATGAAATAAAACATTCATTATTGGCATATCTTCATAATAAATAGCCTATTCAAGGAATAATTCTATATCAATGAAATTACTTTTTTTTAATGCAAACCCATCTGAGAACATGTTACACACTCAGATGATCGTGTCATCAGCTGATTTCAAGGAACCGCTCTCAAAGAATATACTGTACTCATATAAATACAAATAATTTTCTTAATACATGTAAAGATCATATTATTACAAATATAATAATCTTAGAAATTAAAAATAAACAAAATAAAGCTGTTTCCATATGCTTTTTCTACTTATGACGCCAAAGAGGAAACCATTGTCTTGTTACTTCCCTCGGAAAACACAACAAATTTAAAACCGGCCCTAATAGCTTTTAGTAAACTGTATGTAAACTATAGTAATCTATAACATACATTATTGATAATTATGCAATATCTATTATAAGATGATTTGAATAAGTTTGGAAATTACATATTTGAGCCCAACTGAGAATATGTAAACGCCATCAGATGATACAAGCTACAGCTGTCAAAGACATGTACACATAAATAAAAAGTATTCTTAATATAATTTCCATACTTATTCAATCAATCTTATAATCTATAACAAAGTTTTCATACAGTTTACTAAAAATTGTAGGTATCACTAGCAATCTCTTGCATGTGTAAAAGCGTTCGTTCATTTCCCTTTTGGGCAATGTATGTATGAAAAATATATAGAATCAATTTTATCTAATTAATTTTGAATTTCTAAGCATACTGTACATAAAGTACTATAAAACTAAATTTGTAATAACATCTCAACATAATCAAAACCAGCTTATAGGCCTACACACATGGTTTCATGATTGAGCAGGTTTTGTATACAGTACTACAGATATGAGATACTGTAAATTAAAACTTGTCTGCATTTTTTTCAATGTCCAATCTAAAGGTCATTTTATGAATGGAATATACAATATCTATATTCATTTACGTATTCATTTCCACTAAATATTCTTGTATATATTATTTAACGATTTTCTTTACTTTAATAATGTACTAGGGAAAGTAGTAGTAGAGATCCCAGATTACTCTCTAGTACTGTCTGGTTTCTGGTGCTGTTCAGTATGCAGTTAATTTTGATATGGCCACGCTTGAAGTAATCTTTCTTTTCGTGAGTCTCATTTTCTATTTCTTTATTACATTACTGAATTTTTGTATCATTTAATTTAAAATCCATAATTATGTCATCCAAACGTGAAAATGTTAATCTCAGCTGTTCATTTTGATATTACCCATGTGCATACAGTATATAGTAGGCCTATAGCCTGTATACTTTGGTATGATTTTGCTCGATTTTATGCTTTGGGAAACATATTGCGGATACAACAGACTAGCGGCCGTACCTTACAACCGTTCCCCCCATCAGTCCGTTAATGCAAGGTTCAACTGTAGCTCGGTTTACGTGTAACTTTGATTGAAAGCAAATTAGAATACATGTACAACAATACAAATTTAAATTGGTTCACATGCATTATATAGGTCTGCAAGAAAAATTTTGCGCCAACTGGGTATCTTTTGTGGTCAAGTACTAGAGTGACTAGCCAAAAATCAGTCATGCGTCCATATGCCAGTAACAGTGTTTTCGTGTGATTTTTACCTCACTTTTGTGACATTTTAATGACAAGGATTAGTTGTCTATAGAGGTTCCTTGATAAAATTGAACAAAGTGAAACAAAAAAAACTACTAAGTATCCATAAACCATAACCTAAATGATTCAGTTAGTGATAGTGAACGCTGTTCAAGAGAGAGAACTTGATATTTTACCAGAATAACTTATCCTCCACCTAACACCAGCCACGACTCTCCTCAAAGGTAAAGTAAGAGTTAATTTGTCAATAATTTCCATTTTTCATAAATTATTAATCTATGCATTTCTGTTTGCGGGTATAAATTGATCAATAATTACCGTTAAAATTTTTTAAAAATTAGTAGAGTATACTATACTATACTGTATGTGTATTTATAGACTTGTCGAATACATCGAGTAAATTTCCTTTATTTCACATGGAATAAACTGTTTCAGAATACGAGAATTTTAGGTTTCGAGCTCGCTCCCAGATAAACTTGTAAACTAAAGACTGTATTAAAAACCTCTCGACTGAAATATATGTCAAATATGAAGCATCCAATAAACTTTCTATGCCATGATGAAATATGACGCATTCATCATGAATACAAGGAAAATTACTTTCAATTAAAGAAAAATCTAGAGTTTTGAAGTCTGATTTCATCAAACTCCTAACAGAGGGAAGCAAATTCATTCAGATTTTCAAAAATTTAAACTATACTGTTGTCAATATTTAACACCATCACTTAACACTGTAAAGTACGGTAAACAAATTGCTCCATACAATCTAAATAATTCAACCTTATCATAGAGAAACCAGTGCATGAGTTACAGTGTCTAAAGTGCACATAATACTGCACACATTTTTTTAGGTAGGTAATTTTTTAGTTAGATAGTGGCTAAAATATCAACATACAGCAACACACCGTCTCATACATTTGCATCCATAATTCAATAACTTTTATAAATCCCTTCTTGTACTGATAAACTGATGTTTCTTGGTTCCATTTTGAATAATCTGACATTTTGGCTGCCTTTAAAACAGAGACAGACTATACAAAAATATGTCAATACAAATTATATTCCCTAATGACTCATATTGAGTTCTACGCACTCTACTATGTTCTGTGAAATTTTTGCATACATTCTTATTTGGTCAAAATCTTCATCAATGCCCTGTCACTGTGATTTTCCCACTCATTATCCCCAATCTACGTACTTTCAAATACACCATTTTTCTCATATCATGTCTTGACTATTTGACTATTTCATCTTTGATATCTGTCTGCTTTCCCGCAATCTTTATTTTCACTATTTGTAGTTATACTTCTTTGAAATTCCCATTTTCTTTTTGAGTGTCCATTTCTGGTTTTTAGATTATCACAATCTTTATAAATATGAAGTATAATAATTCAACAATCATTCAAGAAAAATCCAGAGGTCTAGGTATGATTCTCGACTGCAAATTTACATTTGAGAAACACATCCAGTCTTGTTCTTCAACTGCACAAAAATATCGGTCTATTGAGAGTCTTTTAAATTTTTTTTCATAATTAATCTATCCTGAGAAACTGTTTTAAATCTTTCATTCTACCATATTTTGAGTAAACTATATCATACTGCACTGTGCAATACACACACACAAATATCTTTATTTTTAAAAGACATCTCAGGTATACAGTAGCATAACTTGTATATTAAATAAATAAACTCAAATCACTACAGCAGTCAAAGAGATCAAACATGACAAATTTGGAGGCAATTTGTATTTTTCCTAACGATATAAACCTTTAGCTATTTACCAGGATATTACTTTCGGCGAAGCTGAAAGGACGAGCCATTAAAATTTAGTGAGGATTAACTACCCATCCAGCTAGTTAGCAGGGGAGAAGGGGGTAGTTAGCTACCCTTCCCACTCATACATCTGAGATTGAGCTCACTTTGCTTGGAAGTAGGACTTTAAGGGGGATGGGGTTGGCGGGTAAGTTTGTATTAATAGCTAAAGGTTTGTATTGTAAGGAAAAATACAAATTATCTCCAAATTTGTCATTTGTTCCGTAACTGGAATACAAACATACGCTATTTATTAGGGGTGACTCGCCCATTACGAGAATGGACGTCCCTGCCAAACTGACTTTTTGGCTATCCCGGGCTCCTTATTTTGAATAGGTAAGTACCAAAAATAAGAAGTCCCTACACCTCGCTAAACCTTCCTACGCAAGGTCTGCAGCCTACGCAAGCTGTGTGTTGAGATAAGCATTGTGACTATGTAGGTAAAAGTTATTCAGAGTCTTTCTAGGAAAACCTGTTATAATCAAGACTTTCCCAATACCAGCTCGCCACAGTATGGATATGCAACAGCACTGACTAAATACTAGGTACACAAGGAAGCATGGTTTACCGGCAGTGGTTTGAGGTCAGCTTATGCAGAGAATCCAGGCTGCAGCTTTCCCCAAGAGAGGGGAAGATGAAGAAAAGAATAAGTCAGTCATACCATTAGATTCACACAGACTAAAAACTGGGTAACAGTGCCCTCAACCTTCTGCTACTTGTCCAATAAGGACCTTGAGGTTTCATACCAGCTGTTGAGCAGCCACCACAGCGCCGATAGAGAAGGCATCAAGCCTCCTGTGGGTCACGTCTTGCAGGTAGTGGGCTGTGAACGTATTTTGACGTTTCCTCACCTCAGCTTGTAGAACCTGCGTCACTGAAAAGTTTCTTTTGAAGGCCAGGGATGTAGCTAACCCCCTGACATCGCAGGCTCTGGGACGATGTGAAGGAAGAGGATCTGGATTCAGGGCATGATCTATGACCCTGCAAATCTAAGCAGAGATGGTATTCTTGGCGACCCTCCTTTTGTTCCTCCCTGTGCTGATGAAAAGAGAAGGCAAACGGGAATGGGCTGCTGCTGTTCTTTTGAGGTAAAGCCTCAAACATCTTACTGGACAGAGTAAGAGATGATCAGGGTCATCTGTTACAGAGCAGAGACTCGAAATCCGGAAGACGTCGAATCGGGGCTCCACCACTCACGGATTTTGAGTCTTAGCAACAAACTCAGGGAAGAAGAGGAATGTTACCTTTCTACATCCCCTTGAATGGGCATTGTCGTTTGAGAGACATGAAGTTCACCAACTCATTTGGCCAAAGCTTGCAGGAACACCGTCTTCCAACCGAGGACAGGTAAGATCGTAACTCCATATGAGTAAGAAAGGTTCTAGCGATGAGGAAATGTCCATTCCATTCAGCATAAGGGTGAGGTTAAGGCTGAGAAATAGCCTTTTACCGCTGAGACTGAAAGGCACATTTCTTCACGCAAATACAAGAGGAACTCCGCTATTGCTGGAATAGTGGTACTGAGAGGAGAGATACCCCTTCCTAGACAACAAACCACATAAGACTTTCCATTTACCTGGTAGACTGCTGCTGATGACTTCCTCAGGTATCCAGAAATCCTGCTTGCAACTTGTTGCGAAAATCATCTCTGAGTAAGGAGATACTGGATAGTCTCCTGGCGTGAAGTCGTAACGAAGCTACAGCTTTGTAGAAAATGTTGGCACATGGTTGTCTGAGTAGATCGTGTCATGGAGGGAGTTCCCTTGGAGACTCTGTCAGGAGTTGCAGAAGATCCGGAAACCATTCCGCATGATGCCATAACGGAGCTATGAGGATCATTGAGAGGTTGACTGATGTTCTGGCCTTGTTGAGTACCCTCCTCATCAGACAGAACGGGGGAAAGGCGTAAACGTCGAAGTTGTCCCAACGTTGTTGGAATGCATCTTGCCAGAGAGCCTTGGGGTCTGGGACTGGGGAGCTGTACAACAGGGCCCTGAAATTCAGGGCCGTTGCGAGGATCTCCACAGTCGGAGAACCCCACAAAGTCAGCACTTTGTTGGCTACTAGATGATCCAAAGACCAGTCGATACTCACTATCTGAGATGCTCTGCTCAAGTTGTCAGCCAGCACATTCCTCTTGCCGAGAATGAAGCGTGCCGATAGTGGTATAAAGTGAATCTCGGCCCATCTCAGTATCTCTACTGCTAGATGGGATAGAGGCTGCGAAAAGATACCTCCTTGTTTGTCGATGTAAGCCACTACCGTGGTGTTGTCGCTCATCAGCACCACTGAGTGGTCTGCCAGGAACTGATGGAACTGATGGAACAGTTGAAGGGACAGAAAGACAGCTTTCGTCTCTAGGAGATATATGTGGAGGTATTTTTCTGACTGACCACAGGCCTGAGGTTGTGTAGAGCAGCACATGGGCCACCAATCCTTTTTAATCTGGGGGGAGGACAAGAAGATCTATGCCCTTTCGCAGATTCTCGTCTGAAACCCACCATTTGAGGTGTCTGTTCCGCTGGTCCCATGGGGATCAGGGCGTCCAAGGAGTTTAAGGCTTAATTCCACCTGGACTTGAGTCACCCCTGGAAAGATCGAATCCTGAGGCGGCCGTTGGGAACTAGAGGGGCCAGAGATAATAGGTCCCAGAGGAGACATAGCCACGTCTGAGCTGGAAGTTCTTCTCGTCTGTGAAAGGGTCTTGTGACCTTTCTCAGCATCATTATCCTGTTGTCTGATGGGACGGCTTTGTGGAGATTGGTGTTTAAAATCATAACTAGGTATACCAGTCTTTGCGTGGGAGGCAGGGAGGACTTTTCGAGATTTACCATGATCCCCAGATCTTGGCAAAGTTTCAGAACTTTGTCTCGGTGTTGAAGAAGGGAAACAGAGAAAGCGATAAAAGCATTAATGGCAGTCCAAATATCTGGCGAGGATGAAGAGTGGCAACGACTGTTCCCCATGAGACAAAAGCAAAATGAGCTCAATCACATGTGTGAGAGTAGTAGCAAACTAACCACCCCCTCCAGGATGGGTGGTTAACCCTCACTAAATCTTATTGGCTCGTCCTTTCAGTTTTGCCGAAAGTAATACCCCTAATAAACAGCGTAGGTATGTATTCCAGTTACGCAAGATATTTCAATTTGAACAAATCAAACATTGTACAAAAAATTTAAGAATTTTCTTACACAGACAAAGAATGAATTTGGAAAGCAAAAATCTCAAACTTGCTACAATTTGTACTACTCTATATACATATCACCTATAGCCCTAATCCTGCTTAGATAAAGGTAGCTACAGTACTGTTGACTCAGTTTCAGCATAGCTGTCTTCCAGAGTGCACCAGCAAAATCAATATTCTATTTTTTTCCTAATTCAGATTTTTTTTTGCTTTTTGTAGTTATTATAAAAACAGAATGGGTAGGGCCTAAAAAGTCTAGTGATAGTAAAAACCCATGAAGACAAGTTATAAGAGCCACAATAAAATTGACAATTGAATATTTAGTCATCCGAAAATTGTACAGCAATCATTTTTATTCATATCAAAAAGTACCTCAATTTTATACATATCAATTTACACACCAATTGAATTAAAATTTGTACTGATATCACATTTTCTTAATAAAACTATACAACATTTGAGGCAGAACTATTACACTATAAAGCATTCTGCTGTCAACTATCAATTCACCAGTAAAACAACAGTTATTGGTGTTACATTATATCTACATAAACTATAACAAAAAAAAAAGAAAAAAAAAATTAGCAAAATAATCACAATTGACTCCTAAATTGCAGGAATATGACATCTCCAATTAAGCTGACTTTAAGTTTGTATTTACAATACTGTACATAACACTTAAAATGCAACACCACAAAAAAATTAAAAAATAGAAAAAAAAAATGAAGATGAGAAATACACCATGTACAACTAAATTATGGTACATTACTAATTTAAACATAAGTAATCAACATTAAATCTCCCAAGTTGAAAAAAACCAGCTTATTCAAGTCACAAGCATGAATATGGTCTTTATCAAATTCGTCAAGTAACCAGAAAATATTCCATTTGAATTCCATAATTTTCAAATAGAAGTTAGGTACCAAAATATTCCTACCATTTTTCTGTATCTAAATTCAACTATAAACTATTAAATATTTCATAAAAATTCATCTCTTAACATGTTCTGCCTTATTAACAAAAGGCATAACAATTTTCCACATGAAAAGTATCTACAGTACTGTAGAAAAGTTTCAACTTAAGAACAGTGAAAAAGCTGGATTGCAATCAATTGGTGAGAAGGAAAATGCTAAATACATTAGTGGTCTTACTGGTTTTTTAAGTGGTGGTGCAATGGGTGCTAGTGGGAACACATGTTTTTTTTCCACGGCAGGTACCAGAGCTTCCGCATGGCTACGTTTCCGTGACATGTTGCTGCTCATCGCTGGAGACACAAAATCTGCAAAGGCACATAATAACAATTGAGCAATAATGAAAATGATGCAAAAAAATATATAAACAGACAAGGAAAATACTGTACTGTATACTTTCAAAGATAAAGAATAGCAAGTGGATAAATGCATGTGCAATTAAGAGATGGTACAAATCAAGATACATGGTAATACATCCCCTTCAAGAATGCATGTTGAAATCAGAACATTTTCCTTCATTCATTTCATATTATTTGTTCAAAAAGAAGTATACTAACTAATAAATACAACTAATATACCTAATATACATCATCATCAACATCATACAAATTTCATGACACCTTTTCCATTTAGGGGGTTAGACTTGACACTACAGCATTTATATCAGCTTTCTCTCACATCATACTTAGTCTTATGGACTCCTTACTACATGTTTTCATTTCTTTAATTTTTCCATATTTTTATGGACCCTCCAACAGGTCATTGTCCTGCATTTCCATATTTACTGCTTTTCTGACTGTCTGCCATCATGATACAGTAGTCTCCTTACATGTCCAAATGATCTCAATCATTGAGTTCTTTAGTCTTTTTCCTATCACCCACTGGACACCACACTCTAAGCCAATTCCCCCAACTTAATTTTATGCGATCTTTCCACTACATTCCCGTAATGAATGTTACCATTCTAAGGTCAATAATTTTTCGAAACCCTTTCAACTACAGTACATTCACTCTGTTAGTGCTTATGATTCTACTGGCTAAAGTAGTACAGTCCTCCATACACATTATAATCACATATCTCAACTAAAGGGATACTCTTATTCAAGTGATCTGGCTAATAAAATCAATCCTATTGTCAAGTCATTAACTGGTTCTAAGACTCACAACTTAACACAGATTGACCCTTTAAAAAAAATTATAAAAATGAACACCCTATAAACCCCTATAAGCATTTTCTATTGTCGCTACTACATTAGGCCTTACGATAGTTAAACCTTTTACTGTATTCCTACCAAATCTATGACTTTTAATTGTACACATACTATATCATGAGATCAAAACCTAAAAGTTACATTTCATTTTCCTATTATTGCATTTCAAACATAGACAAAGTCAAAAATTACTCAATATGACAGTACAATACTGTACAAAATAACTAAGTTTGTTTTGTATAAAAAGGTGCAGAAAAAAACAAATTTTTTCCCCAATATAAACAAATGTGAGTCCTTTATTTAGGAGTATCTTCAGCCCAAGCAGAGAATAGTGGGGTGTTGACTCCTTCCACTTTTAACTTGAGATAAAGATTTCGGAGATTAGGCTAGGTTTCTGTCTATGGAGAGAGGGTCATGTAAAAACCTCATATCCTGTAAAGATACTATTAATGTAGGGCCAATAAAGTAATGGGTTCCGCATACAAATCATCCTCCCCCTCGTAAAAGAGGGTGGTGGAGATACTTCTACACCATGTGACCCAGCAAATAATGGGATAACCACTTCCCCCAAAGAGAGGAGGAGAAAAGGAAGAAAAAGGGTCAGACACTCTATCTTTAATCCAAGTCTCTAAGGTTGCGACCGTTATCTAAGATCAGATGCCTCTTGTCCCATAAAGAGCCAGGTATGCTAAACAACCTGTTGAGCAGCTACCATATATCCCAGTGAAAATGTGTCTAAAAACCTGTGGGTATAAAGTTGTCCTGTAGATAGCGGCTGAAAAGGTCTGATGTTTTCAGACTCCTGCCTTCAATACTTGCTCCACTGACAGGTTCTTTCTAAAAGGAAGCATCAAGCAAATTCCTTTGACTTCATGGGCTTGTACTGGAGCTGAATCAGTAGGATTCTCTGCTTGGAGATAAGCCCTTTTATTCGTTTCACAAAGCTAGAAGGAAATGGCTTCTTTAAAATATTTTTCATCCTGACAAGACAAACAAATCATCTGAACTGTTCTTCCCATCCAAAAGGGAAGGGTTGGAGAAAGACTCAAACATGAAGTCCTCAACTGAAGGATTCTAAGTTTTCACCATGAACTCTGCAATGAAAGGTAAAAGAGGCCTTTATCAATCTTTCGGAATGAGATAAAACATGGGAAATACCGTAAAGTTTGCCCTCTCTCTCTTTGCAGAGGCTAACACCAAGAGGTAATTCTCAGATGGTTGTTGTAGAGGCCCACATGGTTCCCTTCTTGGGAACCTAAGGACTTTGGTTTCATCTCACTAAAGTGGTCTGAGCATGGACAATTCCAATGAAGATAAAAGGTCTAAACCCTTCAGTCGGAAGACTTGGCTCAAGATTGAGCGATAACCCTTCAGTCAGAAGACTTGGCTCAAGGCTGAACAATAGCCTTTCACCGCTGCAACTGAAAGTAGCTTCTTCCAGCAAAGGTCAACGAGAAAATCCATTGCATAGGCTCTGGCCCACTTTGCTTGATAAGATCGCAGCAGATGATTTCAAGAGATATCCAGATATCTCCTTCAAACTACCTTGCGGAAAGCTTATATCTTGGTGGAGATGCTGGATTGTCTCTATCCCTGAAGAGACAGGGATGTCAGTGAGCTGTGGAATCTCTACATGTGAGGTTGGCAAAGCAGATTAGGACATGAGGGAAGTTTCTCTGTCAGAAGCAGGTCTAGGTACCATTCTGCTTGTGGTCATTTGGGAACCACCAGGGTCATTCTGGGAAATGGTGTAATCAGGCTTCTGTTGGTAATCCTTCATATCAGGCAAAACGGCAGAAAACCATTAGTATTGAGGGCATCTCATCGGTGTTGGAAGACATCCTCTATAGCTACTGTGGGGTCCAGGATACATGAACAGTACCTAAAGCTTGTTGAGCTTTGTGGCAAACAGGTCAATAAACAGGGAACCTCACAAAGTCAGCAGCTTCTTCACTGCTAGAGGACAAAGCAACCACTCCACTCCTACCACATGACCCTGGCAACTGAGCTTATTGGTAATTACATTCCACTTGCTTAGAATGAATCTTACTGATAGCTCCACCCAGTTGTCCAGAGCCCAGAAGTGAGGCTCTTTTGCCAACTTGCAAAGGAGCTATGAAACGGAAACTGTACACATTCTTGGAAGAATG
This sequence comes from Palaemon carinicauda, assembly GCF_036898095.1. NCBI lineage: Eukaryota > Metazoa > Arthropoda > Malacostraca > Decapoda > Palaemonidae > Palaemon > Palaemon carinicauda. The sequence goes on from NC_090765.1 coordinate 27,246,272, forward strand.
CAGTGATAAAAGGTCGGGTTGCTGAAGTCCTAGAAGGTTGTTTGGGTGGCGTGTCATTATTTGAGGAAGAAAGACACCACATCTGAGGGGTAGGTCCAGGATCATTCTCCAAAGAGGAAGGATCATGCCAAGGTTGCAATGCAACAAGGTGTGTACATTCCGTAGAGCAATGCTCTGCTGGAGAACTCCTGGAAGGGCAAGGGTACTCTGCTCATTGAAAAGACGTCAAATCATCATAAGGATGGAGCAGAGGCTCTGACTAGGAAGGACCTCTGCCGGTGTCAGGGTAATGACGAGAAACTCCTAGGCATACGCTAGCAGGACGATGACCTCTGGAAGGCGTCTGGAGGTGAGGGCTTGCTGAAGTTTCTCTTCTGAAGGGAAACCTTGGAAGCCTCAGGAGAGCAACAGCATACAAAGAGCATCAGACCTCTAAAACAAAGAGGATTCCCCTGTGGAGGAGGTCCTACTGTTTTGCTAGGGGAAATGGACAGAACCCTTTGTCCCAAGGATTACCCTACAATTAAAAGGCCACCACTGTTACTTGATTGGCCCCTAGAGGACGACAATAGAAAAGTCAGGCGGAAGAGTAACAGGAATGGAAGAAGATGTCAGGGCCTTCTTCGACTCAGAGGATGACTCCCAAAGGAGAAGAATCTCTCTTAGGCTACTTCTTCCTTATCCTGCTGTACTGCTCTTGCTAGGAGGATGGTCCTCAGCATGGAGGACACAACTGATAAGGATCTACATATAGGGTATTCATGAGAGTAATGTAGTACTTGGGTGCCACTCCCAGACATTTCCGCATAAAGGGCGGCATCTTCAATTAAGCTAACAAGCTGGAAAGAGAAAAATATAAAGAAATGGCAAAATTCTGCCTGAAGTAGTTCCTGCTAGTGAGAGGTGTGGACTGACCAACAGCTGAAATCTAAGTGAGTTGTCAGTGAGCCAGCGGGAGCCAGTCGCCTCCCTGCTACCAATAGGTAACTACCTGTTGGTTGTTTACATCTCGTTATAATTCTAATTATAATTATAATTGTTCCAGCTTTGCTGTTATCTATTCTCCTAAGTAGAAAACGATGGATTGTATTCATATAGGAACCAATACAGATACTCCTGGAGACAATATGGCTGAAGATAAGTGGTCCACAAGCAAGCCAAATGATGGGTTACCAAGAATAATCAAGAATGACCTTGATTGGTGACCTGTGGCTGATGAATCCTTTATTAGAGATCTAGCTAAAATTTATTCGGGATGAAGTTGAGCCCTAACAAAATTCTCAACATAATATTATGAAAGTCAAAGACAGTGGTTCCTCAACATACAGATAATTTTATTGATAATTTTTCTTCAACTTTACACATCTCATTTAAATTCTAGGTATGATTCTTGATCGCTAGTTTACTTCTTGAAAAAACATATTGTTTCTCCTTTCAATTGTACAAACAAAATTGCTTCTTGAGAAAGTCTTCTAATTTACATATTGAGAAAGTCTAAGATTTTTGGTGGTCAGTTCATCAGTATGAAATTTGTTTATTCTTCTTTTAAAGGTCGCTCATGAATGGTAAAGGCAAGGGACAGGGACAATACCCTAAAGGGTGACCATATTTTTATAAGATCAGTGGGCAAGCCCCTCTCCACACAAGCTAAGCCCAAGAAAGGCCAGGCAATGGCTGCTAATGGCTCAGCAGGTAGACTTATATAAGCGCCCACAATACCCCCACACCCTTCCTTACCTCACAAGAATGGTAAGGTTGCAGCCACTACAAGACATTTCCAATAGGCTGCCATGTTTTAAATATTGTTTTGTCGGATCTTTAGCTATTGACTCTCATCTTAATTTGTTAGATTAAAACTTACAATCTATCAAATTCTAGATATTAATCTCCAGCACTATTGTTCAGTTAGTTCTTTGTGACTGTTGCACAATATTTTCATATTCCTACCCATCCTTTGCTACTAGATATGAAATTAATTTCACAATCTTCCATTCTCCATAATATGGATCAATACTACACAGTATTCTAGAAATTTTACTTCAGACCAGATAGTGAAATGATCAATCTGATCTGGTAGTTAAACTGGTAGAATTTTGGAAGTACTGTACAAACTTATTACAAATGCTTTTCTATTAAACAGGTTATCATCGGTCTCATTTCATAGTTTATATAAAACTTAACCTATTTAATGTTGTTACTGATCTTGTAATATATTATTTTCTATTCTTTCTCATTTATAGTTTATTCATTACCTCTGCAGTATTTTGGTTCCGCACTTGGCCGCTTTTCCTTTAGAGCTCTTGGGCTTATAATAATCAAAAATAATATCCATGCAATACTGCACAGGTAATCTAGCTCTGAGAGCAGGCCTAGAATGGTTTTCACCAGAGAAGAACTCTACGTGTGCCAGGAGTTCCACACGCTGGGTATGCGTATAGATCACCTCCCTTCTTATGCATAGTTCCCATGCACCCAGAAGCCATAGTAGTTTGTCGAGGAGAATCAACTGAATCAATCTAGGATGGAGGAAGAAAGGTAACAAAGATATTTTTCAAAGTCAAAGAGGACTACTGTACAGTATTTCCACACAAGGAAAAAAAAAGAGAATGTTTCATAACCTTCTTTCTCTTCCTCACAAGCCTCTCCCATTGGGAAAGTGACCAAGATGAACACTTAAGAGCAGGGCAAAGCAGGTCTATACATGAATCCTACAAAAAGAACAATACATTACTGATGGGGATCAAGAAAGATGACATAAATCGTCCACGCATCCTAACTTTTGCCACATACCGCCACTGGTCACTAAAACTTTTCAGTGGCAAAATCTTATATTTCATAAAAAGCAAAGATAAATAGAAAATTAAGTAAGCAATCAGTAACAATTATACTCATGTAAAAGCGTGAACAGCACGAAAGCCAGGGCAGACTGCTGATCATGATGGATATCCACAACGGCGGCTGAAGAAAAAGTGGCAGGGTTACAGCATGCATGCTGGGCAGGCCCATAACTCACCTGCTTGACAGCTGTTAACATACATGTTACCAAGCCTCAACGACAGCTTCCGCCTCACACCGGAAGATACGCCTAAATAAAAAAATGATGGTTTGTATTTTTGTAGGAACAACTGTACCTATTTCAGTATCATATACAAAAAAATAATTTTTTACAAGATATCCTTGAACAATTTATAAATTCATCTCTGAATGGATGGTATTCTTAATACTCATTAGATTCCAACTTAAATGTCAAAACCATGAGTGGTACAGTCATTAAAGCAAAAGTAATGCTAACATAAAATCAACCAAATTACCATAACTCTGATACAATATAATGACAAATACTATAAAAATGTTATTTTCATTAGTAAAATAAATTTTTGAATATACTTACCCGATAATCATGTAGCTGTCAACTCCGTTGCCCGACAGAATTCTACGGAAGGGATACGCCAGCGATCACTATACTAGAAGGGGGTGTACTCACCAGCGCCACCTGTGGCCAGGTACTGCAGTACTTCTTGTTGACACCACCTCAATTTTTCCTCGGTCCACTGGTTCTCTATGGGGAGGAAGGGTGGGTCAATTAAATCATGATTATCGGGTAAGTATATTCAAAAATTTATTTTACTAATGAAAATAACATTTTTCAATATTAATCTTACCCGATAATCATGTAGCTGATTCACACCCAGGGAGGTGGGTGAAAACCAGTGTACATGTATATCAGGAAGCTAAGTATCCCGTATTTCATATTATCAGTTATTCAAAATAACAATGAAATTATAAGTACCTGGTAAGGAAGTCGACTTGAACCATTACTCTGCCTTTAATAAGTTCGTCTTCCTTACTGAGCGCAGCGTTCCTCTTAGGAGGCTGAACAACCCTAAGGTGCTGAAGTATAAAGGGCTGCAACCCATACTAAAGGACCTCTACACAACCTCTAACCTAGGCGCTTCTCAAGAACGAATTGACCACCCGCCAAATCAACCAGGATGCGGAAGGCTTCTTAGCCTACCGTAACAACCCAAAAAACAACAATAAAAGCATTCAAGAGAAAGGTTAAAAAAGGTTATGGGATTAAGGGAATGTAGTGGCTGAGCCTTCACCTACTACTGCACTCGCTGCTACGAATGGTCCCAGGGTGTAGCAGTTCTCGTAAAGAGACTGGACATCTTTGAGATAAAATGATGCAAACACTGACTTGCTCCTCCAATAAGTTGCATCCATAATACTCTGCAGAGAACGGTTCTGTTTAAAGGCCAACGAAGTAGCTACAGCTCCCACTTCGTGGGTCCTTACCTTCAGCAAAGCAAGGTCTTCATCCTTCATGTGAGAATGAGCTTCTCTAATCAGAAGCCTTATATAATACGAAACTGCGTTTTTGGACATAGGCATCGAAGGTTTCTTGATGGCACACCATAAGGCCTCTGATTGTCCTCGTATAGGTTTTGACCTTTTAAGATAGTATTTCAGAGCTCTGACAGGGCAAAGAACTCTCTCTAGTTCGTTACCCACCATGTTGGAAAGGCTAGGAATTTCGAACGATCTAGGCCAAGGACGTGAAGGAAGTTCATTTTTAGCTAAAAATCCGAGCTGTAAAGAACATGTTGCTGATTCGGATGTGAATCCTATGTTCCTGCTGAAGGCGTGAACCTCACTAACTCTTTTGGCTGTCGCAAGGCAGACGAGGAAAAGAGTTTTGAGAGTAAGGTCTTTGAAGGAAGCTGACTGGAGAGGTTCGAACCTAGGAGACATAAGGAACCTTAAGACTACGTCTAGATTCCAGCCTGGAGTGGACAAACGACGTTCTTTAGAAGTCTCGAAAGATTTAAGGATGTCTTGTAGATCCTTGTTGGAGGAAAGATCCAAACCTCTGTGGCGGAGAACTGAAGCCAACATACTTCTGTACCCTTTAATCGTAGGAGCCGAAAGAGATCTAACATTCCTAAGATGTAACAGGAAGTCAGCAACTTGGGTTACAGAGGTATTGGTAGAGGAAACTGCATTGGCTCTGCACCAGCTTCGGAAGACTTCCCACTTGGATTGATAGACTCTACGAGTGGATATCCTCCTTGCTCTGGCAATCGCTCTGGCTGCCTCCTTCGAAAAGCCTCTAGCTCTAGCGAGTCTTTCGACAGTCTGAAGGCATTCAGACGAAGAGCGTGGAGGTTTGGGTGTACCTTCTTTACGTGAGGTTGACGTAGAAGGTCCACTCTTAGAGGGAGAGTCCTGGGAACGTCGACCAGCCATTGTAGTACCTCTGTGAACCATTCTCTTGCAGGCCAAAGGGGAGCAACCAGCGTCAGCCGTGTCCCTTCGTGAGAGACGAACTTCTGAATGACTCTGTTGATGATCTTGAACGGCGGGAATGCATATAGGTCGAGATGGGACCAATCCAGCAGAAAAGCATCCACGTGAACTGCTGCTGGGTCTGGAACTGGGGAACAGTACAAAGGGAGCCTCTTGGTCATGGAGGTGGCGAACAGATCTATCGTTGGCTGACCCCACAAGGTCCAAAGTTTGTTGCACACGCTCTTGTGAAGGGTCCATTCCGTGGGGATGACTTGATCTTTCCTGCTGAGGCGATCTGCCAAGACGTTCATATTGCCCTGAATGAACCTCGTTACCAGTGTGAGGTTTAGACTTCTTGAACAAATGAGGAGGTCCCTTGCTATCTCGTACAGCTTCCTCGAATGGGTCCCTCCCTGCTTGGAGATGTATGCCAAGGCTGTGGTGTTGTCGGAGTTCACCTCCACCACCTTGTTTAGCAGGAGGGACTTGAAGTTCATTAAGGCCAGATGAACTGCCAGCAACTCCTTGCAGTTGATGTGAAGCGTTTCCTGTTCCTTGTTCCATGTTCCCGAGCATTCCTGTCCGTCCAAGGTCGCGCCCCAGCCCGAGTCTGATGCGTCCGAAAAGAGATGAAGATTGGGGGTCTGAATCGCTAACGATAGACCCTCCTTGAGAAGGATGTTGGTCTTCCACCACATGAGAGTAGTCTTCATCTCTTTGGTAACAGGAATAGAGACCGCTTCGAGCGTCAAATCCTTGTCCCAGTGAGCTGCTAGATGGAATTGAAGGGGGCGGAGGTGGAGTCTCCCTAACTCGGTGAACAGGGCTAACGATGACAGGGTCCCTGTTAGACTCATCCACTGTCTCACCGAGCATCTGTTCCTCTTCAGCATGCTCAGAATGCACTCTAGGGCTTGGTTGATTCTTGGGGCCGACGGAAAAGCCCGAAAAGCTTGACTCCGAATCTCCATTCCCAGGTAAACGATGGTTTGGGAGGGAATAAGCTGGGACTTTTCTAAGTTGACCAAAAGACCCAGTTCCTTGATCAAGTCCAAAGTCCAGTTGAGACTCTCCAGACAGCGACGACTTGTGGGGGCTCTTAACAGCCAGTCGTCTAAATAAAGGGAGGCTCTGATGTCCGCCAAGTGGAGGAATTTTGCAATATTCTTCATCAGTCGCGTAAACACCATAGGCGCTGTGCTTAGGCCAAAACACAGGGCTTGGAATTGGTACACAACCTTTCCAAAAACGAATCTCAGGAAAGGTTGGGAGTCTGGATGAATAGGAACGTGAAAGTAAGCGTCTTTCAGATCCAACGAGACCATCCAGTCCTCCTGCCTGACCGCTGCTAGGACCGACTTCGTCGTCTCCATAGTGAACGTCTGCTTGGTGACATAAGCATTGAGCGCACTGACGTCCAGCACCGGTCTCCAACCTCCTGTCTTCTTGGCCACCAGAAAGAGACGGTTGTAGAAGCCCGGGGATTGATGGTCCCGGACTATCACCACTGCCTTCTTCTGTAACAGGAGCGACATCTCCTGGTGTAACGCTAGCCTCTTGTCCTTTTCCTTGTAGTTGGGAGAGAGGTTGATGGGAGAAGTGGTCAGAGGGGGATTGCGGCAGAATGGTATCCTGTAACCCTCCCTTAGCCACTTGACAGACTGGTCGTCTGCACCTCTTCTTTCCCAAGCTTGCCAGAAGATCTTGAGTCTGGCTCCTACTGCTGTCTGGAGAGGAGGAGAGTCAATGTTTGCCTTTCGAAGGCTTGGGACCTTTCTTAGACCTGCCCCTGAAACCGTCTGGACGGGTACTTCCTCGGCTGGGGGCTCTGCCACGAAAGGGCGGAATAAATCTTGTAGCAGGAGTATCGGCCACTGGGGTGCGGTAAGTTCTAGGAACTGAAGGAGTAACCTTAGCCTTACGTGCTGAAGAGGCCACAAGGTCATGAGTGTCCTTCTGAATAAGGGCCGCAGACAATTCCTTGATAAGCTCCTCAGGAAACAGGAACTTAGAAAGCGGAGCAAAAAGTAACTGAGACCTTTGACAAGAGGTGATACCAGTGGAAAGGAAGGTGCAAAGTTGTTCCCTTTTCTTGAGTACTCCCGAAACAAACATGGAGGCAAGTTCGCCGGAACCATCGCGAATTGCTTTATCCATACAGGACATTATAAGCATGGCCGAGTCCTTGTCAGAAGGGGCAGTCTTCTTGCTCAAGGCCCCCAGGCACCAGTCGAGAAAATTAAAAATCTCAAAGGCGCGAAAGACACCCTTTAAGAAGTGGTCTAAGTCAGAAAAAGTCCAGCAGACTTTAGAGCGCCTCATAGCCGATCTTCGTGGAGAGTCAACCAAACTTGAGAAGTCAGTCTGGGCAGAGGCAGGGATTCCCAAGCCTGGTTCCTCTCCTGTGGCATACCATACGCCCGCCTTAGAAGTCAGCTTAGTAGGAGGAAACATAAATGAAGTCTTCCCTAGTTGCTGTTTGGACTGCAACCAATCCCCTAACATTCTCAAAGCTCTCTTAGAGGATCTAGCGAAGACGAGCTTAGTGTAGGCCGACTTAACAGGTTGCATGCCTAGAGAAAACTCTGATGGAGGAGAGCGAGGGGTAGCAGAAACAAAATGATCCGGGTAAACCTCTCTGAAAAGAGCCAGGACCTTGCGAAAGTCAATGGAGGGTGGTAACGACTTGGGTTCCTCCACGTCAGAAGAGGGATCATCCAGGTGCGCAGCTTCCTCCTCAGAAACCTCATCACCTGAGTGTTGAGAAGCGAGAGGTAAAGTTACAGCGGTATGCTGAACGACAGAATCCTGACAAGCGGGTGCATAAACACTAGCGGACTCATCCTCAAGTCTCTGTTGAAGAGGATGAGGGCTGGTAATGACAAAGTCATGAGGCTGGGAAGAAGGAGGCTCTGCGGAAGTCTGGGGAGCAAGCGTGGTGAGAGGCGACTGTAGTAAAACCTGAGGTTCAGGCTGCAAAGACTGGTCAAGTAGAGGAGAAGGTGGTAGATGCATGCGTTGAGGTGGCTGACTCATTGCATGAGGTTCCTGTCTCAAGAGTTGCGCTTGCTTCAAGGGTAGAGGTGGCTGCGCAGTAAGAGATTCCTGTCTCACGAGTTGAGGTTCTTGAGGTGTGAGCTGCGAGAGTTGAGGTGGCGGCTGCGCAGAAAGCGGCTCCTGTCTCACGAGTTGAGGTTCTTGAGGTGCTTGCCTCGAGAGTTGAGGTTCTCGCCTCGAGGAAAGTGGAGGTAGCAGCTGCGAGAGCTGAGGTGGCTGCCTCAAGGATGGTAGAGGTTGTCGTACCTCAAGAGGTTGCTGCCTCGAGGATGGTCTTACTGCAAGAAACTCTTGCCTCAAAGGAAGAGGAGGTTGTAAGGCAAAAGACTCCTGTCCCCATTGTTGAGGAGGTTGTCACGTGGTAAGAGGTTCCTGCCTCAAGGAAGGTGGAGGTTGCTGCACAACGCTGGCATCTGGCAACTCCCAACGCGGTAGCTCACGCATGGAGGTAGCTTGAGGAACCTCAACTTCGTACGTCTGGCAGACTGGACTGCGTAGAGGAGGAGGAGCGCTCGCAGGAGGAGGTGTAACCTTCTCTGCCTGAAACTCACGCATTAAGACCGAAAGCTGCGACTGCATGGACTGCAGCAAAGCCATCTTGGGATCAACAGACGATGAGGTCTGTTGAGGCAAAGCCTTAACAGAAGTTGAGGTCTGTTGAGGCATCGCCTTACCTCTCTTAGGAGGCGTGCAGTCACCTGATGACTGCGGCGAGTCAGAGCTAGCCCAATGACTACATCCGGGCTGTTGAACTCGTGTGGTCTGGACTTTACGCTTAAGAGGTCTTGAGACCTGAGTCCAGCGTTTTCTCCCCGAAAATTCTTCTGCAGACGAGGAAAATAAAGGCTCAATCGTCTGAGAGTGGAAGTGACGATCTCTGTAAGATACGCCCGCAACCACCGAGGATACTGCTGTGCGCCGATCAAGGCCTGCCGAACCCTTTTGCCCTTCGACATTGCTTCTCCCCTGGGCTTAATCAAATCAATATAAAAGCTATCTAAGCTAAGAGACAAGTTTCCAGTATAGCGAAAGCTGAAATCTTAGAGCAATACTTCACCAAAAACCGTGAACAAGACTCCAAAATTATAAGCGTATCCATGTAGGTCTTGCCGGAAGCACGACAGAGGAAAAATTGAGGTGGTGGCAACAAGAAGTACTGCAGTACCTGGCCACAGGTGGCGCTGGTGAGTACACCCCCTTCTAGTATAGTGATCGCTGGCGTATCCCTTCCGTAGAATTCTGTCGGGCAACGGAGTTGACAGCTACATGATTATCGGGTAAGATTAATATTGAAAAATGCAGGATTATCAACAGTAAGAAGTTTTATTTTCAGTTTGTACTGTCACAGATAATTAATGCTATAAGCATTATGTAGACCTATGGCAGTACAGTACTGTATAAGAAGTTGAATTTTCAATCATTACAAAGTGACATGTAGAAAAAGCTTGATGCTTCATACTAATGTTATAATACAGCATTAAAATGGAAACGAAATAATTGTGATGTCTTAAAGACTAATAAGGCTATGGAAATTATAAAAAAAAAACTTTGTGAAATTGATTAGGCTAATATAAGCAGATTAACCAGTTTCAATTTCCTCTTGGATTGATCTCCAGACATACTATTAAGTTACTTGTGTTACAATCTACAGTACTATATATGGACTTTGTGGTATCTATGCCTTTTATTTGGGGGTACTCCATGTTACATGACTTTTTTCATTTAAGAGTACAGTACTGCTTTTGTTTTCAACAAAACCAACTGAGTGTGGATATGGACTTATTTCTTATTGGAACTGTATGCGTTTATTTATGTACACCCATATACTGCACAGTATTCTCATTTCTCTTAGCATACCATTCCGAGGATATTACGATGACAACATTATTTTCAACAATCTACGAATGAATATGGTACAGCTGGTGAAATGTTGCCAGATATTTCCAGATAAGAGTTGGCCTATCCTCATTTTTTGCTTGCGATAAGAGTGTTAGAAAGAACAACAACAAAATCTTTGACCAGACTAGTCCTAGCCTTTGCTAAACCAACTGGAAAGATTGGTTACAGTAAATACAAAACTGGTAAAAGGAGATGGTTACACATCTTTTATTATCAAATTCTATGTATAGCTTGAGTGAGTTACCTGTAATAACTAGCACATACAATGAATAAGCAACGACATAGGACACAGTTCAACACACAGAGAATAATCTTTAGAGGTTTTGGCATAATTTAGTTAAATGTACTATACTGTACTGCTTAAGGCACAACTAATAACCTTTCAAAGCACTAAACATAATAAAATATAAAAGGCACCAGGCACAGTGTAAAGAGAATATATATACAGTATATACATATATAATACAGTACAGTACATGAAAAAATGACAAATTTAAAGTAATTTGTATTTTCCCTGACAATACAAACCTTGAGCACTGTATTGGGGAATATATTCTGGGCATAGCTGGAAGACTATCCATAATATGTTTAGCATGGTGTAACTGGGGGTAGGGGTAGTACCAGCTACCCCATTCACAGACATACACACCGGAATTGTCTCGTCACCTTTGATTGCAGGCAGGGCTCACAGGGCATTGGTATTGGTGGGCCAAATTTCTATAAAAGAGCTCAAGGTTTGCATCGTTAGGAAAAATAAAAATTAATTTAAATTTGTTATTTGTTCTGACACTAAATACAAACGCTTCCACTCTAACAAGAAAGACTCGCCCCTAAGGTGGATGGAAGTCCTATAAAACTGGGCGTCTTTTGACCCGGGGTTTCCCAGTTAATGCTACACGCATATAAGAGGGGAAAATCCTAACACCTCGCTAAAACCTATGTACAATAGCTCGCTTTAGCGGCCTGAGCAATCTGTGTGACTGTGTGATACTAGCAGTGTGACTAGTCTAGGTAAGAATTCTCAGAAACGAAGGAATCTTTGAACCAACCACAGATGTTACCCAATCCCACCTCACCAGGGGGTTTGAGGACGCAACAAATATATATTTCTATACCAGGTTACACAAGGGAAATGGTTTTACCTTGCAGAGTACCATAGGTGCTGTTTCCAAAAAAAGAGGAAGATGAAAGAAAGAAAGAGCCAATCATCCTTTTATAGGTAGTAAGTTGGTCAGAGCACCAGCCACCCGTAGAGATACTACCGCTAGCGAGTTATCGGGTCCTTTGACTGGCCAGATAGTACTACATTGGAACCTTCTCTCTGGTTACAGTTCTTTCATTTTGCCTACACCTATACCTACAACGAATAGTCTGGCCTATTTTTTTACAGAATCTCCTCTATCCTCATACACCTGACAACACTGAGATTTCCAAAGAATTTTTCTTCCCTCAAATTGTTCAGGGCCTACTTTACTCTTGGTAAGTGTAGAAGAGACTCTTTAGTTATGGTAAGCAGCTCTTCTAGGAGAAGGACCCTCCAAATTCAAACCATTGTTCTCTTAGTCTTGGGTAGTGCCATAGCCTCTGTACCATGGTCTTCCACTGTCTTGGGTTAGAGTTCTCTTGCTTGAGGGTACACTCGGGCACATTATTCTACCTAATTTTTCTTCCTCTTGTTTTGTTAAAGTTTTTATCGTTAATATAGGAAATATTTATTTTAGCGTTGTTACTACTCTTAAAATATTTCATTTTTCACTGTTTCCTTTCCAAACTGGGCTATTTTCCCAGTTGTGGCCCCTGGAATTATAGCATCCTGCTTTTCCAAATAGGGTTGTAGCTTAGCAAGTAATAATAATAATAATAATAATTCATCCTAGATTTAATCCCAGGTAACTTCTGCTACTTATCCATCAAGGAGCCTGAGATGTTGTGCAGCCACCACAGGGCCATTAGAGAATGTCTCCATGTTCCTGTGGGTCCCGTCTTGCAGGTAAAGGGTGGTGAAGGTTGTTTGACGCTTCTAAACACCTGCTTGTATGACCTGCGTCAGAGTAGTTCTTCTTGAACCCTAGGGACGTACTGCTTTTGACAGCATTAGGTTGACTTGCTCTTGAAGAGCTGCTGCCTTGTTCCCTGAGTATGTTGCTGTCAACTTTAAGGGTTCTGACGAAAGACGAGGCCTTCTCAGGAAGGGGATCTTGTAACCCTCCTTCAAAACATCGATTGTCCAGTCGTCCGCCCCCCTTTGGCTCCACTCTTGCCAATAGTGGGATAACCTGGCTCCCACTTGTGTCTGGAGGTTGCAGAGCTCACTTCCTTGTTTTAGGTTGCTGCTTTGAGAATTTACAAGGTTGTCCTCCATCAGCAATTCTCCGATTCCCTCTCGTAAGGGCTGGCGAGTGGGAGGAGCTTCCTTTTGCTTCCTGGCTAAAAAGCTAGCCGGGAGGACTTTCTTGGCAGTCCTGGTGATAAAGTCTTGCGTCGCTTGTTGCGCAAGAGCTGCTGACAAGTCCTTCACTAAATCAGAAAGGAAGAGATGGTTACCCAAAGGAGCATACAATAGCTCTGATTTCTGAGCAAGGGTCAATCCTGACGACAGGAAGGAACACAACATACACCTCTTCTTAATAACTCCTACCATGAAAAGGGGGAAGAGTTCGACGGACCCATCCCTCACCGCCTTATCAAGACAGGCAATCAGATGCATCTGTGCCTCGTTCTTTGGATCTGTGACCTCCGCGAGGGCTCCGAGAGTCCAGTCCATCAGGCTGAAGACTTCTATAGTTCTAAAGATTCCCTTCAGGAAGTGATCCATCTCTGACGTGGTCCACATTACCTTCGACTTGGTCATGGCTGACCTACGTGAGGTGTCAACGAGTCTGGAGAAGTCCCCCTGGGAGGAGGCAGGAACTCTCAAACCGAGAACCTCCCCAGTCTCATACCACACACTGGATCTGGAGGCCAGTCTAGTAGGGGGAAAGGAAAAGGAGGTCTTCTCTAGATCCTTTCTCTTGGCAATCCACTCATTCATTAAGAGTTAAGAAAGCTCTCTTGACTGATCTGGCAAGAACCGTTTTCTTGAACGAGGAAGGTTTCTGGGGTCTGCCCTTCAAAAACTGCGAGGGCGGGCTTTGAGGCAAAGCCTGTGTAAAGTCCTCCGGATATAACTCCGCTAGAACCACCAGCAATCTCTTAAGATCAGCTGCGTGAAGCGTTTCCTGTGTTTCCCCTTCTGAAATTTCATCGAAGGGGACAGCGATCTCCGGAGTAGAATGAGTAGGAGAAACACACGCCTCATCCTGTCGATTCTCGTCGTCCAGCATGTTTTCATCATGCTGTGATGGAACATAATGCATGATTCCAGGAAGTTGTGAGAAAGCGTCACGCTTGCGTGCGTCCTGCCAACATCCCGCATGTTTCCAGGGAGAGTCATGCTTGTGAAGCGTCCATCATGCTGCGAGGAAGCGTCAACACTGCGTCCAGCGTGCTGCGAGGGAATGTCCTGCTCGCATACGTCCAGCATGCCGCGAGGGAGCGTTAACTGCGCGTCAAGCATGCCGCGAGGGAGAGACAACCGAGCGTCTACCATGCTGCGGGGAAACGTCCTGATCGCATGTGTCCAGCCTGCTGTATGCGTCCAGCATGGCGCGAGGGAGCATCCAGAACCTTGTCGTTTCCCGTAACGCGTTCCGATCGCTGTGAGGGAGCGTCACTGAGTGCTGAAGTAACTCGCTGGCCGATCGCGCCTTGGTTAGATCTGGTTCCTTTCCTTGGCCTCTTGATATCCTTCGGTTCTTTCTTTTGTGACTTGTAGGCATCAAACAGGGACGTAATTGACCTCTTTAGCTCTGAAAGGTCTGACGCTTGCGGCGCATCCAGACTGCTGCTAGGGGGCGTCGCAATTCCTATCGCTACCTGAACTGTGTTCTGATCGCTGCAAGGGAGCGTCTACTGGGGTTGTCTGGCCAAGAGGAGGAGAAAGCCCTTACGACATCTCCCAATCCTGGGGAGGGGGAGAAGCGTGTACAGAAGTAAAGCGTGCGTCCTCTTTCTCCGACGAACTATGTGCCCTATGCGACTGCTTAGGCGCTGACACGTCGTCTTCCTCCGAAAGAAAAACTTCCGGCGAGCTCAAGTTACTGCAGGATGGTTGCTGGAACTTAGCAGGAGACCTACGTCTCTTGAGAGGCCTTGAAAGAAGATGTTGACTCCAACCGCATCTAGGTCTTGCATCCTCCGAAGAGGACAAACACTTCCTCATTTCGCCTTTCCTGCGGCGAGGGGGAGCATCCTGGGATGCGTCAATAGGATCACTCGATGGGACGTCCGTTCGTTGTTTAATGTCTCTCATCTTCCTTCGCCTTTCCTTCTCCCAGGGGTTGGGGAGCATGGAAGAGGTTCCGGGCTAGGAGTATGATAGACACGAACGGACGCTCCCTCCATTTCACTATCACTACTGTATTCACAAACTTGCGTTGCAACCCACACATTGCCCCCCCCCCCCCCCCACATCACTTCTTTTTCCGAAGTAAGGGATTGCACTAGTGCACCAAAGGCTGAAATTGCAGCCAACACATCCTCCAAAGAAGGCTCACTTACCTCCGACACCTTAGCGGGGTCTGATACTACTGCCTTAGGATTAGGAATAGAAATATTAGTATCAAGCACATTAGAAGGAACATAACTATCGGAAGATCTATTAGAAAGAACACTAGCAGATCTAGCTCCCCTAAGCCTGTCCTTCTCTAATCACTTAACATAGCCATCAAACTCCTTCCACTCTCTATCAGATAAAGACTCACATTCATTGCATCTGTCAGTAAAGGTACATTCATGCCCTCTGCAACTTTTACATATTGAGTGAGGATCAAGCGAGGCCTTAGGCATTCGAGTCTTGCATCCTTTAACACACCTTCTAATTACAGAGTCAGCCATTTTGTAAACTAGAAAATAGTAAACTATCAGTCCAGGTCAAAATAACCAACAGTCTATCTAAACCGAGTGAAAAGTCAAAAGGGAAAATCCAAAAAAGCAGCGAAAGCCATCAACAATAATCAAACAAAAGGTACTTCACCAATTTGTAGATAAAGTAAACCACAACGAAACGAATTTCCGACGTGTTGTCTAGATCAACGGCAGGGAATTTCTGAGGTATGTTGGGAATGGTTCCAGTTACCTACTGAGAGGGCGCTTAGGTATGACCACCTGCTCACCTGATGGTGATTGCCGCGAGATTTGCATTTCTGCCGTGCGCGCGACGAATCGACGGGATTAAGCTACCTGGGAAGTTACATATTTAAAAGTAAGATGTTTTTCAGCATTAGCATTTCTCCCTACTGAAGATGTTAAAGAGGCCTATGAGGAACTGATAGACGATGACGAAATATCTTCCAAAATAATTGTTACTTTGATGTGACTTACATGGGAGTCGTAAGAGTACGTGGTGCGAGACGAAGGAGAGATCCATCTATTTTCCCATTAGATGTATGAAATGTTAATGAGCGTATTCAAGATTTACCCAGCACAAACAATGCTGCAAAGAGGTTTCATTCTGCTATAAAACGTTCAGCAGGTTTAATTTTCTATTTGGGAAGTTATGGATTGGCTAGGGTTTTTTTTTCTTATATGGATTGGCTAGGGTTTTTTTTTTGTTTCTTATATGGATTGGCTTGGGTTTTTTTTTTTTTTCTTATATGGATTGGCTAGGGTTTTTTTTTTTTTCTTATATGGATTGGCTAGGGTTTTTTTTTTTTCTTATATGGATTGGCTTGGGTTTTTTTTTTTCTTACATGGATTGAAACGATTTAAAATTGGACCAAATGTCCATCGGATAAAAAGACATTGGACAAAAAGACATGGTCGAAGGGACATCGGACGAAAAGCCGGCACACACAAATAATTCCCCTTTTACATTTATGATCTACATGACCGATTCCCCAGGAACTATATAAGCATCTCAGTTATCCAGCAAAGAATAATTAGATTATAGTGACCGGTAATATCATTTAACAAATTACATTTAGTTGATTTAGCTTTGAATTGTGATCCACTCTATACCTGGGCATTGATTGTTAACATCTTATTATCACTCAAAAGTGCCTCAGTTGAGTACTGTAGTTTCAAAATCATCCTTTTTTCTTATCTATTTTCCATTTAATGTTGAGATTTTTTATATCAAATAACTGACGTAAGGATAAAAGATACAGTATTATCCAAGAAAAAATTAACAGTTACACTATATGTAACTTTTTTTTTCAAATCAATTATTACAATATCTAATTGAATCTAAATATTTACATATATATATTATAGTATCTTCTTTTACAATTTTGTTTATGTTTATAAATAAAATATACAAAATTCATGTATAAAACATAGTATAATTTTGGGATATTTCATTAAAAATATCTACAATACTGTACATATTTTTTTTTGTATAAATTTTGGCTCTTCATCCATAATTTCACTATTGATACTATACGGTACTATCATTAAAATCTTTATGATTTTAAGAGTAACTTATATCATAGTCAGATAATGTCTTTTCACTAACAATATCACAGGATATCCTGATAGTAACAGTACTCTAAGATAAAAAGTAACAGTACTTTAAGATAAAAAAAAATTATATAATGAGCAATGACCATTCAGTGCAAGATAATAACAAGGGGGGTAGGTGGAGTTGTGGGGATAAGAAATATTATACAATAAAAAAACCTCATCTAAGCAACAATAAATTCTGCATTTTCATTGGCTAAATTCATTACACTCCTCCCACCATAGAACTAAACCAATCAGCCCAGATAACGTAAGTGGTAATTTTGAGAAGCAACAGTGGGCAACTAAGTAAGAATTACGCATCACTAAAGGTAGCCATTGACACTTGCTGAGTTAGTCTCAGATCTCCCTGCTAAAATGCTTCACTCTATACCCTTAGAGTGCCTGTAAACGAACTCTCACAGAATTTTGCTTGATAATTCAGTATATGAATAATTCTACTACGAAAAAAGGATGATTTTGAGAAGAAATAAACATACTTTGAAAATTATGACAAATACAAAATAAATGCTACAAAAAATATAAGGCATCTTGTTATTCTGACCTACAATAAGAAAGCTACGCCCAAAGTTTTGATGATGGCTTGCAATTCTAATATGACAATTGCTAAAACCCATGAAAATCAGGTTCCAGTATGCACTGTGACATGAAATTTCCATTTTAAAGTAAATCATTTGGATTTATTAAGATTCATGGGTCAAGTATAGTTTAGATTTATGTAAAGTTCATTTGTGACATGCCAGGCCTAAAAGATGAAAGTTATATCATTTCAACTAACAAGTATAACTTAATCTTGGCCCTAAAAGATCTATGAATCACTTGTGTAAGTGATAAGATAAGCTAAAAGCTTATCACATTGGTGTCATAACAACTACTTGACTTGAGCTAAAAGCATAACAGATTATCTTACAACATAGTTATCAATTAAGCTATTGAAATCAGGCTAGCCTTATTGTATTTGCAAAAACAATACTTTACTGTAGGCCTACCTCACCCTTATGTCTGAACATATGATGCAATACTATTGGTAAAGCCTTTCCTGAATTTATGACATAACCTACCTTAGAAGAGTAAATGAATAACAGGTAAAACGATAGCAAAGCCGACAGTCATTCAAACAAGAATACTACTCAAAGAGACTACTGACACATACTGTAATTAGTTCCCTCGAAATTGACATTATGCCAGACACAAATACCGTTACTGAGCTCGCCTACAGCTGGTTTACACATAACTTACATCCGTAATTAGGAGAATTAACACCCAAGTGTCCCGGTAATCACGCTGACTCACAGGCTAACTAGAGGTAGCCGATTCAAGATATTGGCATTGACTGATATTACATAATCTAGCCATTCTATCTAGTTCAATCAAGTTCTCCATTCCTAAAGGACTTAACTACGAGCTACCAGGATTAAGGATATCGTACTTACACAGGCAGCCATCGACAAATAATTAGTATTAAGGAATCTCAGTAACTGGCACCAGTTGGTGCCATTCATGAATCGAATGACAAATCACTGGGGTGCCACACCTCCCAAATACTAAACAAAACTACGCATGCACTTCTAACTAATTATACAGTTACTTCAAACAACCCTGGACTTTCATGATACATTCTTAATGATATTCATGTACAACAAGAGAAGCAAAGGCCAACAAACCTTCACCGTTCTCGGTCACTTTCTCAGCAGACGCCATATCAACACACTACTAGTAATTTCACGTTCACGCGAGCTCACGAGCTCTCCCAAACCAGGGTTGCCAGATTATTTCGACAGGATTATCGTACACGAGGCTTAAAATTGTCGTTTTTCAACCAAAATTATCGTACACAGTTTCAATATAATTATTAGGGAGTTACATGATTGACTTATTTCAAAATATTTTAGTATAATTGTTTCATTAAACACACATTTGTATATGCCTAAGGTATGTATCGTACATCGTACTGGACCTAAAATAATCGTACATGTACGATAATTATCGTACGAATGGCAACCCTGCTCCAAACTTTCCCGAATGCGTTTCATGAACATTATTTGGTTACGTTACCTTGTGTTAACAAACCGTTTAAAACTTTGCGTGGCATAAAATTATACTTTTATAAATGAATATCTATATGTCGAGCCAATTATTTATTGACAAAAAATGTAAATATTAAATAAAAACTGCATCACGATCATTTATTTTTGACAGGGAACGTACCCATCAATCATCGTCGAATCACTGTTATTGAAACGTTGTGTGTTTTCATATGTGTTTCATGAAGTATATATATTATATAATTAGATAGAATCCAAAACAAACTTAAATGATTAATCAAGTAAATGACATATGAAACTTCCAGTGATAGATTTACAATTCCTTTAATCATATTACGTATCTCTAATTGTGGAGATACTACACAACATACTTATTACAATGGCCTTATGGTAGAAGTTAGCTTAAGGTCATGACCGGCACTGACCCTAGATATCCTACCAGGATACCTATGGTCACTGCCATAGAGGTGGTAAGTGGTTTGTATAATACAAAAATGAAAGGAAAGGATACGTGTTCCTTAAACCTCTCCCTCGAAGGAAATCAACAAATCGATACTTGAGAAATACCTAACCATGATAAAACGTTTATTAGTGTTATTCGTAATAGTGTAAGAGGTCAAATTAGTGAAAACTGTAAAGATGACAAACACACCCCTTTTAATAACTAAATTCTAAAAAAAATCTGCTAAGACTATAACCCCTAAAAGATAGGAGCAACCAGGCAACAACTATGGGTTCCGCATCTATTTTTGGACACCCCTCTATCGCCCTTCACTTGATGTTTCGGGTTAGCTTTTTATTTGTTTGCTATAACTTAAGGTTACTTAGAATAATTCTATTTCTTTTGAATTAAAGCAGTATTTCATCATAAGATTTCGTTTATTCCATGTAAACAAAATTTTATTTTTGAATTCATGGGAAAACTTAACAAAATGTGGTCTTTTAACAATTCTTGCCAGGGTGCCACAACGGATTTAGACCTGATAAGACGACTAAAATACACTACAATACGATACAGTGCACTTCGGAGACTAGAAAGAATTAAACGAAACATTTTATGAGAAAAATATTAATAAAACTACTTCTATTAGCAATTATAACCTAAGCTTCATCAAAAGAATTGGTCGGATATTAAAGCAAATAGCCACGTTATTTCAATAGGAGATGAAATCGTCTAACCCAGTGAGTGATGACATAAAATTACTTATAGAACTTTTGTGGAGTTTGTAAAAACTGGTAAATTTACTTATCTTTTTACTTTAACGGAGTCAACTTGATTCAGTCGCACTATTGAATTCAAACAGTAAATGCAAGAGAAGCAATAACTCCTGCAAAATATTATTATATTTTTTCACCGAATGTCGAGACGGAATAAGAGCTCCAATGATTGTTATTACCATTTCCACCGAATATCGATTAGCATATTGTATGTAAATCAAACATCCAATTCTCAAAATCGTGTGTCCTAAATTAAATATAAGTTACTCTATAGGATATAAGGCTTACTTACTTTGTTATTTGTAAAGGATGTAATTTATTATTATTTTATATTGTATATATGAAGTCATTGTATTGATCCTTTTGTAAAAAAAAAAAAAATTATGAATATTATGACATACATATAACGCATTCCCACTTACTTTTGTTCATCAAATGATAACAATTAACTACTCTGATTTCACGGAATTAGCAAGTCGGTCCCCAACTGTAGGCCTATTCTATTTTCTCTCGCTACCCAAAGAAAATGGGCTGGCTGTCTCAACCGGAAATGAAATGACAAACTTGTCACAATCTTGGTAGGCCTAATGGTGTTTCCAATGAAGGATTCAACCACTGGTGGAAAACTACCGTAAAATATGTGACATTTAAGAATGAGATTGGCTCGCATTTCTTGTTTCTATTGGCAATAGAATCATAACAAGCGGAGTTGCAGTAAATTATTGTGAATCTGAACTCACTGAAATCAGGCGATGTTCAATTTGACCTTTCAATGACACAGGTCATGGTGTCATTTTGAAACCCATGTGTGGTTTTCTAGCTGTCATTAACATTAAGAGTGTATCTGTATTCGTTTGGGAATTATGACATATAGACATTCAATGACATTGAAAATTCGACTCCATTGAACTTTGAACTCGCCAATTGTGAAAACTATGCATTTTCACTATTTTTATATACAGAATTATATTTTGGACCAAGAAAAGGAAGGTTCTGCTATTGATTTAAAGTGAATCGGCTAATATTTGACGGAGTTATAGTCAAAAATAGATTCTGACCTTTCCGGTAACTGTGACTTTGACTTCAACCCTAAATCTAAATTTCGATGGGTCTATTATTGTGTACCATGGTGCATCTCTTCCGTTTCTAGATCTCAGAGAATTGCTAATCAATCAATCAATCAATCTTCCGTTTTCAGTACAGTGTGTTACGCTTGCTATTTTGAAAAATAATTCAATAGCTGCAATAGACTTTTGTCCCACTCTCACTGATGCTACCATGTTAGAGATAAGGATAGAAAAGGCACGGGGATCATCATCATCATCATCATCATCATC
>NC_090765.1:27270177-27277677 GCF_036898095.1 Palaemon carinicauda
TTTCGAAAATAAATCGCTTGAAATTACATATAAAAATCAGGCTATATATCAGCTTAGTGCGACTTGTGTTGGTGTTTGGACATGAGCCATGGTATGACAATGAAACAATATCCAACAGGTTCAGTAGATTTAAGAACAAAACCCTCTGAAGGATATTAGAAGTTAAATGTCAGGACAGGATTAGAAATGAAACTATAAGAGATATTACTTGAGTGCCATATGTGGATGAGATCATGGTGAGGGCAGATGAAGATGGGTTGGTCATAGTTTTCGACTCTCCAAGAGAGGTTAGTTCACCAAACGTTTAACTGGGCTCCACAAGGCACTAGAAGAGTTGAGAGACCCAGCCTATATGGCTAAGGACTATGAAGCGTGAAGTAGATGATGAATGAAAACGTATTGAATTAAAAGCTCAAGATAGAAACGACTGGCGAAATCTAACCAAGATCCTTTGCGTCAATTGTCGTAGGCAGAGCTGATGATGATGATGATGATATACACACATTATGGGAGAAGGGCACTCCAAAATCCAACCATTGTTCTCTTGTATCGGGTAGTGCCATAGCCCCTGTACCATGGTCTTCTACTGTCTTCAGGGTACAGTACGTTGTCACTCATTATGTTGTTTTATAAGACTCGGGCACGCTGTTTATCTTATTTTTCTTCCTCCTGTTTTATAAAAGTTTTCATAGTTTATATATGAAAGGTCTAATTCAATGTTGTTACTTTTCTTTGGTATATTTCATTTTAGTGTTTATTACTTCTCTTGTAGTCTATTTATTTCCTTGTTTCGTTTCCTCACTGGGCTATTTTTCCCTGTTGGAGCCCTTCCGCTTATATCAACTTGCTTTTCCAACTAAGGCTGTAGCTTAACTTGTAATATATATGTATATATAATGTATATATACATAAATATATATATATATATATATATATACATATATATATATATATATATATATATATATATATATATATATATGTGTGTGTGTGTGTGTATGTGTGTGTGTGTGTGTGTGCTAATGCGACCCAAGCGCACTAACTTTGAGCAACAGCATTCATATAATAATGGTCCAACTTTCTCTCTCTCTCTCTCTCTCTCTCTCTCTCTCTCTCTCTCTCTCTCTCTCTCTCTCTCTCTCTCTCTCTACAGTGTTTCATATCTTCTCATAAGGTAGTAATGAACATAACCTGCTAAAATAGCCAAGTCATGACAGCATGCCGCGCCTGTCAGCCCTCTTCGGAAATCCGCTTTGTGACGTCAAAGGAAACACTTTGACTTTTAGATTCCGTTCTGTCGATCAAATGCACCAAAAAAAAAAAATAAAAACAACCCCCGGCAGCAAAGGCTATTGCACCTGTCCAAAAGGGACGTAATTAAGGAACCCCGGGAGATCCTGCACGGACAGTTATCAATAATCCTGCATCCTATCTATAATAATGACCCAAGGACGAGTGACCTGCTCATCGACTTATCATTATTTTGTTGTTTTAGATAAAAGCAAAATTTAAGAAATACACATGCCTGAAATTTGAACTTCTAACCTCTAAAGGCCGCTCATGAATGGCAGATGCAAGGAACAGTGACATTGCCCTAGCGAGCAGGGCAATGCCCTAGAGACTGACCATATATACATATGATCAGCACCCAAACCCCACATGACTCAGCAAATAGATCGATAGACTCCTCCAAAACCCCCATCCTTAGCTCACAAGGATGGTGAGGTTGCAGCGGCCAAAGAAACTAGCGAGTTTGAGCGGGACTCAAACCTCAGTCTGGCGTATACCAGTCAGGGACGTTACCACATCGGCCACCACAGCCCTGAATGGATCAAACAGTAACAGGAACAAACCAATATCCTTAACACCCTGAGGGCTGAGGAAAAAAAAAAAAAAAAAAAAAAAAAAAAAAAAAAAAAAAAAAAAAAAAAAAAACATGATTGTCGAACAGCTAATTTCCGGCGTGAATAGGAGAAAAGGTAGTCTGAGGGGTGTTACGAGCCTTCCTTTGAGGAAGAGCGACAATCCCTTGAATCCTAATTATCAAAATAGCATCGTCATAAAAAGAGAGAAAAGAAGGTACCTTATGACAGCAAGAGAACCAAGAGCAGTTATTTGGTTATTCCTTCCTCTTGTTTCGTTAAAGCTTTTATAGTTTATATAGGAAATATTTATTTTAATATTGTTACTATTCTTAAAATATTTTATTTTTCATTATATCCTTTCCTTACTGGGCTATTTTCCCTGCTGGGGCCCCTGGGCTTATAGCATCCTGTTTTTCCAACTAGGGTTATAGCTTAGCATTTAATAATAATAATAATAATAATAATAATAATAATAATAATAGTGACAAGGACCTAGAATTGAAGCATCCCAAATATGGCAGTCCTATGTTGGTTTCATACAGGGACAAATAAGGTCAGCAGATGTTAATAACTCGAAAGAAAACAATTTACGGGGTCAGCAGGTGTTAATAACTCGAAAGAAAACAATTTACGGGGTCAGCAGATGTTAATAACTCGAAAGAAAACAATTTACGGGGTCAGCAGATGTTAATAACTCGAAAGAAAACAATTTACGGTGTCTAAACAATAATGGTTTGAAAAATATGAATTATGCGACCTCTTTCAGATAAATTTGAAGTAACTTGAACACCAATACATTTTTATAAGTTTTTCTTTTGGTATATTTGAAGTTTTTGTCCTAATTTTAATTATGTTAAATGGTTTTTGAATTCGGGTAAAAAGTCTTGATCGCCTTTTCGTCGCACCTCACTGAATATCTGAACAAACAGTATAAAGAAAAACGTGTCTTAAATGTTTTGAGTCATTGAATCTAAGTTAATGCCAAAATTTAGATTTAACACAAGACTAAAGTTGATAAATAAATCAACTCAGGTATAAACAAGAAGTTTGAGAGGTACAGGAAATATGTGTGTGTATATATATATATATATATATATATATATATATATATATATATATATATATATATATATATATACATATACTGTGTATATATATATATATATATATATATATATATATATATATATATATATATATATATATATATATACATTAAAGTCTTAGAACATAACATATAGTTACAACTCAAAGAGCAATGGAAAGAATAATGATGGTAATAACACTGAGAGACAGAAAGAGAGGCACATGCATACTAGAACAAAGTAGCCTATAGTAGAGAATATTCTAACAAGAAGTAAAGTCATGGACATGGGCAGGACATATACTAAGAATGACAGACAATAGATGGACTTTAAGAATAAGAGAATGGGTTTCTGGAGACTGTAAAAGAAGCAGGAGAAGGAAGAGAAGACGATGGACTGACGAACTAAGAAAGTTTTCGGGTGTGTCCTGGTACAAAAATGCCATAAACAGACGTAAGTGAAAGGACATGTCTGAGGCCTTTGTTCTAGAGTGGACTATAATAGTAACGGCTAACCATGATGATAATGATATATACTGTCTAAAAAAAACACACACACACATACACACACTCACACACACACACATATATATATATATATATATATATATATATATATATATATATATATATATATATATATATATATATATATACATATATATAATATATATATATATATATATATATATATATATATATATATATATATATATATATATATAATATATATATATATATATATATATATATATATATATATATATATATATATATATATTATATATATATATATATATATATATATATATATTATATATATATATATATATATATATATATATTATATATATACATATATATATATATATACATATATATATATATATATATATATATATATATATATATATATATATATATATATATATATATATATATATCGGGGATGAATAATAACAGAACTCAAGAATCAGAAAAAAGGCAAACAAGAAAACGTTGCATAGGCAACAAATTCTACATCGAACGTCGTCATCTGCTATAATAGATAGTATCTCAAGTAAGAATTGGCAATTCTTTGAGGAGAAAACTAAATACAATGTAAATCCGTGTCTGTCTGTATAAATATGGCAATTTCGATGCAGTGTAAAAATCATGAATATATAGATTAAAAATGGGCAACCTCTAAAGTGGGTAAAAAAACGCTAAAACCTCCATAAATAGGACAATCTTGATGCGTGGAAAAGCATGAGCTAATGGCTGCATAAAAAAGTGGCATCCTCCAGTGACTATGTCGTGTAAAAACCAGTGAGTTAATCTGCATGAATGTGGCAACCTTGTTGTGTAAAAACATAATTAATAATTGCTGCATAAAAAGTAGCAACCCCTAATGCGGTTTAAAAAACTATAACTTAAAGACGGCTTTCTTTAAAAAAAAAATCTTCAATAATAATAATAATAATAGATAAAATCACATTACATGTGTGGAGACCACTGGGAAGCTGACCTCCTAAATTTGTGACTGAGAAAGAAGATCGCGTGCTCCCGTCCAGCGAGGGTTACATAATCCTTCGCAAGTGATGGTAATAGTAGTAGTTTTTTTTACCTTCACTGCCTTATTAATTAAGAGATATGTTTTATAACCATTTTTAAAGCCAATAACCGTATTGGGCAATGGGACGGTGGAGTTAGGATTTTCAAGGATAATTTACTACCATTTGTATCCCCTTGATACACTCTCGTTATAGCACTCAAATGAGAGAAACACTTTTCTGGTTTTAATAACATTTCCCGTTTGCATTCGTTCTACTTGATTTTGTAAAAATGAGAATCTTCTATGTCATGAAGATGAACTAAGTTTAGAATACCCATATGCAGTTTGATTTTCCATTCTAGATGCATATCAGTCATATAATTATATAGAGAGGTGACTAGTCAACCCTGCAGCATAATTTTTGAGTAGTTAATGGCCCGTCAACATCTTTACTCTGTACCATCATGACTCCCTTATTTGCAAGCATTTTTTTATTAAGCCTTTTATAAGTGTCTTGAACCCACAATTTAGTTAGACTAGTTACAGAGGTACAATTTCCATAAAGAAGACCTCTGGTACTAAGCTGACATCAAGGCATATCAACCAAATGTGGGCAGATGCACCACAAAACGAGTAATGTATTTCAATTGTAAAGACAGCGAAATAAAAGGAGATAAACCTGACGGCCACTCATTTGAATTTCGATTTGGATTTATGTATTTGGGCACTGTGGACAAGTAATAGACTATGAAGCCATTCAGCGCAGTTACAACAATGGGAAAATCTACAGCTGAATTTTGAAGAGAACGTTCAAAGAAGTTGGATAGCAAGATGTAAAAAGGGGAACGTGAATGGAGGTAAAATAGAATTCTAAAGAGTGGTTGAAGCTAGAGGGCTAACCCACAATACCCAACCATGAAAGTTTCCTAAAGAAAAAAATACAAAAAGGGGAACGTGAATAGAGGTAAAATAGAATTCTAAAGAGTGGTTGAAGCTAGAGGGCTAACCCACAATACCCAACCATGAAAGTTTCCTAAAGAAAAAAATACAAAAAGGGGAACGTGAATAGAGGTAAAATAGAATTCTAAAGAGTGGTTGAAGCTAGAGGGCTAACCCACAATACCCAACCATGAAAGTTTCCTAAAGAAAAAAATACAAAAAGGGGAACGTGAATGGAGGTAAAATAGAATTCTAAAGAGTGGTTGAAGCTAGAGGGCTAACCCACAATACCCAACCATGAAAGTTTCCTAAAGAAAAAAAATACAAAAAGGGGAACGTGAATGGAGGTAAAATAGAATTCTAAAGAGTGGGTGAAGCTAGAGGGCTAACCCACCATACCCAACCATGAAAAGTTGCCTAAAGAAAAAAATAGATAGATTATTGTTGTGCAGGACATCTTCCAACGACGATCTAAATCATTGTCGTTCTTAAGGAAAAGGAAGCCACCAACCTGAGCCATTCTTAAAACCCTGGGGAGAGGATTTGATAAACATCCATCCCAAGGTATAGGATTGTTACACTGATGAAACGAAAGATTAAAAGCACCCGGTTTTCATACTATCATGTTCATGTATATGATATTCCTTATGAAGAAGGTCTAGTGTTCTGGATTTTAGATGTCATATTGGTGTAGGGAAAATAAAAAATATAAAAAAATGGGTGAGTTTTAATAAAAACAAATCTTAAAGTTGAGGGTAACACGTTTTGTCCAAATGGAATACTCATATAGTAATGAGTACGGCTGATTAAGTGTCTACCAGAGTTCGGCCTTCTGTATCCATACAAAATTGGCTTTCTGAAAGCACTTATGCAATTTGTTCCTTTCAGACCACCCGTCAACTTTATTATAAAAAATATGATTAAGGAAATCATACAGACAGGGAACAAATATTAATTGATGTCTACCCAATTATCTATTTTTTTACCAATATTATCCTAAAATACCTTCAACCATGTGGGTGGGAATGTGATTAAAGGTTAGGCGCGAATGACTGATGGGAAATTTGGTAGAAATCCATTCATCCGTCTGGAGGATGTTACAATGACAAGACAAGAAAGTCAGACAGTCACATACAGAAGCTGACTGTGTAAGGTGACCTACTTTTGTACGAAGTATTTAGTATTTAGTACTTAGTACAATAATAAGCTTAGAATGGGACGCAATAAACTCAGTTATTAAGCCTTTATTAAGATGTTCTACTGCTGTACCAAGTTTAATTAAATCCCCCAAATGTGTGGAACGCAATGCAACGATAAAGTTAGCGTGACAGAGACTGATAGACAGACAGATGACTTCCATCACCCATCACGTACTTATATAAATGACGATCTACTTTATTACGAACATCAACGGAAATCCTTTTACTGTGTAGGATGAGTTGCGATGGCAAAGTTAGAGTGACGCATACTGACATACGGACAAACGGAAGAGGAAAAAACGCCTTTTTTTTTTTTTTTTTTTTTTTTTTGCACGGGAATAATGCCCACAGCAAATTCCACATATACAGTAATCCCCAACATAATTGTTAAATAAAAAAACAAAAAACAAAAACTTTTAAATAATAAAAATATAAATAACAACAAATAACAGTATCGAACGGAGCCAACTACCTCAGTTAAGTCATCCAGTCCACATCTGCTGTCTGACGGAATTACAACACTTCGCAAATTCCCAATTTCATCAAGTGTTCTCGGGGTCAGTGAGGTGCAGCCAGCCCTCGGTGAAAGTAATGACGTCACTGCAGATGTGAATGACAAAAAGATAAGATAACATTTTCCTATAGTTATTTATATTCTTATTCCGAATATTCTCTATTTAAATGCGACACACTCTTGATATTCTTAGATATCAAGACAGCTTCTATACAATACGTCTTTATCTTTCACACCTTTTATACAACCCTTTCTAGACCTTTCTTGCTTCTATACAATACGCCTTTATCTTTCACACCTTTTATACAACCCTTTCTAGACCTTTCTTTTCCAATACTACAATAACATGAATTTTACACTCGCTA
>NC_090765.1:27292677-27319467 GCF_036898095.1 Palaemon carinicauda
ACTCAAAGGCAGGTTGGAAACGACTGAGTTCACACCCTTACTCGGCGCTGTCACATTGGTGACCCCGGAGTGACAAATGTGACGGTGCCGAGAGAGGGTTGTGAACTCAGTCGATTGCATCCTGCCTTTGAGTTCACAACCCTCTCTCGGCACCGTCACAATACTCTCACCCTTTCCACCAGCTTCTTGTCTCCCGTTGTTTCCACGTGGACAATCCACTCTAAACCTCAATGATCCAGCTTTTCCTATACGTTAACTTTTTCACCACTACACTATATATCTGGAGCTAATTACATTGGGCAGTCGTCACTTCCATATACGGATATTGTTGATGATTTTACGTCACTCACTCTTTTCACCAGCTTCTTGTCTCCCGTTCTTTCCACGTGGACAATCCACTCTAAACCTCGATGATCCAGCTTTTCCTATACGATAATTTTTTCACCACTACACTATATATCTGGAGCTAATTACAATGGGCAGTCGTCATTTCCATATAAACTGGTTTTTGACAATTCCACGTCATGATTGGTTTCCTCGAAACACCCACATCGATCACACCATGAAAACTTCTAGAACAAATTTACGATGCAATCCTGACCTCATGTTAACTCAGACCTTTCAATTAATCTAGCATCCCTTATATTGCAAAATTGACACTGACAGAGAATTTGACAAAAATTAAAATATTCTATTATCTAAAGCAGAATGTGTACCTCTACATTTTTTCTCAATGTAGGCTACATAACAGCGCGACACCGATGCACCCATATCTCGACGACTGTATTAAGTTTAAATCAACTTCAATGAAAAGGATAATGGTTTTGAATTAACTTTTAATATGAATTGGTTTAGATTACCTCACAACTTTAAAGAACATAAGACTGAAACAAAAAGTAAAACACGATATAAGTAAAAATAAGATAAATCAGCAGTTTTTTTTTTTTTTTTTTTTTTTTTTTGCATGAAGCCAAACTGCGAAAAAAATGCTTTACATGTGGCATATGATTGCAATATTTTAAGGACAAGCATTAAATATGAAAAAAAAAAAAAAAAAAAAAACATTTACCTATCGAGAGGTTATTTTCAAAAAATATTTTGTATAGATGCTCCTGTCAATTTAAAGCCCCTAAACATTTCCTATTTCTGGTAACATTAAAAATCGAAAATAAAAAGATTTCAGTGAAGAGTAGATGTAAGCCAATGCAAAAAGTAAAAATATATTTTACAAAATAGAATACTTTCTAAAATTACAGATGAACAATAGTTCACACCGTGACACTACGATAAGTATCCTTTCATATTTTATATAATGTATCTTATAATAATTTACATTAATTATTCAGTAGTATTTTATAATCATTTCTACGGTAAGGGTGCACTTTATGTGAACATTAAAAACTAGATTCATTATCATACCGATAATCTTCAAATGTTATTCAATCTTTTCATAATATTCCAACTTCCTTTATCAACATTTAGAAATACATGAACTCAATTAATGTATGAAATTCATGTCATGTATTTAATTTATCGTGAGTAATGTCAATGCAATATTATTTAATTTTGACATCATTCTTAATGACACAGATACACTAATATTCATGATACAAAATTAGGGAAATATATAAATACCCAATTAAGCATAAATATACCTATAATCAGGTATATATATATATATATATATATATATATATATATATATATATATATATATATATATATATATATATATATACTGTGTATATGTGTATATATATATATATATATATATATATATATATATATATATATATATATATATATACACTGTATATATATATATATATATATATATATATATATATATATATATATATATATATATATATATATATGTGTGTGTGTGTGTGTGTGTGCGCCAGTATACAGTATATGACATTCATCTCCCTATTGTCTCCTATTGGTGCAAGACTTATCTTCCCCAAAGCTAAAATTCCTTCCCCTACATTAACTACGAAACAACCAAATGGTAAAGAAACTCAAGAAGCGGTAATTGTTTTTCTTATTCCACAAATGTATAAATTACGACAACTTAAATCCACACACTGAATTATCCCGTGGGATGTGAAGGACGTCTAATTTCCAAGGTAACGAGGAAACAGCTCATTCTGAATACTGTCTAACATTCATGTAGTTCGTCATCTATTATACATGAGTCACCACTTATGGTTCGTGGTGTGTTGAAATCATAAACATATCAATCATGACGGAAGGGATTCAGTAATGAAGAAAACATGAATAAAGAAATTGACGGATATTTGCCTTTGAAGATTGTCATACTTTTCATTTTTTACTGTATTAACAATTTACCTATATTTAGAAAAGCAATTCCATTGTAAAACTAGTGTAACCCTGATAGTAGCTGATTGACTGAAACCATAATAGGCATGACAATATTAAAAGGAACGACACAGTAGCAGTTTTCGTTTATTCTTTGAGATATATGAAAGACTTGGAAAAGATTTTCCTAAAATAATTGATGCGTCATGTGCATTCACATTTGATAACAAAAACTACCTCAAAATTGTGTTTAATACATATATACATACATACATATAAATATATATATATATATATATATATATATATATATATATATATATATATATATATATATATATATATATATATATATATATATATAACAAGATATTTTGTAGATTCTTCTCACAACAAATACATTATATCATCATCATCATCTCCTCCTACACCTATTGACGCAAAGGGCCTCATTTTATATATATATGTATGTATATATATACTTATATATATATATATATATATATATATATATATATATATATATATATATATATATATATATATATATATATATATATATATATATGTATGTATGTATGTATTGACGATCTATTGCTAAAATATGCGATGTTTTCAGTAGTCATTAAACAGAAGAAAGAATTCAGAAATATGAAACGTTAACCAAGCGCTTTCGTATTTTCATACCTCTTCTGGGCTAACATGTATATGTGTATATGTCTGTGAAAAAAAGAGAGAAAGGAGGACTATAAGACAATTATAGTATTAGGGAACTCACAAAGGAGAGATACCCAACCGAATTATTTCAAAGGTTACATCAACCAAGCGTCAATTGAAGACGCTTGTGTGTGAAATATACCATGATAATGATTCATAAAAAAGGAAGCGAGGGAAGAAGAAAGGGTGCAAGACTAATGTCTTTCTTTGGAAAATAAAAACTTAAGGATGACCGCTTATTAAGAAATAATTAGTTAGAAGCAAGTGCATACAATCTTTTAGAACTAGCATAAAAATGAAGCCTGGCAAGGATGGAATGTTTATCCGCAGAAACACGGAAACAGAGCAGAGAGAAATACAGTACAACACTTTTGGATAAAAAGTTTACTATGAAGGGTCAATCTAAAAGTAAACAAATATTTACTCTAGCATATTTGCATAAACAACAGTTGATAAAAACTTGGATATATAATGCACAAAGTTTCAAGATAGAATTCTTACCTCAAATTTACAATCACAAGCATTCATAATAATGTGACAGCTGGAATGTTCCTCTGGTCTACCATCAAGGAAAAGGAAGGTGTCTACACCGGGAATGAGGTTATTATGGCACCTCAACAGAATTTGGATTTTGCTTTAAATAAATCAAACAGTCTACTCCACCCCAAAAGATGCCCATACTTTATATCTAAATACAGGTAATAGAAGAAAGGTAGCCTAAATATAATACCTTACAGAAAGTGTCAAATCTGAAAATAGTCCCACCCTTGAAAACCATTGGCGAAGGTTCTTGTTCCAAACTAATTTTATGGCGATTTCTTAACTAATCTTAAAGGTTAAATGTGTCTGGTTTCAGTTCCAGTTCCATCAGAATAGATGCTCACCAGAACGTCAGCCGGGCAAGCCCAACCCCCCACTGTGGTGCCCTACCACAGCAGTAGCCTCCCCAGTAAACAGCTTAAACTCACAGCCCTGGGCGGGGATCGATCTCTCGCCACGCGAATGCGAGGCAAACACGTTACCACTGTACTAGCCAGGAGGCTTCGAGAAAAAAAAAAAAAAAAAAAAAAAAAAAAAAAAAAAAAAAAAAAAAAAAAAAAAAAACATCACCCATTAATGCCTTTTCTTGACAACTCGATGAAACTCTCTATATTCTCTTTTACTGATGTCTTCCTAAACACAGGTTTCTCCTAAGTCTGCACACTAGAAAATGTGAAGAAAATTAGCACTTGTATATATCTTTTTTATATTTATCATTATACAGACCTGAAAGTTGATGATGATACCAGACAAACACTTGTGTGTGATGGAGTCACATACAAAACTTAGTTATATATATATACATATATATATATATATATATATATATATATATATATATATATATATATATATATATATATATATATATATATATACACACACACACACACACACACACACACATATATATATATATATATATATATATATATATGTGTGTGTGTGTGTGTGTGTGTGTGTGTATGTGTGTGTGTATCAGAAGTACATAATGACTATGATATATCATGTAATCACAAATTCATTATTCTAAACAAAAATAAGAATAAAACCAAGGAGCTTAGGAAGATAAGCCTTTTGA
This sequence comes from Palaemon carinicauda, assembly GCF_036898095.1. Taxonomy (NCBI): domain Eukaryota; kingdom Metazoa; phylum Arthropoda; class Malacostraca; order Decapoda; family Palaemonidae; genus Palaemon; species Palaemon carinicauda. Next base: position 27,297,338 of record NC_090765.1, read on the forward strand.
AATAGTGGATAAAAATAAATAACCCCTAATTATGATATAACCTTCAGAAGGGAGATGACTAACTTTATCAGAAGTTGAGAAATCTAGAACTGTGGAAAATAATACAAGGAACAGGGACATATAAAAAAACTGTCTCTGTAAATATTTAATAAGAAAAAGAAAGATATCCTTTCCATGAAGATAAAATCACATTTTCAATAAAGATATAAATATAAAATATAAAGTAGTTTTATGCAAAGTAAAAATAAAATTAGTCAATATTGTTCTAACGCACCTCAAGAAAAACTGGACCTTTTGAAAAGATCAAATATGTGAAAATCTATTAAAAGAAAACCAACAAAGAAAACATTGCAATACTGACCCATTCTCCATGACAGTTATTGGAAGAGAAAATGTTGCGTCATACTAAATAAAAACATTTGTATCTGCCCTGAAAAAAAACATTCTTATCAAGTGAGAGAAAGTGACATTTGTAAAACCAACTTTTATGAAGAAAAAACAAAAGGCATTTCTATATTCGCTTAGACAACATCTGATCTTTGGTTTTCATCGAAAACTATAGAGTGCACCCTAAGCTCGTTGGAGATCTTCAATGATGATAAATATTACCAAATAATATATCAGCCTTCAGAAAATAAATGGATTTAATATTAATAGCAGATAGCTCTTTATTGATACTATGAGCTAACGAAATAAGGTTTGCACAGGATATGTGGTGTAAAAAAATGCACTAAAAATGTTTCATGAAATAACACACTTGTAAAAGTAAAAAGCCTTCAAGGTGTGAATCGAAATGGCAAACCTGCATCAAAGACCTTATTAAGAAGAATATTTCATCTCAGACCCATACAGTTTAATTTATACATTTTCGAAGGATCAATTTTTGAGTTCACTATGCTCATTGAGGTGATTAACATGGAAAATCTTTGGCTGGATGACTCATCATTCGTGATGCTTCAGCCTATAGTGAATTATTACCTCCGCTAACGAAGTTGGAAGGAGGTTATGTTTTACCCCTTGTTTGCGTGTTTATATGTGTATTTGTGTTTGTTTTTGAACAGCTTTCTGCCCATAATTTTATTCTTAGAATAATGAAACTTGCAGGGACTAACTATTATGTAAAAAGCTGGAAATTATGAAATTTTGGAGGGTCAAGGTAAAGGCCAATGTCACGGTCAAGCAAAATTTCCAATTCACGTAATCAGTCATAAGTTTGGACATCGTTGTCACAGAGACTTCAAACTTGGTTCATATTTGAGTGCATGAAAATCCACGTCAATTAATGCATGTTAAGGTCAAAGGTCAAGGTCGAGATCGAGCAAAAGATCGAGAAATAAGCTGCCGCGGCGAAGATCTGCACTCTACTGAAGTCGATCTAGTTAGAATCGTATCACTGGTTAGCATTAGCAATAATAACGTTTATTGAGCAACGACTTTGAATGGGTATACATTGGACCTAGATTTGAATGATGGAATATTTACCATTGGATCACAAACTGTATCAAAGTTGAAGAGAAGTGCACTAATTGGACCTATATTTAAATGATGAAATATTTACTATTGGATCACAAACCGTATCAAAGTTGAAGAGAAGTGCACTAATTGGACCTATATTTAAATGATGAAATATTTACTATTGGATCACAAACCGTATCAAAGTTGAAGAGAAGTGCACTAATTGGACCTATATTTAAATGATGAAATATTTACTATTGGATCACAAACCGTATCAAAGTTGAAGAGAAGTGCACTAATTGGACCTATATTTAAGTGATGAAATATTTACTATTGGATCACAAACCGTATCAAAGTTGAAGAGAAGTGCACTAATTGGACCTATATTTAAATGATGAAATATTTACTATTGGATCACAAACCGTATCAAAGTTGAAGAGAAGTGCACTAATTGGACCTATATTTAAATGATGAAATATTTACTATTGGATCACAAACCGTATCAAAGTTGAAGAGAAGTGCACTAATTGGACCTATATTTAAGTGATGAAATATTTACTATTGGATCACAAACCGTATCAAAGTTGAAGAGAAGTGCACTAATTGGACCTATATTTAAGTGATGAAATATTTACTATTGGATCACAAACCGTATCAAAGTTGAAGAGAAGTGCACTAATTGGACCTATATTTAAATGATGAAATATTTACTATTGGATCACAAACCGTATCAAAGTTGAAGAGAAGTGCACTATTTATTCAGTGCAAAAGATTATAACTTTTAGATTACCTTTATAGAAACGCGCATTACTAAAGTAAATACAATCTTAAAATGAATGAAATGTCTCTCCTTGTGTACATATTGATGAAGTTACAAAGAAGATATATGTTATCAAAATTCCCTGTGACCATGATAATCAACGTTTATTAGGTTCTATATGTGTTGATGGTCTTATAACTATATATAATAGGGTGAGCAAAATTGAATATGATACCATGTGCCCATTGAAGGTAAAAACTACAAATGTGAAGGATAGATTTCCTTAGTTCAATAGGGAGATTTTAGAGAGAAAAAAAGACGTAAAGAAAGAAAGTGGAGTCTGTTAAAAACTGAAAGTGCTTGAGTCGAATATATAAAACTGATTAATCTAAGAAAAATATCCAGGGGGCAGCAACGGACAGGATTAAATTACATCGTCTCCTAAATGGTGACATAGGAAATTTAGATGAAAAAAAAAGGCTAAGGCTACCAGACGGGTTCAGCAACCAAGTAATGGCTACCAAATTAAAAAAAAAAAAAAAAAAAAAAAAAAAAAAAAAAATAGGTCATTTATAAATATTCCATATTAGATTGGTGCTACGCCAGATACACATATATGATTAACAAGATTTAATGATATAACAAAAGATAAAGTCATCAGGATTATTAAGGGGGCAAAGAAAACAACTTATGTGAATGATTCTGTTTCGTTATCCTTTTTAATTAGAGTAGACAATTCTAGTCTTGCCAACATAATTAAAAAAAATAGTCAATACTAGAATCGATGAGTGAAAGTTTCTTAAATCTGAGAAAGTGGCTCTAGTTACACCGGTTTTGAAAAGTGCTCTAAATTATCAGCATTTAAGGTTATATAGCCATGCCTCAAATCTATCATTTCAAAATTCCTATAATTTGTAATTCTTGAAGAACTAATTAGTCACTTAGAAAGAATCGAAGCATTGCCAGAAAACCAGTCAGCATACATAAAAACTATATCTTTCTTACGGAGAAAGCTATTTTCTCTGTTGTTAATGATATGCTAGAAAGTCAGATTAAAAATATAATCTTTTTCTTTTACTTTTTTAGCAAGCTAAATTACATCGTTTTACATGATTAAAAGTAATATGTTGAAAAGACAAAATCTAAAACATGATGAAGGACGTGAAGGAAAAAATTGAAACTAATTGTGAAAAAAAGAAAAAAAAAGAGCAATGTATAGCAAGAGTGAAAATAGCAAAACACTGAAAATAAAAAAAAAATAGATGTTAACGTAATTGAGTCGGTGAGAAAACTTGGCTCGTGAATTGTTGTAAACTTTTTTTTATGGAACAGTTCAGATACTAATTATAGACTGGACATGACAACCACATAAGAAATTTAGCGTTCTAGAGGAAATATAAAAAATATGGATGCGTTAAAATTATCATATCTACCTATATGATCGCATAAATAAAATACTATAACATGCTTTATGATAGTCTTGTTGAATAGGTTTCGAGACATTTAATCAAGAAGTTAAATAACTAATAAATACATCCTAATTGAGCTACTTATGCACATAGGATTTGAGAGTAAAATATATTTCGACCTACATTGCGATAAGAACATAAAACCGAATTATTTAACAGGCTTCTTAAAGTAAAATATCACGAGGTGTAACTGCATTTATCAATATGGATAAACATAGGTTACGATTTGGATTAACATAGGTTAATAAAGTCAACTTGCACATCGCACCCATATTCAGAAATTTTACGTCATGGACTATAAAGGTACTAGGACTTGGAGACATCAAAAAAGGAAATGAAAAAGAGTTCTCCATTCAATGCACATAGCATCCAGGCTATTCAGAAATTTTACGTCATGGACTAAAAAGGTACTTGGACTTGGAGACGTCAAAAAAGGAAATGAAAAAGAGTTCTCCATTCAAAAGCGGTTATGACTTAGGAGAAAAAATCTTTGCAAAACTATTTATCAAATAATAGGGACCATCCTGAGAGTCCCTCCAAGATTATTCGCCCGTGTGTTTGTTAGAGGGTTCTGTATTTTGTCGTGATAAAGCCGCTCTCTTTCGTCGTTTCGTTCCAGCTCATTCTTGTGACGATTAAGTGCGACAAACCCAACGATTACCTGAAACAATGACAGGTCATGTCTCCAGAAAGCAAGCACGTGCAATAATTGCCTTGCTAGTTACTACAAATCCGTGTCACGCCAGTGTGACTGATGCACGCACATCTGGCAAGGCTATTCGGTGAATGGCAGAAGTAATTTGTTACTTTCTGAGAGTATTTTTGTATACACGAAGCAAACACTATTTTTAGACGTTTAGATTTTAATAATAAGATTACCTCGTCTTATTCCAAGGTTTTTTTTTCAGATTCATCCCGAAGGACATCCCCACGAACATACCTAGCGTTATATATAGAATAATAAAGCAAAATTCATAACAGAAAAGATAATTTTAAGCCAAGAAATTTACATCCAGTTTTCTTACGAAAAAAAAAATGAATCTCCAGAAAATTTTAATTCCTATCATAACACAAGAGAGCCTTAAGGAAATATTTCTTCAAGGTATAGTGTAATTGCACGTTTCCCTCTCATATTCTTATAGCCAGAGAAAGTAGATAGATAGATAGATAGATAGATTTGTGTGTTACACGAGTGCGAGCGCGGAGTCATTTTGTGGACTCCATTGCATTTCACTCCTCTGAAACACTGAATAATTCCAGGAATCCCGTTCCAGCGGTGACTTCAAATATTAGCCAAGAGCTGAGTCACTAATCTAAGAACAGGCGACAGGCAGACTCAGAACAACAAATAACCCGGAAGATTGAATTTCAACTCTTAACTGGGAGAGTTTCAACCGGTGTGCATTATCCTTACGAGAACGTTTATGCGACCAAGCCATTTTTATTTAATTGGTGGTAAGCGTCGTGAGTCATATCCGGCCAGCTCTGTCAAAGTTGAGACCGGAACATAATGCCGTTTTCCTCATTTCAGATGCCTTCTTATAAATATGGACGTAATTTTGATATATTAACCTATATTTACGCTTCACACTTAACATATTAAGACTATAGTCGAAGTGAAAAACGAAAATAAAAAGATAATATATATGCTCCCTGAGAATCATAGCCTGACACCTGTTCCCATATTTCCACTTATAAAATTTTACATAGAATATCTTCAATTAATATAAGACAATGTTAGACTTAACTTCTAACGGATTTGGGACAGTACGTAACGCTAATCATTCCAAAGTCCAAATCTTGAATATATCTACCGTCTCGACCCTCTTTTGTATCATAGCCATTTTTAGACGGCATACATCATCTAGTAACAATACTAACAAAGATGAATACCTTTCTCTGTATAACTCTTTTAAATATTTTTACTGCCTCTGAATCAATTTGACTTCCAGAAAATGAAAGGCTGCATATAATATGGGATACTTTTACTATAAATCATTATTGCTTCAAGTAAATAATTTTGTACAAATTATAGCGTTTCGAAGCTACTTCAACTGCGATCATAGAAACAAGTCTATGACATTTTTCATGTACGGAACCCACATCTTGGTAAAAATCATCATACTTTTTCAATGACATTTCCTTCATACCCCTCCATCTAAAGCAATAAATTCTGCACGGTCCTTTCTCCCAATCCTTCTTTTCTCCATTACATCAGACGGACATAACCTTCTATCAACCTATACAATTACCTGAACTTTTCCCCTATCAACCTATACAATTACCTGAACTTTTCCCCTATCAACCTATACAATTACCTGAACTTTTCCCCTATCAACCTATACAATTACCTGAACTTTTCCCCTATCAACCTATACAATTACCTGAACTTTTCCCCTATCAACCTATACAATTACCTGAACTTTTCCGCTCTGGTCACTTCTTCACATCTCTTTTCCACATATTATATTTAACTTCTATATACAATAACTCTACAATGAACACGAGACCCAGTATACCAAAATGTAAGGACTTTTTATGTTCTTTTACAGATAGTCCAAGAGCTAGCAGCTATTTATTTACCGGAGATGACCAAAATTCTAGTGGGCCTTTTTGGAAAGGGTCTACCATGGGACATCCAAAAATGGGTATCTTTAAGATGGGCAAGGGTGGGTGTGGACTTTATTAACTCCTTTTGCCCGAAAACGGACTTTTAATTTTTCGGCAAAATATGGGGGTGGAGGAAAGTAAATTGGCTGCAGCTCCTTTCATCCTGGGTCTAGAATAAAGAACTATATACCAGAATGATGCTATTGATATGCACTTCTTCACATCTCTTTACCACATATTATATTCAACTTCTATATACAATAACTCTACAATGAACCCGAGACCCAGTATACCAAAATGTAAGGACTTTTTATGTTCTTTTTACAGAGTTTGAGACATATATTCAGTATACCAAAATGTAAGGACTTTTTTTATGTTCTTTTAAAGAGTTTGAGACATATATTCAGTATACCAAAATGTAAGGACTTTTTTATGTTCTTTTACAGAGTTTGAGACATATATTCAGTATACCAAAATGTAAGGACTTTTTATGTTCTTTTTACAGAGTTTGAGACATATATTCCCTCCGAAATATTCTGTCAAACTCCCGTGGACTTATTCCGCAGGCTGTAATGTGTAAATCGTATCTCCTTTCGAAAGGTTATTACGGACAAAATTATCAATTACAAGCATGCATGTAATGTGCGTGTGTGCATGTACACGCGAACACACACACGCACACACACACACACACACACACACATATATATATATATGTATATATATATATATATATATATATATATATATATATATATATATATATATATATATATATATATATATATATATATATATATATCATGAGCCTTTTATTACATTATATGACAAATGCGAAGAACACAATTCTGTCTCAATTTTGGTATGAAACCAAATATGTTGAACTAAATTGGACTCGACTGTAAAATTTATCAATTAAGGCGGGTGGTTAGACCATCCAACATTCAAGTTAATAAGTCCTTTTAATGCAGGCTGATCATTACATATTCTGAAGTCTTCTCGCTTGAACTAACGGTCACCCATCTAAAGGCTGTACATCGACGAATTCTAATTTAACGTAACTCTTCTTATGAAGGCTCTTAAGCGTAGTTGCTTTATAAATCCTTCGCAAACAGAGCCACTTCCAACTCTTTCTCCTGGATAGTTACCCAACACCTTGTCAACAACGAGTACCTCAACAGGCAAGTCAGTATGGAATTAAAAATGGTGTAAACATGTGGTATAACAATGGCATCGACATATCATCTATCAAAACTATAGTCATTTCTTTTAGCGATGCATATTTGCACCGACTCGCGGCGGTGCCCTTTTAGCTCGGAAAAGTTTCCTGATTGCTGATTGGTTAGAATTATCTTGTCCAACCAATCAGCGATCCGGACACTTTTCCGAGCTAAAAGGGCACCGCTGCGAGTCGGTGCAAATATGCATCGCTAAAAGAAATGGACTATAGTGTGGTATTAAAATTCCACACTCGTCTGGGGCCATCCATTTTGTGAAGTTGATATCCTTTTGCACTCATACGTCGTCATACTTCCATTTCCACTTCAATTTTAGATTAATCAAGACTGCTTTGCAATCATAGTAGTGAAGGTGGCTAGAGGTACGTAGCAATGCTCCTTGGCCATCGCTGGAATGCTACTTTCCTGCCGAAGAGCGCATTTCAGATGCCCCTAAACATCTGAAAGTATGCGCTCTTCGGCAGGAACATGACATCCCAGAGATGGCCGAGGAGCACCTCTGGCCCTCTGCGTGAGCCTGTCGGTAAAGCGGTTTTGACCGCATGATCTGCAATATGAGTGATCTTTATGATGGAGAATATCTACGCGTATGTCTGTGTATGTTCGTCTATCTATATATAAGTCTTTCAGTCGAGAAACATGCCAAGCACCATTTTTAAAAAGTGTCAGAAATCGCGATTGAATAATAATAATAATAATAATAATAATAATAATAATAATAATAATAATAATAATAATAATAATAATAATAAAAAAATAATAATAATAATAATAATAATTATTATTATTATTATTATTATTAATATTAATATTATTATTATTATTATTATTATTATTATTATTATTATATTGATAATGATAATAATTATGATAATAATGATAATAATAATATAAATAATTTGAAAATTGGCAATTTTCAATCGCGATTTCTGACTTTTTAAAAATGGCGCTTGGCATGTTTCTCGACTGAAAGACTCATATAAGTATATACTCAGGTTTTCACCATTTTGTAATCTTCTAAGGATCCCTAAAATAGAAATAAAAAAAAATAATTTTTCTTTTTAATTTTCTTAAAACCAATAAAATCCCGTTTTAAAACAATCAAGCGTAATCTTTTGTAACGACACCGTGTTGTCAAAACATGAATAAATGAAAAATAATAATCATGGTTTTTTTTTATTTTAACAAAGTCTTACGCCGGATAATCTGAAGAAACTACAGCATTATTTCGACAATACTTCGTCTTTATAAACTGATTACTAATGAACACAAGCTTTACAATTCCTTGTACATAGGAGATTTTAGCTAACATTGCCATTATTTTAGAAATGGGAAAATTTAAATATTTCAAAATTGTCCGAGATCCTTGGAACATTATAAAGAGGATAATGACTGAGTATTTATTTATAGATATATACATACCAATCAGTTTCTACTCGAATAGTATGACTTCAGATATGTTTGTAATAATAAAATAATGGGAAAATTTAAATATTTCAAAATTGTCTGAGATCCTTGGAACATTATAAAGAGGATAATGACTGAGTATTTACTTATAGATATATACATACCAATCAGTTTCAATTTAAATAGTATGACTTCAGATATGTTTGTAATAAATATTCTTGTCTAATTACTGCAAGAAAAAGGCGTGTATGCTATCATGGTAAATCTAGTATAACTTCTCCTCTTCCTGTCTTCATGGATTAAACTACATAGCTCGAGAGAAACGACGAAAACGTGACCTGGTATGAGACTAAACCAGAAAGGCGGTTTGGAATTTCCTAATCGGGTGGTTGAATCAGTAGAACTTCAAAAGTTCAAAGTTGGAGCAAAGACTATGTCCGCCTGAAGAAGTATATATATACATATATATCTATGTGTGTGTATGTATGTATGAATATATATATATATATATATATATATATATATATATATATATATATATATATATATATATATATATACATATATATATTTATATGCGTAAAAATCACAGGAAAACGTGATGCTCAGATGCAGAAGAACCACAGGGAAAATGAAAATACAAAATATACACTTAAGTCCTGACTAGTTTCGTGATACTTCCTCAGAGGACGTATCAACGACCAGGCGGACATAGTCTTTTTATAGTTTATTTATGACATATTTGTTTTTGATGTTGTTGATAGTTTATTATATGACATGTCTGTTTTGACGTTGTTTCTTATTATAGAATGATTTATTGTTAATTTGTTCTCTTCATTTATTTCCTTATTTCCTTTCCTCACTGGGCTATTTTTCCCTGTTGGAGCCCCTGGGCTTATAGCATCTTGCTTTTCCAACTAGGGTTGTAGCTTGGATAGTAATAATAATAATAATAAACATTCCTCGCTGTTTCTTATTCCCTATCTATAGAATTGTTAAGAGTTGGGCAATTTTTCTTAAAAGCATTAATTTTAGACAACTACTGACTATTTTCTACCAAGTCAACTAGGACTACAGGTAAAACAGAGAGGTCAACATGGTAAGTTAGATTAAGAATTGCTTCCTCATGAGATGGAACATTTTCATGATACCAATTTGGTCTTAAGTTGTATCTGGACTGTTCTATTGACTGTCTCAAATATTGTTACAATGCAGACACTCAGGAGTAACATGAATTTAGACTAGTTTTATGCACGCTCTTGTCAACTTATGAAAAAATATTAATGGGAATTCAAGCTTTAAAAAATCAATTACATTTGAGATGAATATATCTGTGTATATACTATATATATATATATATATATATATATATATATATATATATATATATATATATATATATATATATATATATATATATATGTATATATATATGTGTATATATATATATATATATATATATATATATATATATATATATATATATATATATATATATATATATATATATTTATATATTTATGTATATATAATACTTCTTGAAAAATGCCAATAAAAGAAACAAAGGAATTATAAATAAATCACTATATTTCGACCAATACACATTGGTCCTCCTTTTACATCGTGAAGAGGACCAATGTGTATTGGTCGAAATATAGTGATTTATTTATAATTCCTTTGTTTCTTTTATTGGCATTTTTGAAGAAACATGTTAAATGTACGATTACAGTTATAAGTAAGATATATATATATATATATATATATATATATATATATATATATATATATATATATATATATATATATATATACAGTATATGTATATATATACATACACACACACACACACACACACACACACACACACACACACACACATATATATATATATATATATATATATATATATATATATATATATATATATATATATATATATATATATATATATACACATCTCCAGGGAAAAGTTTTGAAGGAAAAGACAAGATTTAAGATCATTTGAGCAACTCAAAACCCAACATCTGTCAACTAAAATTTTGAAGAAACTTTAGTATTTAATATCTACTGCCAATTCATTGTCCGAGATCTACTGCCAGGTTAGTATATGAGATCTCCGAGTAGTTTGGCCAAGACACTAGCCACCCGTTGAGATACTACCGCTAGAATTATTGAGTCCCTTCACTGGTCAAACAGTACTACATAGGATCCTTCTCTCTACTCACTGTTCATTTTCCCTTTGCCTACACATACACCAAATAGTCTGGCCTATTCTTTACATATTCTCCTCTGTCCTCATACACAGGGGAAAATCTGTAAAGAATAGGCTAGATTATTCGGTGTATGTGTAGGCAAAGGGAAAGTGAACCGTAACCAGAGAGGATCCAATGTAGTACTGTCTGGCCAGTCAAACGACCCCATAACTCCCTAACGGTAGTATCTCAACGGGTGGCTAGTGCCCTGGCCAACCTACTACCTTGTTCTCTAGTCTTGGGTAGTGCCATAGCCTCTGTACCATGGTCTTTCGCTGTCTTGGGTTAGAGTTCTCTTGCTTGAGGGTATATAAGACGACACTATTCTATCTTATTTCTCTTTCTCTAATTTCATTGAAGTTTTTAGAATTTATATATGTAATATTTATCTAATTGTGGTTACTGTTCTTAAATATTTCATTTTAATTGTTAATTGTTTCTCTTATTTCCTTTCCGCACTGGACTATTTTCCTTGTTGGAGCCTCTGGGCTTATAGCATCTTGTTTTTCCAACTAGGGTTGTAGCTTAGCAAGTAATAATAATAATAATAATAATAATAATAATAATAATAATAATAATAATAATAATACAGAGTTCTACCAATTAACAAATCTTGATCTATTGCCAACTCAATTTTGAAGATCCGCCAATAAAAAACGTAAGATCTTCTTGCCCCTTATTCAAGGTCTTCCGCTGATTAAACATTTTAGAGCTACAGCTAACTCAATATTCATAATATTCTAATTCAATAATTCAGATCTAGAAGAATATGCACGGCCTTGGATAGAAGGTGAAAGTCCATATGTGTGAAAATACCTGTTCTTAAAATTTTCCTACTACGTTAACTCCGTAAACATCCTTTATAAAAACTGGTCAGCGGGAAGTAGTCAGAGCAAGTTACAGGTTAATATATACACACGCTATTTGAATCTCAACCAGATGACTGCAGAAATATGAATTGAGATGAAGTAGTAATTATGATGACTGCAGTAAGCATAAATAATAATAATTACGATGAAAAGGAAAATTATCGTAAGGACGATGATAAAAGATAAAGATCAAAGTCATAGACTTCGACCATATTCATAACGGTTCTGAGAGAGAGAGAGAGAGAGAGAGAGAGAGAGAGAGAGAGAGAGAGAGAGAGAGAGAGAGAGAGAGAGAGAGAGAGAGAGAATGTATATGAGGTAGTTCTAGGATCCATATTTTTCCTCATATCAATATCTGCTTATAAAAGTGCTATACCTGAAACCCTGACGCTGACACAAAATAATCGTTGCATTATGTAAATCATCATTCGTATTTATCAACGACTATTAAACAAACATTATACCACGAGCCTCTTTATGTATTATTCCTCAGTACCTTTTTTATATATATAATTACAATGTGTTTAGATAATCCTTCCGGTATCAAGTACCGATTCAGACAAATCAACCTGAATTTGCTTATGTGAATAAAACTAATCGATGTGAATTCGTATGCCTGTGGTACACTATAGTCCATTTCTTTTAGCGATGCATATTTGCACCGACTCGCAGCGGTGCCCTTTTAGCTCGGAAAAGTTTCGTGATCGCTGATTGGTTGGAATTATCTCGTCCAACCAATCAACGATCCGGAAACTTTTCCGAGCTAAAAGGGCACCGCTGCGAGTCGGTGCAAATATGCATCGCTAAAAGAAATGGACTATAGTCGCAGCGGTGCCCTTTTAGCTCGGAAAAGTTTCCTGATCGCTGATTGGTTGGAATTATCTCGTCCAACCAATCAACGATCCGGAAACTTTTCCGAGCTAAAAGGGCACCGCTGCGAGTCGGTGCAAATATGCATCGCTAAAAGAAATGGACTATAGTCGCAGCGGTGCCCTTTTAGCTCGGAAAAGTTTCCTGATCGCTGATTGGTTGGAATTATCTCGTCCAACCAATCAACGATCCGGAAACTTTTCCGAGCTAAAAGGGCACCGCTGCGAGTCGGTGCAAATATGCATCGCTAAAAGAAATGGACTATAGTCGCAGCGGTGCCCTTTTAGCTCGGAAAAGTTTCGTGATCGCTGATTGGTTGGAATTATCTCGTCCAACCAATCAACGATCCGGAAACTTTTCCGAGCTAAAAGGGCACCGCTGCGAGTCGGTGCAAATATGCATCGCTAAAAGAAATGGACTATAGTCGCAGCGGTGCCCTTTTAGCTCGGAAAAGTTTCGTGATCGCTGATTGGTTGGAATTATCTCGTCCAACCAATCAACGATCCGGAAACTTTTCCGAGCTAAAAGGGCACCGCTGCGAGTCGGTGCAAATATGCATCGCTAAAAGAAATGGACTATAGTCGCAGCGGTGCCCTTTTAGCTCGGAAAAGTTTCCTGATCGCTGATTGGTTGGAATTATCTCGTCCAACCAATCAACGATCCGGAAACTTTTCCGAGCTAAAAGGGCACCGCTGCGAGTCGGTGCAAATATGCATCGCTAAAAGAAATGGACTATAGTCGCAGCGGTGCCCTTTTAGCTCGGAAAAGTTTCCTGATCGCTGATTGGTTGGAATTATCTCGTCCAACCAATCAACGATCCGGAAACTTTTCCGAGCTAAAAGGGCACCGCTGCGAGTCGGTGCAAATATGCATCGCTAAAAGAAATGGACTATAGTCGCAGCGGTGCCCTTTTAGCTCGGAAAAGTTTCGTGATCGCTGATTGGTTGGAATTATCTCGTCCAACCAATCAACGATCCGGAAACTTTTCCGAGCTAAAAGGGCACCGCTGCGAGTCGGTGCAAATATGCATCGCTAAAAGAAATGGACTATAGTCGCAGCGGTGCCCTTTTAGCTCGGAAAAGTTTCGTGATCGCTGATTGGTTGGAATTATCTCGTCCAACCAATCAACGATCCGGAAACTTTTCCGAGCTAAAAGGGCACCGCTGCGAGTCGGTGCAAATATGCATCGCTAAAAGAAATGGACTATAGTCGCAGCGGTGCCCTTTTAGCTCGGAAAAGTTTCCTGATCGCTGATTGGTTGGAATTATCTCGTCCAACCAATCAACGATCCGGAAACTTTTCCGAGCTAAAAGGGCACCGCTGCGAGTCGGTGCAAATATGCATCGCTAAAAGAAATGGACTATAGTCGCAGCGGTGCCCTTTTAGCTCGGAAAAGTTTCCTGATCGCTGATTGGTTGGAATTATCTCGTCCAACCAATCAACGATCCGGAAACTTTTCCGAGCTAAAAGGGCACCGCTGCGAGTCGGTGCAAATATGCATCGCTAAAAGAAATGGACTATAGTCGCAGCGGTGCCCTTTTAGCTCGGAAAAGTTTCCTGATCGCTGATTGGTTGGAATTATCTCGTCCAACCAATCAACGATCCGGAAACTTTTCCGAGCTAAAAGGGCACCGCTGCGAGTCGGTGCAAATATGCATCGCTAAAAGAAATGGACTATAGTCGCAGCGGTGCCCTTTTAGCTCGGAAAAGTTTCCTGATCGCTGATTGGTTGGAATTATCTCGTCCAACCAATCAACGATCCGGAAACTTTTCCGAGCTAAAAGGGCACCGCTGCGAGTCGGTGCAAATATGCATCGCTAAAAGGAATGGACTATAGTCGCAGCGGTGCCCTTTTAGCTCGGAAAAGTTTCCTGATCGCTGATTGGTTGGAATTATCTCGTCCAACCAATCAACGATCCGGAAACTTTTCCGAGCTAAAAGGGCACCGCTGCGAGTCGGTGCAAATATGCATCGCTAAAAGGAATGGACTATAGTCGCAGCGGTGCCCTTTTAGCTCGGAAAAGTTTCCTGATCGCTGATTGGTTGGAATTATCTCGTCCAACCAATCAACGATCCGGAAACTTTTCCGAGCTAAAAGGGCACCGCTGCGAGTCGGTGCAAATATGCATCGCTAAAAGGAATGGACTATAGTGCAAGCCAAGGCATGTTACGACTCTAACTTGAAGTTTCGGGGCCAAATTCCGACATAAACAGAGCCCGCAAATAATTACGTCACGTCTTTCTGGTCCCTTTGTCATATGTTTGATATGTGGAGGCGCTAATGAGATATCGGTCAGGCAGTATTAAATTGTGGTGATTTGTTCATTAGTCTAGGCTAAGATTCATATTCGATTACAAGGATGGAATTGTATATTAAATTGTCATATATTTTGTTAAAAGTGGTAATGAATATACAATGTAATCATATTTTTAGGTGATATTTTAGATATACCTTGTATATTCAATGATACATTTAATATATGAAGAAAATCATGGACAACCTGGCTGGTAATGGATATCGTTATGTTATGAATAAAAACACTTCATAATCTCTTGTTATTAAAGGAAATCTTTAACTCATTGTTTTTAAAAAAAGTTTTGATTTTAGAACAATAAAAATAACTTGTTCAAAGAAGGGCTAAAAGTAACTAAAAAGATAAAATATATTCTAAATCAAAAGGCTTCATATCCCGTAATAACTATGACGCAGCAAGTAACTTTTATCATTGGCCAAACCATAACACAGAAGCTAGACAGAAGTTCCATGTATATAATATAAAATTGCCTGGTCTGAAATAAGTGAGTCGAAACGACTTGGCTATGGGCGGAATTCCCTGAAGCCAATCAAACGAATCCCTGAAGCCAATCAAACGAATCTTAAATCCCGAAGTCTTGGATAGAGAGAATGGGATAACGTGAAGGTCCTCGATGACAGAATCTTCTGTTGTCAGAACAGGAGCAAGTGCTTACAGAATAAAGCTAATGATTCAGTTTGCATAAAATAAACTGGCATATTGGTGATGATCAAAAGTATCTGATGGATGTTGTGAGAATTGTTTTTGCATAAGAGGGCCATCTTTCATTCATTTACAAAAAAAAAAAAAAAAAAAAAAAAAAAAAAAAAAAAAAAAAAAAAAAAATGAAGTTAATGTTGTCGAATATATACGCTCATTTCACGATTCAATTCAAAGAGGTATGAATCTACATGCAAAAAAAAAAGAAAAAAAGAAAAAGAAATATCCGTGGTTGTTTTTCGAAGGCATTGATAGAGAGAGAGAGAGAGAGAGAGAGAGAGAGAGAGAGAGAGAGAGAGAGAGAGAGAGAGAGAGAGAGAGAGAAGGGGGGGGGGCTTTTAACTTCTGTTAAACAATACGTCACTTTCTTTGATGGTCTAACTTTTATAATAACACGTAAAGACACTATCCCTTCCTCACCAAAATTATCCCCCCCCCCCTAATATAAGTGTCCAAGACAAATTAAAATTCCTTCAGTGTGTTTAAAGAATGAATAATAATTCTTAGAAACATTACGACGAAAAGTATGAATAACGGTTAATGTTATTCCTATTGTAATTTTCTCATCCTTGATTTACAAACCGAGGATGAAAATAACCTTTGCTTTTTATTTCTTTCATTTTTTCTTTTTCCAATTTGCCTCTCATAATGAGTCGCCTTAGGACACTATTGTTTTTCTTTGCTTTTAACCACAAAGTAAATGTTAATATGGCATTGCTCAAGTGTTACGTTAAATTAGTTAACTTACCCACAATTCCACACATTTACATCCCGTATATCTTCAAAATACTGTGCACACTAAAATATGTATAATATACATATATGTTCAACAGTCTATGCTAATATCTCTCTCTCTCTCTCTCTCTCTCTCTCTCTCTCTCTCTCTCTCTCTCTCTCTCTCTCTCTCTCTCTCTCTCTCTCTCTCTCTTTATATAAATTCATTATATATATATATATATATATATATATATATATATATATATATATATATATATATATATATATGTGTGTGTGTGTGTGTGTGTGTGTGTATGTATGTATAGAAGTATGTATGTATGTTTTTATGTATACATATAAAAGATTAATATTTTATCCCTAAAACTGTTTTCCATCACCGTATCACCTACATACAGTAATACCAGATCTATTAAAACTTAACGCACAAAATATACTCAATTTGAGCTCCAACACTCGTTGATCAGGCTGTCTTTTCTAAAAGACAACAAAAAGTATTTCGGTCCTTAGAGTCGAAGAGAGCTCTAATTTAAGGGCCAACATGGGTAAGACAAAACAATTCCATCAGATTTAGAAGATTTGAGAACAAAGCCCTCAGGAGAATATTGGGAGTTAAATGGTATGACAGGATTATAAATGAAACTATAGTATAAGAGATTACTCGAGTGCCATATGTTGATGAGATCATGGTGAGGGGTAGATGGAAATGGTTTGATCATGCTCTTCGCACTCCTCAAGAGAGATTAGTTCACCAAACATTTACCTGGGGTCCACCAGGTACGAGAAGAGTTGGAAGACCCAGGCCCACATGGCTGATGACTATGAAGCGTGAAGCAGGAGCTGAGGAATAGAGAAATATTGAATTAAAAGCTCAAGATAGAGACGACTGGCGAAATCTAATCGAGGCTGTACGATTGTGTGACACACGGTTGGTACATGTACCAACCGTGTGTCACACGATCGTACATAAATTATTTTGTATATTATGCTTGTATCTGCGGTCTTCCCTCGAACTAAAAAGAACCAGAACAAACATGTCTATATACAAAATAATTTATGTACGATCGTGTGACACACGGTTGGTACAAGGCCCTTTGCGTCAATAGGCGTAGGAAATGATTATATATATATATATATATATATATATATATATATATATATATATATATATATATACATATATATATATATATATATATATATATATATATATATATATATATATATATATATATATATACACACACACATATATATATATACAAATATATAAGTACATTATATATAAATACATTTGTTTATGAACACACAAATTATATACTACAAATTCAAGACACTTAAAGAATATATATATATATATATATATATATATATATATATATATATATATATATATATATATATATATATGTGTGTGTGTGTGTGTGTGTGTGTGTGTGTGTGTGTGTGTATCTATTAGAATAAATCGTGTCTGTTACGGCGAAACGATTTCAACTAAGCTCCGCATTTTTCTAACCACTTTTCATCCGAACCTCATTCTATTTCAACTAAAACGATCAACGAATCTAATCTATAACATCAAGAACAAAGCATGTGGAGTGTCGTAATCAGCGAGGTCACTGAAGAATCAATATTTGGTGTTGGCGAGCTTTTTAATTCGTGTACATCAAGTGAAACTTGAAACTCTCAAGGTTTATTAAATGTCTATGATATTTTTTATAGCATGTGAACGAAATGCTCTGCCTATTTAGGGCGCAGAATTATAGCTACAGGCTCGTTTTGTTTTAATTTTTCAATTCTTTACTACGAACACAACGGAAACTATTAATACCATTGTTGTATGTGATATTCCCAAGTATCTATATTGTTATTAACCTCATCACGATCCTTCTTTTAACAGCCATCACCATTACTATTCCATGACTATATCAAGCCAAAACTATTCTGTTGTCCTTTTGTAAACAAATATTAAATAATACCCCTTCTCCTTTGTTACGACCTGCACATTATCACCAAGTGAAGCAGCCCCTGGGGGAAGGGTGGGGTTGGGCGGATGAAGCAAAGGGGTTTGGAGAGTCACGATCTGTGACGTCACGACGTCACTCTTATAAAAGTTGGTCATTTGAGTCTGGAAGCTTACTACAGCAGCTGAGACCCTCCCGCGAGCACGAGAGCTCAACTGGCTCATCTCCAGCCACCAGTTTTCTATCTGACAGCGGGTGTTGAGTCCGTCAGGAATCCCTTCTACAGGAAACTTTGGAAGTGGGGCGAGACAGTCGAACTGTCGGAGGTCTGTTTTAGATATTAACTGATAAACTATATATAACTCGACCATGGTGAGTGTTAGTGCTTCCCTGCTCCTGCTGGCTGCAGCGATGGCAGTGATCCTTCCCGCAGGAGAAGGTTTTCCTGACGGCGCCCCGATAGAGGCGTGCATCTTGCCTAATCCGAATCGTCCCAATCATCCGGCCACTAAATCCCAGCCGCCGTCGTCTTCCAAGCATTCCTTTACGGCTTCTGCTTCTCATTATCGTCCAGGTGACGTTATTACAGGTAAGATAATATCGAAGGAATTACAACCTTTTCTTTTAAAACCGATGTTAGATTTCGAAAGTCGCTTCCCCTTTAACATTTTATATACTCATTTGAAAAAATTGAAGAGTTTTAAGTAACTGTAATTGATACGATAGTAAGCTTTATCCTATTTCTGCAATGACCTTACCCATGTTAGTATAAGTCAGTAGGTGACAAGAAAAGATGAACAGATTAATTCAATTAACAAAGCCTAAGATAAACTATTTCTGCAATGACCTTACCCATGTTAGTATAAGTCAGTAGGTGATAAGAAAAGATGAACAGATTAATTCAATTAACAAAGCCTAAGATAATGATACTACCTTTCCCCCAGAAAAGAAGTTTCCGCTTATTATATAAAACAAGAATAAAACTTCAAATAACTAAGATTGAATAGAATAATACAAAATTAAAATATTACTCGTGTTGTGTATACAACTTAAACCGTATCTTTCCGAAATTTAAATTTTATTCCTAAATCAACCAGGATAAATTTAGCTATTTAAAATGTTATCAGACTCGATAAATGATAATAAACCCTTATCATTTTATCATTGATTCCTAGTATGATATAAAAATACGATCATAGATTTTTCTCACGAATCAAAATTAAATTTTCAATTAACCCAAAAATATCTCGGTTCTAAGCACGGATACTCTGACACTAATTTATACGAAGGTCGTCGGGGTATTGTAACTCGATGCTCTCATTTTTCTATGCAAAACTGGATGCAAGCAATAAGTCCCACTCTCAAAAAAGGTTGGAACAGACGCTAATTGAATATCACAGATGTTAATATTATAGTTATCATTATTCTAAAAGGTCACTGGCTTGCAAAGTAACCTTCCACAGAAGTGAATGGACTTGAGTGCAAAGCAAGAGAAGAAACTAGCAAATGAATATAGACAGGGCAACAAATTATTACCAATCTGCAAACAAGACCAGTCAAGCAAGTCAGTTAAGGCAATGGTGCTTAGCACTTTAAACTTGACCCATACAGCTCCTCTTGAACTTAAGCGCGGTTTACACGCTACGATAAATTGTAGCGATTTGTTGAACACTGAGATAGTAACAATCTATTGGATGATTGAAAGAGCGTTTACATGCAACGATTTTTAATCCAATATTTTTAGTCTTTACTTGACCGTCATGTTAGAAACATTGCGAACCAAGACTTCACACTTCAGCAGTCAATCTGAAAATGAGCTAGATTGTAACGATTTCTTGGAACTTTGTTTACACCTTCAAACTTGTTACGATGCATATAGATTTGACCCTGCTAGCACCAACCACTCAGTCTAATTCCAACTCCAATAAATCGCTACGATCTCCTGTTTAATCGGAACGAGAAATTGTAACAACCTTTTCATTGCAATAAATCGCTACGATCTCCGGTTTACACGTAACGACAAATTGTAACAACCTTTTCATTGCAATAAATCGCTACGATCTCCGGTTTACACGTAACGATAAATTGTAACAACCTTTTCATCACAATAAATCGCTACGATCTCCTGTTTACACGTAACGACAAATTGTAACAACCTTTTCATTGCAATAAACCGCTACAATTTATCGAAGCGTGTAAACCGTGCTTTAAGAGCGTCGGCATCAACATTATTGTAAGAAAGACCATGGTTCCACACCTTGATAGTGAGGGAATGAAAAAAATTCCGGCAGTAGGCTCAACAGAATATGAATATTGATATTGATATTCGGCAAAGCAACTACAACTTACAGCTTAGATAACGAGTAAGTAGTACATGAACTCATGCGTATCAGCTTGAGATACAATACCCCCAAAAACCATAACTACACGTGAACAAGTGTATAAAATCTCGAAGACATTACAGGATGCCAGAAAACCTCAAATCAATCAATCAATCAATCGAAGACATTAATAAATACAAAAGTGGATGCGACAAAATACCTCTCGTTTAGGAAAGACGTTATTGCTAAGGTACTATGAAATGGAATTACTTACTCAAGACACAGTGAGAGAGAGAGAGAGAGAGAGAGAGAGAGAGAGAGAGAGAGAGAGCGCACAAAACTTCGTCTCATTCATGCTTGCTCCCCGCGACAAAAATTACCGAAAAAAAACACCTTTCGATTTTGCTTTCTAGCCGTCATGCTGTGAGCAGACTTTCACTGCAAATGTTTTTAAGGGTTATTCACCTCAAAGAAAACAGAAAATATAACCTGAACAGATCTTGCTTCACTTAAAAACGAAATAAATTACTTTAAATATTTTGGAGATGTGATTCTTACTTGTGATAACTGACATTTCTTTCAATTCACAGTAAAAATTGTTCGTTACAAAAATTTTATTTTTAAAAATGGAAAATTCTTCCAATGACGAATGCAATGGATCCGCGACAAATTTAAAGAATTAACATCAACACCAACTACATATTACCTATATTAATGTTGACATTTTACTCGTTTTCAACATTACTGCCAAATTTTTATATACCAAGCTTTAATTTCTGGACATTTAGCTAGTATTTGATTAATATATATTATTCACATAAAAAAGGATTGAATTGTCTCTACAGAATATATAGCCTATATTAATGTTGACATTTTACTCGTTTTCAACATTACTGCAAAATTTTTATATCCCAAGCTTTAATTTCTGGACATATAGCTAGTATTTAATTAATAAATATATTTCACATAAAAAAGGATTGAATTGTCTCTACAGAATATGTAGTCAAGTTTCTTCTTACCTCGCTGACATCAACACCAACTACAAAACATTAGCAATATTAATTTTGACATTTTACTCTTTTTCAACATATGCGCAAAATTTGACATCCCAAGCTTAATTTCTGGACATATAGCTAGTATTTAATATATATTATTCACATAAAAAA
>NC_090765.1:27322467-27344967 GCF_036898095.1 Palaemon carinicauda
TCAGAGTTCATCCTTCATATGTTTTGGTTACTGTACATTAATATAATGAATAATGATTGTAAAAATGAATTCTAAAAAATCTCATGTTTTATCGTTGAATGTTTCCATGGTTTATTTGAATTACTTTAATGTTTACTTGGATAGTTATAGAAAATAATTCATACACTACATACATAATAATCCTTTAGTGCCACGGAGCTAAAGAGCAATGATTTAGACCCCATAATACATTTAAACTGATAAATATCTGGAAAATATAAAAAACGTTAGAAAGACCAGTGAAACAGGCGACCTATCTATTCTCAAATACGGACAAGGATTTTTTGAGAAAGGAATTGCAACGTTTCATAAAATAATCCCAGTGATATGTCAGAATATCTAAATATTAATCAATATATGATTTTCTAAGTATACTACTCCAGGAAAGTCCTAAAAACACAAGGAGGTGTTCGTAAAAGACTACTGTCTGGCCCAGAGATGACATGATTATCAATCACAGTACTCTAGAAGTTTGATTCCAGCTGTTACCAAGTTGTGGAATGATCTTCCTAATCAGGTGGTTGAATCAGTAGAACTTCAAAAGTTCAAAGTTGGAGCAAATGCTTTTTTGTTGACCAGGCGGACATGAGTCTTTTTATAGTTTATTTATGACATATTTGTTTTTGATGTTGTTAATAGTTTATATATGACATGTCTGTTTTGACGTTGTTACTTATTTTAGAATGATTTATTGTTAATTTGTTCTCTTCATTTACTTATTTCCTTTTTTCCTTTCCTCACTGGGCTATTTTTCCCTATTGGAGCCCCTGGGCTTATAGCATCTTGCTTTTTCAACTAGGGTTGTAGCTTGGATAATAATAATAATAATAATAATAATAATAATAATGATAATAATAATAATAATAATAATAATAATAATAACAATAATAATAATAACAAGAGATAAATGGCATCTTCGAACGCACCAGTCATTAAACTGACATATAACTACAATTCTTTCCCATAAGATTAATCAGTTAATGGGGTCCTTCACAGTTGAGAAGCGAAGTGGAAGACGTTTTACAATATTATGATACTGAATCGGGCCATTGCGCATCTCAGTCTCTCAATGGATAATACAGTAATACAGCCATGATAAGATGTCCAGCTGTTAAAAGCTGACTAGAGAAAGAATTTTATTCACGATCTGGGTAAAAATTTGATAATTTTCATGAATAAACATTTACATGTGAATGGCGAATTCACTACAAACCGTAAACATTGACAAAATGAAAGACTTTGTAAAGAAAAGAAGAAAAGTGTTTTTAACGCCTTAAAATGCTGAAGGATCAGTAATTTACCACAAGATCAACAAAATACCGACGGACAGCTCAACATTTTACAGGACAAGAGACCATCGGGAATGTTAAAACAACAGTCTTTTAATGAATAGCACTTGTTTTTTAACTGGATTTATGCATTTGGGCTATATAACCAGTCGTTGGGGCCTGTGAGGCCACTCAGCATCCAAGTGCCTCTAGAGTTACCTATGGGGTTAAAGTTAAATGAGGTTGGACAGCAAGATAGAATAAGGAAAGCAAGAACGGAGGTTATGTAGGAGGATATAAAGTAAAAGCAGAAAAGACTCTTAAGTAATGCGGCCACAATGTAAACAGTGCGAGGTGCACTGGCAGCACTCACCTACGGTGCATGCACGTGCTTTCGATATTCCGTAAAAGAAATCAACTCATTTGCCTTGAAATGTCCAGAATAGCGATTCAGTTAGCCTCCATTTCTAAGTTCCAGAATAGCGATTCAGTTGGCCTCCATTTCTAAGTTCCAGAATAGCGATTCAGTTGGCCTCCATTTCTAAGTTCCAGAATAGCGATTCAGTTGGCCTCCATTTCTAAGTTCCAGAATAACGATTCAGTTAGCCTCCATTTCCAAGTTCCAGAATAGCGATTCAGTTGGCCTCCATTTCTAAGTTCCAGAATAGCGATTCAGTTGGCCTCCATTTCCAAGTTCCAGAATAGCGATTCAGTTGGCCTCCATTTCCAAGTTCCAGAATAGCGATTCAGTTAGCCTCCATTTCTAAGTTCCAGAATAGCGATTCAGTTAGCCTCCATTTCTAAGTTCCAGAATAGCGATTCAGTTAGCCTCCATTTCTAAGTTCCAGAATAGCGATTCAGTTAGCCTCCCTTTCTAAGTTCCAGAATAGCGATTCAGTTAGCCTCCATTTCTAAGTTCCAGAATAGCGATTCAGTTAGCCTCCATTTCCAAGTTCCAGAATAGCGATTCAGTTAGCCTCCATTTCTAAGTTCCAGAATAGCGATTCAGTTAGCCTCCATTTCCAAGTTCCAGAATAGCGATTCAGTTAGCCTCCATTTCTAAGTTCCAGAATAGCGATTCAGTTAGCCTCCATTTCCAAGTTCCAGAATAGCGATTCAGTTAGCCTCCATTTCCAAGTTCCAGAATAGCGATTCAGTTAGCCTCCATTTCTAAGTTCCAGAATAGCGATGCAGTTAGCCTCCATTTCCAAGTTCCAGAATAGCGATGCAGTTAGCCTCCATTTCTAAGTTCCAGAATAGCGATGCAGTTAGCCTCCATTTCTAAGTTCCAGAATAGCGATGCAGTTAGCCTCCATTTCTAAGTTCCAGAATAGCGATGCAGTTAGCTTCCATTTCTAAGTTCCAGAATAGCGATTCAGTTAGCCTCCACTTCTAAGTTCCAGAATAGCGATTCAGTTAGCCTCCATTTCTAAGTTCCAGAATAGCAATTCAGTTAGCCTCCATTTCCAAGTAACACAATATCAAAATAATCCCAAATAATATGTTAGGTTGTGTCATTCCAAGTGAAATCAGTAAACTGTTAAAGCAAAATGTATATAAATCTCGGACAAATGACAACTGTCAGACGACATTAACACCCAAGGTAAGCGGTTATTCTTTACTTTCATTCCGTGATGCAATAACATACATAAAAGGAATTAAGAGCAAGATCAGCAATAAAAGCAACAATGACAACGTCATCGTCACTGTTACAGCTACCGTTGCTCACGCAAATGTTATTTTTAACTTTACTATCATTCGCATGGCCATTATTCCAACCGATGATACGCAATAATAAGACAATAAAACCCAAAGACACTATTGATATAGAAAGGAAAAACGTACAGGCAAAAGGTATCTCAAAAATAGACTATATGATGATAAACAATACAAGGATTTATAGTAGTCTGATTTGACTCGTCAAGAAACAATGGAATTCATAACTCATTCTCCAAACTAGCAGAAAACAACTAGGCTTCTAGCAACTGCTGACACTTGATACCTTTTGATACTTGACTATTTCTGGTAATTCTCTAAGGATAATACAAAGCTGCAAGCGCAATTATCATTTGTAGTTTATATTTATAACAGTTTTTATAAAGAATAAAAGGAAATTCAGTGGTAGTCGTCTCATGAAAAATGTAGTAATAATGTATACAAAGTTTCTTCGAAAATCAACCATGAAACTATTCACAGGCAAGACGAGATGTATATCTACCAAAAAAAAAAAAAAAAAAAAAAAAAAAAAAAAAAAGACATTCAATCGACACTTGCTGGATACATAAACTCAAAATAACATTCTTTAACATTCCACAGTGAACAGTCATATCTCTCTCTCTCTCTCTCTCTCTCTCTCTCTCTCTCTCTCTCTCTCTCTCTCTCTCTCTCAAAGCCGCAAAGTGCAAGGATAACACAAGGAAGTGGCTATGTGTGACTTCACGCGTAATGACAGTAACTTCCCGCTAGAACCTTGCGCTAGAATAACCCTACAACGTGTCTGTCATATTGTCATAGCGTGGCTGGTTCACTGAGCAAACCAAAGCGCTGTCGCATTCAACTGGAAATTCTTCAGTGAACCGTTAGACTTGAGTTCGTCTCACCTATGTGGGGAATTATGGTTATTGTACTGAAGGATTGCTGACTAACAAAAGGACGCGTGTAGTTATAAACTGCAATATAGTTATTTTACTCGTTCTCTGAACGATATACGCTAAATATAGTAGCCGTACTGAAGTTATTTTCTAACTAGCCAATGAAATTTATAAGATTCAAATTACTTCCGGTATTGCATAGTAACAACTAAAGAATCTCAGCACATTTGAAGCTATTTTGTCCGAGAACGTTCCATAAAATTTGCAATGATTTCATACTGAACGGTCTTTAGCAAAAAATAATATATAAAAAGGTTCCCCATTTGAGTATATAATGCAAAATGATTACCATTCTTATTTAAAGTTTGTTCAACTTGAATGCAATTGAACAACTGAAAATCCATATTGGGAAAAGGCTATCGGCTAAAATCACAGCAGTAAACTGAAATGTCAGGTATAATAATAGGTTTTTCCTATGATTAGGTAAACCAAAAAAAAAATATTTTAAAAACGTCTGGAATAGAGTTAAATTACGAAAATTTTCTTACTATTTTCTTAAAAGTTTATGAACAAAAGTGGAATAAAAAAAATGCTGGACACTAAAGACATACAAGAAATTAAATATTAAATGTTGGTGAGACAATCCTGAAGTATCACTAAGACAAAATTAGTAAGATCGTTTAACCTGAACCTCCCCAAATTCTTCAAGTAATTCAGTTTCATACGTTGAAGTAATTGCAAAGTTAAAAGACGTCAGAAATCTATTATAAAAACTAAGACAAGGAATGTCAGCATTTATCCATTGGTAAACAAGTCATCCATACTAAGACCATGAACAAACATGCAACACTAGAATAAAACCATTTTCGTATTTGCAACTCTTAAAGTTTTTCTTGAATATATTCCAACTTATATAATATTCAAGTACAAAAATCATAGTATTTCAAGAAATTTAACATAAGCATAATCAAACGAAATGCAATTTGATAACTCTGGGTTTGACAACTAATCCTGATTGTCTCTGGCTTCTCCAAGAAGGCCTTTATTAAGATAGTCTCAGAAAAAGCTTACACCCGTCTGAATACAGGTTTTTATCATGAAACAAGATAGGGATGATTTTCTACAATTGGGGATAAAAATATTTGCACGGTGTGGAGGATTAATTTTATTTTAATTTATTTTTTTTATTTGCCAAATCGAGAGAGAGAGAGAGAGAGAGAGAGAGAGAGAGAGAGAGAGAGAGAGAGAGAGAGAGAGAGAGAGTGTGTGAGTGTGTTTATTTAAGTTTTGTCAGAGAGAGAGAGAGAGAGAGAGAGAGAGAGAGAGAGAGAGAGAGAGAGAGAGAGAGAGAGTTGTTTTAGTATTGTTAAATAGAGACATTTTATTTGCTTTAGCTTTGTCATTAGAGAGAGAGAGAGAGAGAGAGAGAGAGAGAGTGTGTGTGTGTGTGTGAGCGAGTGTTTATTTACTTAAGTTTGTCAAACCGCAAGAAAGAAAGAAAGCGTGTTTATTTGCTTTAGTTTCGTCAGAGAGAGAGAGAATTTCATTTGCTTCGTTTTGTTAGATCGCGCGTGCGCAAGAGAGTATGTGTGTATGTGCGTTTGTGTGTGCGTGTTTTGTGTGTCCGCGGTGCGCGCTGAGGAAAGGGTAATTAGCGAATGATTGTTTGAAGTTGGAAAGATTGTTGGTATAATTGAGGTTGTTTGTTTACTTTTTAGCTAGGATAGGGTGATGATGAATGTCTTGGGCGAAAGCATTGGATATCGAACGATAGAAGAAGTCGGCTGTGTATTTTTTTGCTCTTCGTAAGCCGGCTGTGAAGCTTTTTTTTTATTCTGAGTAAGTACTGTTTTTATTTATTTTGTTAGGCGCGTTCATGAGTGATAGAAAGTTTATTGTTTATCTTTGATTATAGTGCGATAGTTTAGTTTAGTTAGGAGTTTTCGTAAGCGTTTTTTTTCTTTTTTTGGCAGGCCGCGATTCCTCCTTTGGGAGAGAGTTCCTCGAGTGTTTACGTGATTGTTGACGACTTGGCCTGTAACAGAACTCGATACGATTGCTCAGATTTATTTTGTTGACGACCTGGACTACGATTATGATTATGATTTGATTGCTCTTAACGATGTTATTGACAGATGCTGTAACGACACCGCCGGTTGAAGGAATTGGTTTGGCATATTGATATATTAGATGATGATGATGATGACGATGATGATAAGTGCAATTGTGCATTAACATTTTTCAGCGGTCCGGTTGCTGCAGAGTTGTGTTTTTTGGCTACAAAAGACTGTTGGCCTTGTGTGGACGAAAGTGTCCACTCAGAATTACATATTGGTTGTGTGGTTTAGTTTTAAGTTTTGTTAGGGTTTAAATTTGGTTTATTTGAATTATGTTACGTTTATTGTATGTTTTGTAAGTTGTTAATCGTTATTTATTTTGAGGGTTTAATTGAATGGTGGTATAATTAAGGCCGGTTTTGTGTTAAGTGTATGATTATTGATAAGTGTGTTTTTTTTGTTTATGTTGAGCGTTATAGTTTGTAAGAAATATATAGTTTTAAGGTTATGTTTTGTTTGTTTTTCCCTTCGTGCAATAGTCCAGTTTGAAGTAGAGTCAGGGGAAAGTTTGTATTGTGGGATATTGAGAAAGTAAGAGTGATTAAGGGTGTGGGGGGTTTGTTTTTGTTGACATCCCGCCACATAAATTTGGCGCCCGAACAGGGACTGCCGAGGTGGGATAGAAGCTGGACTGTTGGACGAAGGACGGAATTAGGATTAAGGTTGATGAAAAATGGAGGAGCAATTAAGGGTTTTGAGGGAGGAATTGCGGCTGAGTAAGGAGCGTGAGGAGAGGTTGCTAGTAGAGAATGAGAGGTTGAACTGGGAGAATGCGGTGATGCAGAAGGAGCTTAGGGAGTTAAAGGGAACTGTAGCGAAAGTGGAAGAATGTTTTGAGATGAGGATGAAAGAGAATGAGGAACGAATGGAGAAACGAATGGAAGATATGATAGGGCAAGTAATGGGGATGATGAAAACTGTTGTAGGTGAAGGTGCAGTCGGAGGAGTGGCTTCTGCTTCTGGTAACGGGTTGATTGTGGAAGAGGATAGGGTAAGTGATAATGGGGACGGTAGTGATAGTGATATTGAAAGTAAAGGGCCTAGACATAGTAAGATTGGAACGAAGGGTGATAGGAAGAAGGAGAAGAAAGGTAAAGATAATGTGAAGAAAGAAAAGAAGAAAGGTCAGGGTGTGAGTGAGGATGATCATGAATGGGTGAAGGTGGTAAGTAAGAAAAAGGGTAAGAAGGGAATAGTTAAAGATAGGACTTTGAGTGTAGAATTAGATTCATTGTATTCAAATGAAGAAGAAGGCAACAAGAAGGGAGTAGACAGTGAAGATAGTAGTGAGAATGAAGTAGAGGAAGTTTGTAAGACAGTGTTTATGAGAGAGGTACCTAGGTGTGCAAGTTTTAATGAACATAGCAGTAGGGATGTATATGACTTCTTTAGGGAATATGAAAAGTTTTGTCAGGCTAAGTATGGGGATAGTAAGAGAGTTTGGGCTAGGGAGTTGGGAGAATTTTTGTCAGGATATTTGTTGACGATGTATGGGGTGATAATGAGTGTAGGAGAGGTTGAGTATGAAAGTGTAAAGAATAGGATAATTGAACAGGTAAAACGTACGAAAGGTAGTGTTAGGTATAAGCGAAAAAATGATTTTGATGAAGCACGAATGAAGGTGGGTGAAGCAATCTCGATGTATGTATGTCGGTTAGAAACATTGGCTAGAAAGAAGTATGGGGACGAAGGAATAAATAAAAATAAGGAACTAATGAAGAAGTTTTTGGGTACAGTACCAGAGAGTGTGTGTGAGTTTATTAATTTGAAACGGAAGGAGAAAATGAGATGGACTAGAGAGAGATTGACTTGGGATGATATTTTAGAGATAGTTGAGGATTACGAGTTGGATAGGTGTATGAAAGAAAGTAAATTTGTGAGTGTAAGAACTGGAATGGAGGAATGTGTGCCAGAATTTGGTAGTTTTAGAGATGCTGTTATGAGAGGGCCAATGAGGGTAGCTGATAGTGTAGTAGATAGAAGTGTTAGGGTGAGTAATGTAGGAATACCCATTCCGAGAAATGACGGGTTTAGACAGGGAAATCAAGTTTGGAGAGATAGAAGTGCTAGTACGCAGCAAGTTAGGTTAGGTAGTGGTATCTGTGAAGAGAGGTGTTATAGGTGTGGGAAGGTAGGACATAAAAAGAACGAGTGTAGATGGGCATTAGGAGCATGTTTCGGGTGTGGAGAGACAGGGCATCGAATTAGCGACTGTAAGAAAGAGAAAGTGGTTAAGTGTTATCGGTGTGGTATGACTGGACACATAGCGAATGGATGCCGTAATAATCGTATGAATGTAATTTGTGGTAATTGTGGTAAGGATGGTCATTATGCTAGAATGTGCAAGGAGCCGCGGGGTAAGTGTACTGAATGTGGTGCAGATGGGCATGTGGCTAGGGTTTGTAGAAAGAAGGGATCAAGTCAGCCAGGATGTTCGGGAAACTAATTAATCAGAGGGTTCAGCTGGATGAGTCCTCGTGTGTGTGGGGAGTGAATGTGATGCATGTTCGTGAGGGTTTATTGCATGAAGATGTGATGGGAGAAAGAGCACATGATTGCATGAGTGTGAAAATTATTTTTAATGGTGTAGAGTTGGTTGGTTTGATTGATACTGGTTGTGGTGTCAATTTAATGTTTAGGAATGCATATGATAAGGTAAAAGAGGTTTGTGAATTTAAGGGATGTAAGGGTGAAGTAAAAGGTATTGGTAATTTGCGTATGCCTGTGCAAGGGAAGTTGCGGGAAAATGTTATGATTGGGGGGCTGATGATGGAGGATAATGATTTTTACGTGGTTGAGGGAGCGAATGAGAAATATGACGTACTGCTTGGGTATAAATTTTTGAAAAAATGTGGTATGATTGTACATCCAAGTGTGAATATGATAGAAATAAAGGTTAAAGGCAATATTTGTGGGGAATTTTATTTAAAGGAAGACGGCAGAGTGAGTACGAAGGTGTGGAAGGGAGTGCCATTGGTAGCAAGGGAAAGTGTAAAGTTATCGGGTAAGAAAGGTGAGGTTATTAGTGTAAAAGTTGCATGGCCGAGCAGTCTGGGAATTTCAAATAGTGACGAGGATGAATATGTAGTGGAAGGTATGGAAGCAGGTAATTTGGTGAAAACAAGTGCGTATATATATGATGGTGTTATGAATATGCAGGAACCCCAGGTGTATGTAAGGTTGTTGCCGAGTGTTAGGAGGAAGAGAGTACGTGGAATACGTGAGGGCGATTGCATGGGATGTATGTATACACTGATTAATGTAGAGGATGGAAGATATGTTAAGGCGAGACAGGTAATGTCTGGTAAGGTAAAGAACGATGACGATTGGGATTACGATACGTTGAAAGGAAGAATTAAGTTAGATGAGAGTATAAGTGAGGTCGAAAGGGAACGATTGCTTAAGATGTTATGGGATAAGCGGAGAGTTATGAGTCTCGGTGACGATGATTGTGGGGGGTCAGACCTTCCAGAATTTAAAATAGTTCTCAGTGATGATACCCCCATATATCAGCGTCCCAGGCATTTTTCTCCGCCTATTGCCAAGGAGATAGAGGAGCAGTGTCAGGAATTAGAGCGTATGGGTGTAATAGAAAGGAGTGAGAGTGCCTGGAATAGCCCTATTGTCCCTGTACGAAAGCCTGATGGAAGTTTACGTATGTGTATTGATTATAGGAAGGTGAATGAGGTGACTGTTAAAGAACGTTTTCCAATGAATGTGGTGTCTGATTGTGTTTATAAGATGCATGGAATGAAAGTTTTTACTAAATTAGATTTGGTGAGGGGCTATTATCAGATGCCTCTAGCAGAGGGGAGCAGGCCCATTACCGCATTTTCAAGTACGAATTGTCACTTTCAATTTAAAAGGTTGAGTTTTGGTCTTGCTAATGCGCCTGCTGCCTTCCAAAGAGCGATGAATGTTGTATTGGCTGGTTTCGATCGACAGAAGGTGACTGTTTTTATAGATGATATTCTGATTGCGAGCGAGACTGTTGAGGAACATATGCGGTTGCTTGAGGCAGTGTTGATGCGGTTAATTGAAGTTGGTGTGAAAATTAAGCTTGAGAAGTGTACATGGTTGTCCAGGGAGGTGGAATTTCTTGGGCATGTAGTGGGTGAATCTGGTATAAGGAAGAGTGACAAGTTTGTGAATAAGGTGCGAGAATTTCCACGTCCCCGGACTGTGCGTGAGTTGCGAGGTTTTCTTGGTTTGGTTGAGTTTGGGCGCAAGTTTGTTAGAGATTGTTCAGGTATAGGGAAGCCTTTGAATGAATGGACGGGTAAAAGGAATAGTACAAAATTAAAATGGGATGATCGGATGATAGAAGCGTTTGAAAGGTTGAAGGAAGAGGCCGCGAAAGACGTCACTTTGGCATTTCCAGACTACAGTGAAAATGCGAGTATGCTAGAGTTGTATACGGATGCGAGTGGGGTGAGTATGGGTGGTTGTTTGGTTCAAATGCAGAGAGTAAATGGAGAAGAGCAATTGAGAGTAATAGCGTATGTTAGTAAAGCGTTTAATAAAGCTGAGCGGAAGTATTCGACGATTGACAGGGAATTGGCTGCAATACGATTTTGTGTGAAAGCATTGAAAGTATTTTTGTATGGTGTAAAATTCATTGTGCGTACTGACCATCAGCCCCTAGTGTATATGATAAGGAAAGAGTGTGTGAATGCAAGGGTTGCTAGGACCATAGAGGATTTGAATGAATTTGATTTTAGGTTAGAATATGTACCGGGAAATAAGAATGTGATAGCGGATGCGATGTCGAGGATGCATGGGAGGATGGAAGATAAAGAGAGTAATCAGAATTCTGAAAGGTTGCCTGAAGGTTTAGTTGTGGAGCAGAGTTGTGAAGGGCAAGATATGGTATATAAGTGTATCCTAATGGGTTTAAGTAAGTTGGTACAAGAGGGGTTAAATACGGAAATACCAGGTAGTGTAACTGAGCTTAAAAGAAGAGTGATGAATGAAGTGTCAAAAGAAATGGTATATGAGGAGGAGAGTAGTGTACTAGAAGGGGAAGTATTATCAAAGATATTAATGGTGGTAAGTATGTTGTATGGTGTAACTGTGTATTTGTATTTTGGATGGAATCGACCGATGGAATATCGGGCATGTAAGGAGAATGATAAGGAATATATTTTGAGGATTCAATGTAAGGAGGAATGTTGCAAATTGTTGAGTGAGAAGGATAATGGTGCAAGTGACCTTAATCCAAGATATGGGGGTATAGAGGACAGTGAGTATGATGATGAACATATTGGTGAAGTGAGTGACAGAATGGAAAGGAGAGTAAATGTATGTATGCATGGTGTAAAAGGAAGGATGATGACGTATGTGAATATAAATGAGAATGAATATTGTAGTTTAATTGATACGGGTGCTCAAGTGTCATTAGTAAATGAGTCGGTTATCAGGGAAATTGAGAGGTACAATTGGGAAGTGAAAAGACAGTGTACGAGTGTGAGAATTCATGGAATAGGTCAGGGAAGTTTACTTGTTTGGGAAGAAGTGAGGTTGAAAGTGAAACTAGGGAGTATGGAAGTTGAACATAATTTTATTGTAATGGGAGAGAATGAAATGCCTAGTTGTTTTTTGATGGGAATAGATTTTTTGAGGTTGCACCATGTGTCAGTTGATGTTGGTAAGGGTTTGCTTTCAAAGAATGGCTGTAAGGTAATAGTAATCGAGGATAATAGTGTATTCATGGCGAATTTTGTTGGCATGATTGATATTGCAAAGAGTGAAGATGATTTGTTAAGCAAAGAAGAGGTGGAAGAAATGCAAGGTGAATGTTTCGAAATAAATAGGTTACGTGAATGTATTTTAAATGGTATTAGGGTGGAAGAATGGCCGTGTGATTTGGAAGCGTATAAGAAAGTTGTTAAAAGATTTATTGTTTGTCAGAATATTGTGTATTTTTTGCATAGGGGAATGGATGAAGATATATATGTTCCTGTATTTCCAATGCATGCAGCTGTAAGTATGTGTATGGTAGTGCATGACAGGTATGGGCATATGGGGAAGAATAAATTGTGGGAGTGCATGCGAGAGAGGTTGTTTACGCCTGGGTTGAGCCAAATTTGTAGGGATGTAGCGACTACTTGTGAGGATTGTCAGAAGGGAAAGTATCAGAGCATGCATGCAAGTCCGCCTATTTTGAGGTTACGTATGAAAGAGCCATTTGAGATGTTTGTGATTGATTGTGTTTCGTTGCCTGTGACTGCGAGGAGACATGTGGGAATGATTGTCATGGTCGATCATATGAGCAAGTTTGCGTATGCCGTGCCCATCAAGAATAAAAGAAGTGAGACTGTAGCGAGAATGGTAAGTCAAGTGATGTTGCCGATGAGTGTGTGTAAGCCTGCAAAAATGTTAAGTGACAATGGTCCGGAGTTTGTTGGATGGGAGTTTGAGCAGATGTTGAGAGAATGGGGCATTGAACATGTGTATTCGACTCCGTATATGCCAAGTGCGAATGGTTTGGCTGAAAGGACTGTAAGAACTTTGACAGAAATTTTGCGGATGATGAGTACATGTGATAATGATTGGGATTTATATGTTGGGCGTGCGTTGTGGGCGTATAATGCAACTGTGCACAAGAGTACTGGTATGTCTCCGTGTAAGTTTGTGTTGAATTTTGAAAAGATAGTAAGACCGAGATTGAGTGTGTCCGAGAATGATAGAGATGTTTGGAAGAAAGCAAATGAGAGATTTGAAAGCTACAAAGTGGGAGAGAAAGTGTTAAAAGAAGTAATTGAAAAGGGAAGAATGAATGTCAATAAGGTACGTGATAAGTTTGAAGGTCCATATGAGGTGTTAGATGTTGGTTCTAGTGGGTTGAGTTATGTTTTAGGTAAAGTAAGTGTGGATGGTAGTGTGGAAAAGGTTAGGGCACACCACAATCAGTTGCGGAAATGGAAGGAGGTACCAAGATATATTCAGGAGAATGGTATGACTAAATGGCTAAAAACGAACAAGTATGAACCGAGTATGTGTGAGGCATTAGGTTTAGAAGATAAGCAATTGGTGTTAGTAGAGTATGGAAAGAAAAAGAAGTCTGAGAATTTTACTGGGGATAAAAGGCGGGAAAATTTTGTAGTTGTAGGCGGGAATCAGAATAAGCAGGACAAGGGTGTAAATGTACAGGTGAGTATGGAAGATAAATGTATTAATACAGATGAAACTTGGATGAGTATGAATGATACTTATAGTGTGTGTGGTTTTTCGTTAGATGAGGCAAGAGAACGTATGACGGACACGAGAATGAAAGATAGGAGAATGATAAGCAGTATGAATGATTCTTTTGTTAAAGTAGAAAATGGTTTAGATGTAATGGATGAATTGTTGACAGAAATTAGTGGGATTTTCGGGCCAGATGAAACTGAGGTAGATGAAATAGTGAATGATATCTTAGACGAGCAGAGCATAGACGGGAATCGTAATAGTACGTTGAATGAAAACGACATGGAAGAAGTGAATGAGAGAGTGCAGGTATATGAAGGCCCAGTTACCCGAAGCCGAGGCCCTGTTCCTGATTGCGACTGGGTGATGAGAAAATAGGTAAGTGTTGTGTGAGGATTTGGCAAAGTAAGGGGGGAGGAATGTGGAGGATTAATTTTATTTTAATTTATTTTTTTTATTTGCCAAATCGAGAGAGAGAGAGAGAGAGAGAGAGAGAGAGAGAGAGAGAGAGAGAGAGAGAGAGTGTGTGAGTGTGTTTATTTAAGTTTTGTCAGAGAGAGAGAGAGAGAGAGAGAGAGAGAGAGAGAGAGAGAGAGAGAGTTGTTTTAGTATTGTTAAATAGAGACATTTTATTTGCTTTAGCTTTGTCATTAGAGAGAGAGAGAGAGAGAGAGAGAGAGAGTGTGTGTGTGTGTGTGAGCGAGTGTTTATTTACTTAAGTTTGTCAAACCGCAAGAAAGAAAGAAAGCGTGTTTATTTGCTTTAGTTTCGTCAGAGAGAGAGAGAATTTCATTTGCTTCGTTTTGTTAGATCGCGCGTGCGCAAGAGAGTATGTGTGTATGTGCGTTTGTGTGTGCGTGTTTTGTGTGTCCGCGGTGCGCGCTGAGGAAAGGGTAATTAGCGAATGATTGTTTGAAGTGGAAAGATTGTTGGTATAATTGAGGTTGTTTGTTTACTTTTTAGCTAGGATAGGGTGATGATGAATGTCTTGGGCGAAAGCATTGGATATCGAACGATAGAAGAAGTCGGCTGTGTATTTTTTTGCTCTTCGTAAGCCGGCTGTGAAGCTTTTTTTTTATTCTGAGTAAGTACTGTTTTTATTTATTTTGTTAGGCGCGTTCATGAGTGATAGAAGTTTATTGTTTATCTTTGATTATAGTGCGATAGTTTAGTTTAGTTAGGAGTTTTCGTAAGCGTTTTTTTTTTCTTTTTTTGGCAGGCCGCGATTCCTCCTTTGGGAGAGAGTTCCTCGAGTGTTTACGTGATTGTTGACGACTTGGCCTGTAACAGAACTCGATACGATTGCTCAGATTTATTTTGTTGACGACCTGGACTACGATTATGATTATGATTTGATTGCTCTTAACGATGTTATTGACAGATGCTGTAACGACACCGCCGGTTGAAGGAATTGGTTTGGCATATTGATATATTAGATGATGATGATGATGACGATGATGATAAGTGCAATTGTGCATTAACATTTTTCAGCGGTCCGGTTGCTGCAGAGTTGTGTTTTTTGGCTACAAAAGACTGTTGGCCTTGTGTGGACGAAAGTGTCCACTCAGAATTACATATTGGTTGTGTGGTTTAGTTTTAAGTTTTGTTAGGGTTTAAATTTGGTTTATTTGAATTATGTTACGTTTATTGTATGTTTTGTAAGTTGTTAATCGTTATTTATTTTGAGGGTTTAATTGAATGGTGGTATAATTAAGGCCGGTTTTGTGTTAAGTGTATGATTATTGATAAGTGTGTTTTTTTTGTTTATGTTGAGCGTTATAGTTTGTAAGAAATATATAGTTTTAAGGTTATGTTTTGTTTGTTTTTCCCTTCGTGCAATAGTCCAGTTTGAAGTAGAGTCAGGGGAAAGTTTGTATTGTGGGATATTGAGAAAGTAAGAGTGATTAAGGGTGTGGGGGGTTTGTTTTTGTTGACATCCCGCCACAACGGATATGCTCTCTCTCTCTCTCTCTCTCTCTCTCTCTCTCTCTCTCTCTCTCTCTCTCTCTCTCTCTCTCTCTCTCTCCGTTAGTTTGGTAATAGTTTCCCTTTCTCTTATGAAATCTATTCATCATCTTTACTTGAGAAGTCTCTCTCTCTCTCTCTCTCTCTCTCTCTCTCTCTCTCTCTCTCTCTCTCTCTCTCTCTCTCTCCGTTAGTTTGGTAATAGTTTCCCTTTCTCTTATGAAATCTATTCATCATCTTTACTTGAGAAGTCTCTCTCTCTCTCTCTCTCTCTCTCTCTCTCTCTCTCTCTCTCTCTCTCTCTCTCTCTCTCTCTCTCTCTCTCTCCGTTAGTTTGGTAATAGTTTCCCTTTCTCTTATGAAATCTATTCATCATCTTTACTTGAGAAGTTCTTGGGGCGAGAATAACTAAAGTTTTCAAGGTCGTGCAAAATACCTCAGATCAAAACACCACCTTGTTTTAACTTAAATAACTAATAGCAGTTTATCGTAGCCGATGACGACATGTAAAGTTCCGGAGTCGATAAAGATACCGCCACCTGTGAGCATTGTTAAGCTTGCCGCACACTGAGCCGGAACAGAACCGCCGCCGAAGCTTCAGAAAAAAAATATCTTTCAAAGAATACTGCGTCGGGTTCCGTTCTGTTCTGGCCCAGTGTGCGCAGTCAGGTAAGAATTCATGCTTTCGATTTCTATCGGACGTTTCGGTTCTGTTCGGGCGCGTCCGTTCGGGCTCAGTGTGCAGCAAGCTTTATGGCGCACCAGGCCAATTCTGAACTGTTTTTAATAATAACAACATAAATGGCCACGTATCGGACATGTTATATGAGGATTTGGAACCGCCGAGACCTTTGCCTGGCTTGCCCCCATTGCCTTTTTGTGAAATCTCCCTTTCTAGACCATACAGTCACTAGCAAGGGTTTCCAAGTTATCTGGTGGAATTTTGTAAAACGTTAAGGCAAATTTGGCTTGGGCTTTGTAACCTTTTTCTGGCTCCGGGCTGTTGGTGGCTGTTTTTTTTAGTTGTAAGTATAAAGGCTAGGAGAAGGAAAACTCCAAAATCAAACCAAACAAGACTCCAACGGCGGAGCTTCCCAGCGCCGGCGGAAGAGGGCAATGCCTGTTGGGCAGGCAACAAGGCGGGCCTTGACATAACAAGAACCCGGCAGCCCGATGCAACCAACATCGGAGAAGCCGCCTGTCTCATATGTGTGCGTGGCCGTTGCAAAGCCACGACCACCCAAAACAATATACCCAGCTACTGACATTCTGTCGTTTCCTCCACCCTTCTTCATCTCTTTCTCAGGAGGCTGATGGCTAAACGACAGAACCCAATACTCGGACACGAGTGGGCGCCGACGACTACGATTTGCTTTAGAATCTGTGTGAAATCATATCTTTCCAGGCGAAGCCTCTGTAACACCCAAATACAAGACATTCGCTTCGTTATCAAAACTTCTTAAAAAACAATCAGTTACGCTGTCTATAGGATATATAAGTACGCTGGATTTCTCTAAACAATCTGCTCAGAAAAACTGTGAGTGAGGAGCTTCTAGTCATCAATCATATAAAGAAAAAGAGAAAAGAGAGCCAGCATCCTCAACTACTAGAGTCACAGATCTCCCTTGATAATATACAGCTAAAAAGATTTCTTCAGTAGCAATTACCTTCAAAGGAAAAAAATTGATATATATTGTGTATTTGTGTTTATTTATATATATAATATATATATATATATATATAATATATATATATATATATATATATATATGTATATATATATATATATATATATATATATATATAATATATATATATATATATATATATACATACACATATACATATACGTTTGTGCGAACTTTAGCATCATGCTCTGATTACAACGCAACCTATTTTTGATGGTTTAGCA
The DNA here is from genome assembly GCF_036898095.1 of Palaemon carinicauda. Classification (NCBI taxonomy): domain Eukaryota; kingdom Metazoa; phylum Arthropoda; class Malacostraca; order Decapoda; family Palaemonidae; genus Palaemon; species Palaemon carinicauda. Next base: position 27,339,548 of record NC_090765.1, read on the forward strand.
AATTTTGTAAAGAAATGAAAAAAAAAAAAACATATGAAGAACATTAAATACTATAACAAAGCAACAGCTCTAGCAAAGAACTACTGGAATATAAGCCATAAAATCAACTGAAAGTAAATGCTCCTCCTTTCCCCTAATTTTCAACAAAACTTCAAGGCTGATTGTAGAGAATGCCCTCTTCAAATGCTCAAAAGAGGACTGATGAACACCTGGAAAGCATCGTTAACAACAACCATGACCTTGAATATGTCAATGAAAGGCTATCTGGATGTATAACGGTGTTTCCAAGACCTACAGGTCTTGGGTGTGTCTACGAGATGAAATCGGAAAAGGTCATAGAGCTCAATAATACACAGTATTCTAGAAATCTTATTCCAGCTGTGACCAAGTTGTGGTAGGTGAATCGATGGAACTTCAAGAGTTTAAACTTGCAGGGATTTTTCTTTTTTATGTTGAACAGGCTGACATAAGTCTATTTTTTATAGTTTATATATGAAACATATATTCTAATGTTTTTACTAGAGCCCTTGGGTTTATAGCATCCTGCCTTTCCAACCAGGGTTGTATATTAGCTATCAATAATAATAATAATAATAATAATAATAATAATAATAATAATAATAATAATCATCATCATATTTGCTACCACTCCAACATTTTTAACTATACAGACACACACACACACACACACACACACACACACACACGTATATATATATATATATATATATATATATATATATATATATATATATATATATATATATATATATATATATATATTATAAGTATGTTTGTGTATTATACAGTAGCCTACATTAACCGGCCCCACCCCCACCCCTCTCTCCTCTCTCTCTCTCTCTCTCTCTCCTCTCTCTCTCTCTCTCTCTCTCTCTCTCTCTCTCTCTCTCTCTCGTGAAAAAGAAAATTATTATTTGACGACTTCCTTTCGGCAATCCAAAGTCAAGCGTGTACAGATTCAATTACTCTTACATTACCACTAATGCTTTACTTTCAAAATGTCATCATCGATAATAAAAATCTGGTAACATTACGGTCACTGTTTGCATAACAAAAAAGAGGTTAATATGTTCACGAATAAGTTTTATGTTCCCTGTTAATTTTATGATCACCAAGTCATAATTATTATTACCATCATTATCAAAATTATTTTAGGATCAGAATATTTATCCTACAAAGCGAAGAATATGACCAAAGCACGCTTTCTCTCTCTCTCTCTCTCTCTCTCTCTCTCTCTCTCTCTCTCTCTCTCTCTCTCTCTCTCTCTCTCTCTCTCTCTGGATGAAGTCTCAATGCACTAGTAAGAGGGTAATGATCTGAATGTGTTGGCAAACTATTGAATTTGACTACATAATATATATATATATATATATATATATATATATATTACATACATATATATATATATATATATATATATATATATATATATATATATATATATATATATATATATATTACATACATATATATATATATATATATATATATATATATATATATATATATATATATATATATATATATATATATATATAACTGTCTCATATTTATGTATGAATAAATATATCATTTAATAATTCAATTGATAAATATACAGTGTAGACAGAACATACTTGATTTTCACCAGTAAGGGACTAGCTTTGGGCTAAAACATCACATCCGTTACTTACACATTCACATGCATGCTCCGCACACGTTCTCTCTCTCTCTCTCTCTCTCTCTCTCTCTCTCTCTCTCTCTCTCTCTCTCTCTCTCTCTCTCTCTCTCATATATATGTATATATATATATATATATATATATATATATATATATATATATATATATATATATATATATATATATATACACAGTATATATAATGTATGTATGTATTCCATTTAAAGTGTAAACACTGAATCCCAAAAGCTTAATCAAACAAATACAAATCAAGCCAAGATTTAGATTGGAATCCGAGTCGCATTGCACACGAGCTGTATTGCACAACTTCCTGTCATTTCATGATGAACGCACCGGTGCTTTATCTTGCACGCTATCTCTCACTTCCTAGATACTAAACCCACTGTTTACCAACTTATCCTGTACATCAACCACCTTTATTTTACCCTTTTCCTTTCTTAATTTCTTCAACATATTTCAAAATTTATACACCACTAGCATAAGTCCTCAATTTCATCCTCGTGACCTAAGCATTGTGCTAATCTTATATTTTGCACTATGTCCTCATTACTCAGTAAGTCTTTCTTAATCCTCATAAATTTACACAATTCCAGAAATCCCTCTCAAACCGTTTCTCTTATTTTCCTATCATATGTGACATTTACTTCCTAATATCTTTATACAAAAAGAGTTAGATTCTTCCACAATGTAACCAGCGTTTATTATTCAAACTTCTGGCTTCCATTTATCATCTGGACTTTAATTTTGTTGATACACTATTCACTTTCAACTTTTTCACAGGTAAAAAAATCTGATATTTTCGTGGAGTATTTAGATTATCTGCATCATTTACAATTAAACTAATATCATCGGCAAACAAGTACTACTTCCACTCACTTCATGAGCACTTTTCTTACACACAAGTTTGCTTCAATATCTTTACCCTTTACTTAAGTTCTTCTTAACACTAACCACAAATACCTTAAGGAACCATGGTTACATAATGTGCTTCTCTAAAAAAAATTCACAACCATCTAGTGACTAGTTTAATAAAAAAATAAATTATATCGATGTTGGAAGAAGGGAAGCAGTTAATTCAAATAGGTATTTACAATTAAATGCAATTAATAATGGTCGGATGAGATAATTGTTGAGACACAGAAGTCCATGGAAGCCAAGAAGTGAAGTCTGGATTCCGAAAGCAAACGAAAGAGAAAATAATGAAGTTGTAGAGACAAACTGCTTGGGAAAAATATCCAGCATCAGAAGAATTGAAAAGGGTAAGCAAGCGGATATATGTAAGTTGTAAAAAGCTAATGTGGATGACAGAATAGATCCGGGGGTATCCATATGGTTTACTCATGTGGGAAGAATAGAAGACGCTAGTTTAATAAAAAAGTGTATGATGTGTTGGAATGGATGATACTTCATATCAATGAATTGCATAAATGGGATTCATGTGAAAGGTGTAAGTGCACAACATGGGGTTCGAAGGACTGTGGACAACCCTTCTGTGTAGGTGCATGTAGTATCTCATAAGGAGGAAGTTTTCCCAGATTCAGAAGTAGACCTGTTAATATGGCTGCGACAATTGATTTTTTTTTTTTTTTTTTTTTTTTTTTTGTGAAGTGAACTCGTGTAACGCTAAATGAATTAATGTTAATAAGCAAACACACACTGTAACACACATACGTAGGTATTAGTTAGTAAGTTGACCAGGGGTACCAGCCACCTGTTGAGATACTACCGATAGAGAGTTATTGGGTCCTATTACTGGCCAGATAGTACTATATTGGATCCCTCTCTCTGGTTACAGCTCTTTTCCCCTTGCCTACACATACACCGAATAGTCTTGCATATTCTTTCATTTTCCTCTGTCCTTATACACCTGACAACACCGAGCTCACAAAACAATTCTTCACTCAAGGGGTTACCTACTGTAATGTGGTTATTCAGTGGCTAATTTCTTCCTGGTAAGGGGAAAAAGACTCTCTAGCTATGGCAAACTGCTCTTCTAGGAGAAAGACACTCCAAAATCAAATTAATGGTCTCTATTCTTGAGTAGTGCCAAAGCCTCTTTACAATGGTCATCCACTGGCTTAAGTTAGATTTCTCTTGCTTGAGGGTACACTCGGGCACACTATTCCATCTTATTTCTCTTCCTCTTGTTTTTTAAGTCTTTTATAGTTTAGGCCTATAGAGGAAAGATCTAATTTAATATTGTTACTGTTTTTAAAATATTATCCTTTAATTGTTCATTACTTGTACTAATTCAATGTTGTTATTGTTCTTGAAATATCTAATTTTAATTGTTCATTACTTTTCTTGTAGTTTAGTTCCTTGTTTCCTTTCCTCACTGGGCTATATTTCCATGTGTGAGCCCTTGGGCCCATTGCATATTCTTTTTCCAATTGGGTTGTAGCTTAGCTTGTAATATATATATATATATATATATATATATATATATATATATATATATATATATATATATAAATATATAAATATATATATATATATATATATATATATATATATATATATATATAGATAGATAGATAGATAGATAGATATATATATATATATATATATATATATATATATATATATATATATATATATATATATATATATATATATATATATACGCACACACATATATATATGTGTGTGTACAAGCTTAGCTTGTAATATATATATATATATATTTATATATATATATATATATATATATATATATATATATATATATATATATATATACATATATATATGTGTGTGTATATATATCTATATATATACGAGAGAGAGAGAGAGAGAGAGAGAGAGAGAGAGAGAGAGAGAGAGAGAGAGAGAGAGAGAGAGAGAGAGAGAGAGAGAGAGAGAGAGTGTGTTTGATGACATAATGAAGCCTATTATTCCTAAGAAAATGATGAAGAACGTATAAATTCAAGACAACGAGACATTCTTATTTAAATTTCTATCAAATGAAGTCGGGGAAAACCTTTAATTCGCAAGACGTTTTTCTTCATCGAAGACATCATTTTCGTTAAAAAAAAAAGAAAAAAAAAAAAAAAAAAAAAAACCGTTTAAAACCTCTCGCAAGAGCGATTTACTGTTCATAATAAATTAGTGAGAATACAATAATACTTTTGGCATTCTGTATGCTGAACATATACAAAAATTCTCTAATTCCCTTGAGAATATATTTTCCCTTGCCTTTTCAGTCTTTTTTCTGGTCAGTAAATCCTTGTTTTCACACCGTGAAGCAACACAAGCTAAAGGAAACAATGGCGTATTATTCTCAGCAAGAGTTTTCACCGATTGTTCATTGGCACAACACCCGTGAAATCTTGGCAGTGAAGCATGAAAACGTAGGTAACTGTGTATTTGCACAGACCAATGACAGATAGCATACGATGATGATAAAGCAATTGTCACAAATGGTTGCATATGAATACTATTAACATTCCATTAACCTATAATTTACCACACGCAAAACAATATACAACACGTAAATAAGAAATATCTGACATACAAATGTAACATCGGGTTGGGTAGTTGAATCAGTTGAAATTCTTAAGTTCAAACTTGCAGCAAATGTTTTTATGTTGAACAGGCTGACATAAGTCTTGTTATAGTTAATATACGACATATCTGTTTTGACATTGTTACTCATTTTAGAATGATTTGTAGTTAATTTTTTCTCATCATTTATTTATTTCCTTATTTCCTTTCCTCA
>NC_090765.1:27349967-27352467 GCF_036898095.1 Palaemon carinicauda
GACCTATTGTGTTTCTCAAAAGTAAACTTGCTGTCGAGAATTACACCTAAAGTTATAAGAGATCTTACAAAGTTAAAGAAACATTATTGATGCTGAGATTCGGATGTTGAGGATCCACTGTCCTTGACCTGCTTACAATCATACTTTGAGTTTTGTTAGGATTCAACTTCATACCCCATAATTTGCACCATGTACTAAGTTTAGCTAGATCTTTATTAAGGGATTCACCAACCACATATCTACATTCACGAAATGGAATTGCTGCAAAGAGAGTAGCATCATCTGCATACGCAACAAGCTTGTTTTCTAGGCCAAATTACGTGTCATGTGTATATAGTATGAAAGGTAATGGGCCAAGAACACTACCCTGAGGAACACCAGATATCACATTCCCATACTCACTATGGTGCCCATCAACAACTCTTTGTGATCTATTACTTATAAATTCAATAATGATGATAAGAAACGACCCACCTACTCCAAACTGTTTGAATTTGAAAATAAGGGCCTCATAAAACTCCCATTACCCCATAAAACTAAAAAGTATTGTTTAAAACAGTAGAATTCGTATAGTGCAACTTCACAGATAATAATTGGTATATTTGCAATGCACTATACAATGATAATTTTGTTACATAATTTGAGGTTAATACTACTCGATTCATGAAGAATTATACGATAATAAACGGGCACTAAAATGAATTATTTCCGCTAATTTACCCTCTGCAGTCGAAATATAAACGGCTTACGATTTTTATGCATTGCTTAAACCACAAACTTTCTTGCCGAGATATTTAAATTGTTAACAAACATTATGACGAAGGTTAATGCAAGTTAAATGAGCAGCAATGCTCAATAAATTTTTCTAAATATTAGACATAATGATGATAATGGTGATGATGAGAAACTGAAGTTACACATCATAATAATAATAATAATAATAATAATAATAATAATAATAATAATAATAATAATAATAATAATAATAATAACATCTCTCATTATCATATTCAAAGGATTTCCAAAATGGAAAAGAATGAGGCAAAGCAAGTTCTGCAACACTCAAGAGATCACGTCGGGGGTGAAAGTGCTGAATGTGATCAAGTGCTAATACAAGGCTGGTGAGAACGTATCTCAGGAGGGAAAACTTGAAACACTGAAGGCGTGGACTCTGAAGACGTTTCTTCTTGTTGCTTAAATTGAAATATTAATAACTAAGAATATTAATTATCATAACCATGTATAGAGTTAGATAACTGCTACGCTAAATGACATTTTCATGAAATAATTCTTCATGTGTATATATATATATATATATATATATATATATATATATATATATATATATATATACATACATATATATACATACAGATACATATAGATACACGCATATATATATATATATATATATATATATATATATATATATATATATATATATATATATATATGTATATATATATATATATATATATATATATATATATATATATATATATATATATATGCGTGTATCTATATGTATCTGTATGTATATATATGTATGTATATCTATATCTATATATATATATATATACATATATATATATATATATGTGTGTGTGTGTGTGTGCGCCCGCGCGCGCGCGCGTGTGTGGATTAATAATAGATTTCCAGTTGATGATACGATCAATAATATTACCTTTTCTACTGAATTCGATCGAAGCGAGATTCTCATCCAAAATTATTTCTCATGAATACTAGGTATATTCTAGTGTTATTAGCTAATTTTCACAAACGATCCAAAGAATTAATAAACAGTTGTATACCATTTCCACAGAGAAATGGCCATGCCATATCTCAGTTTTACTACCATTTAACTCCATTCTTAAAATTTTCTTATACTATTTCACTTTCACTTGTACCATTCCAAACATACTGAAGAAATATTCCAGTACTGCATCGAACTTTGCACACCTTTTATTAAATATCAATTCTCCATCACAAATCGATTCAAAATAAGTAAAACGAAACTGAGAGAGACATCTATAACTCCATAACAACGCAATAGATTAACTAATATAAATATACTTTGGAAATAATCCGACCTGTCTAGTCGACCCCTAAAAGGAAAAGCCATTCCCGTGAGAAACCCAGACCCCCTTGACCTAAGTTGTTCCATAAGGCATTCGAGAGATGCTGATGAAGGGGGGGTCGGGGGTTAGACGTGGTCCTGTTGAGGGTAGGAAGGGGGGGGGAGTTGAAAACAAGCATTCAACGAACTCAAACGGTGTCACTTAGTCCGCAGACAGGTGGGTTAACAGTTACTCAGAACTGGATATAAACAATACATTAAATTGGTTGATTAAAAAAAATACAAAATATATATGACAGAAATTTCTAATAATATTACAGCAATATCTCATCATTTCTCAACAATTGAATACTTATATCTGAAAATTCAAATATCTCGACCTTTCCACAACAAACAATGTATCGTATCATTGGAAAATATTAA
>NC_090765.1:27354967-27357467 GCF_036898095.1 Palaemon carinicauda
TTAAGAAGTATAGAATAATTTGGATTTTAGAATGTTAGACGAAAAGAACAAGGATTGAAAGATGTTAGACACTGTTACTTCAGACAGAAAAATATAGAACCTTTTTTTTAATCATATAAATTATATACTTTATCAATGGAATATTTCTGTACGAATCTTGAAGAGTCGTTACATCATACATGGACCTGGAAGAAATTGATCAATTCAGTTAGCTCAAATGTATCATGGACGAGGTTGAGGGTTACGATGCATAAAACAATTTGTTAATAATCAGTACCTCTTTGAGAGGCTCTTATTAAAATATATAGAGGTAGGTGGAGAGCAGCTGGTTTAATTTGAATGATGATTTTGAGGAAGAATATGATATCTTTGTGGACGAACAAAGAAAAAACATTCAAAGAAAAGGTTATATGATTGTATAGATGTGTGAGATAATAATAAAGCTTAAGAAAAGAATGCCTGGTAGCTGCTGATTGCAAATCTCAGTCTTAACGGGGATTAGATGAAAGCTGTTGTCAAGGCTAATTAAATGTTTTCATGACTGAAAGGAGAAAAGTGAAAGTAATTATATTTCGATTAAATATAATAATAAACGAAAAGGAGGAAGATTATAAAATTCCTGATATCATTAATGCATTAAGGGTCATGGAAATGAAGTGTCTAATAATATAGATAAATGTGTTTAAAAATGGGAGTAGTGCCCGCCTAGCTATTAAGATGCAACACACCATATTCGCTAGCTAGGTCAAATGGAGAAAGAGGAAAATTTTGGTGGAAAAATAAATTCGCGCACACATGAACGAGAACAATGTACAGAAGTAGATCACTCAAAGATATACAGTATACTTAACGTAAATTTATCAAATGTTGACAGATTTCTAAAAAGATTATGAATATTAATTTCAATAGTAAAATGATTGCTACTTTTGTTTCTAATACTAATAACAGTAATCATATTTATATACGAAACGAGCAACAGTAAACACCGATATCAACTTGCCCAAATTATGACACTAATACCACATAACAGACAGACAGGGCGATCTTTTACTCTTCCAATATCACATTGATTAATATAACACCATGATATACAACGACTGCTCAAGCGAAAATGATTATTCCATTTATTCTAGCTGGAACTATTTTGTTACCAATATAGTTTAGGGCCTTCCTCAGGGTATAGGTTTTATGACACGACTAAGAAAAAAGGGAACTTAATGGATAAATTTCTTTTTGAAAATTTATTGTCTTCATAATGGCAACTAGAAGCGATGAAAGAAACTTGACTTTTCCAACATATTCTTTCATTAGAATGTGCGGTTATGAAATAACAAATATCCTCTTTACCTTTTTTCCCTTGATGAAACTCTGTTAATCTATTTCATTTATTCTTTAACTACGTTATTCAACTAATGAAAGATAAAGTATATTTATTCGTTTCAAATATCACCATAGGATAAAAAATAACAACAGCAAACGTTACACTAATTCAAGCTTCACTTCAATAAACTTTCAAGTAAGTGTGCGATGTTTTTCTTGAAGCAAATTAGCTCACACATGTTCATCAAAGCCGGCAAACAAACAAGAATGACTTAATCCCAGGCAATCCAATCGTTGACCCAGATATCTGAATGAAGAAAAAAAAATCCAGCAACTCCCTTTTGTTACAAGTGATTTTTTTTTAGGTGAGGAGGGGGTGTGGGGGGTGGGGGACGTCCCAATTGTTTTCTGAGGAGTGGGGAGGGGAGGGAAGGGGTAGGAAGGAGAACGTGTTAGGAAAATGGAAGTGAGGGGGAAGAGAGACAAGAAATAGAAGTGTGGGGAGGAGGGACTCGTAAGTGTTATTTGAACGTGTTGCAGGTAAACCCCGGAGAAGAGGCAATGGTGTCATTGCACAACAAAGGCGATACATAAAAGTGACTCGCAATACCTCCTCACAGGGGCAACTTTCTCCTCCTCCTTCTCTATCTCTCCTATATATATATACTTGTCACGTTGACACAAGTCACGACCCAAACATCTTTGAGAAGGTGGAATACTGTGGGAGGGGTATTCCGATTTCAGAAACCACCGTAAGAAAGAAATTGTAATGTCTTAACCAGTCACGCACAGGCAAATGGCATACCCCACTATTCGCCAACCTCTCTCTCTCTCTCTCTCTCTCTCTCTCTCTCTCTCTCTCTCTCTCTCTCTCTCTCTCTCTCTCTCTCTCTCTCCTACTTAACGTTGGCTACAATTTTCGTCGCATGATATTAGTAAAAGAACTAAAACGTCCAAATTTAAACATTCAATTCCCAAAATGGGCAATTTCATCTCTTATTCTTCTCTAAAGACCACCAAACAAATTAGACTTTCTTCATATTCTTCTACACACGCAACAAGCCATCAAGTCTCTCCGTCTGTCATCCCTGTCAATAAAAAGAACGGGTTTCCAAAAAGCAATTTGTGGTTAAAAATTAACACGACACTTCCTACACTGCAGTCAGGAACTCGATAAAAT
>NC_090765.1:27362467-27364967 GCF_036898095.1 Palaemon carinicauda
TTTCTAATGAGATAATAAGTCTCATCCACATTCACGTTCGAACTGCTAACCCATGGATGAGCATTACGCCACACACCTCTATCTTGCATGCCCTATTTTTAATAACTTTTCCATTATCTAGTTATACATTCATGTTTCATATATTGGGGCCGAATACGATGAAATCCGGATAATTTTTGATGAGAAAAGGCTAAGGGAACTATTACAAAGCGCAACTATATCAACTACTTACTCTGAAATATGATACAATATTCACAATGTGAAGATCAATTGCATGTCCCTTAGTCTCCCTAATGGGTCTAGCAAGGATCAAAATATAGTTAAAACGTCAACATTACAAAAAATGGAAATATGAATATATATATATATATATATATATATATATATATATATATATATATATATATATATATATATATATGTATATATATATATATATATATATATATATATATATATATATATATATATGTATAATATATATAATATATATATATATACATACATACATATATATATATATATATATATATATATATATATATATATATATATATATATATATATATATATATATATATATATATATCAAATAAAAGTAAGTTAATGCTGAAAATTACGAACATGTGAATCAAGTTCGGTCAATAAATTACATCTACATAAAACGTATTATAGGGAACTAAAGAAAAAAAAAAAAACACCAAAACTACCTGAATCAATCCCAGCCTAAAGAAATTGGTATAAAGTTAAGAGTGGAGGCATTCTAATCTTGAAGGCCACAACAGACCCGTCTCTTCAAAATTACAATGGTCTGGGAATTATCAATTAATGTTTGAACACAAGTTGTCTAGAATAACCCAAACTATAAAAAAAAACCTTCGCCTAATTGGTCGACTCTTCTTTTTTATCCAATAAATCTCTCTCTCTCTCTCTCTCTCTCTCTCTCTCTCTCTCTCTCTCTCTCTCTCTCTCTCTCTCTCTATATATATATATATATATATATATATATATATATATATATATATATATATATATATATATATATATATATATATACACGACACATACACACATTATATATATATATATATATATATATATATATATATATATATATATACATATACACGACACATACACACATATACATATATATATATGTATGTATGTATGTATGTATGTATGTATGTATACAAAAAGTATTTATATAATGAGCCTCAATAAAAGTGAAAGTATCAAATTACAAAGAAAAACTTACGTTTATACAAGAAAAACGAAATGTTTCTAAGCTTACACAATTAAATTTTTAACTGTTCATTTTCTCAAAAGCAACTAGGCTACAAAGACAATGCAAACACGAAAAAAAACACCAAAACATTAACAAAAATATACACGCAGACTAACATTTTTCTCTGTAACTGATATGCTTGACCCAAAATTATGTCAAGACGCCAGTCAAACTCTTATCGATGATTGTGCAATTTGCACTACAGCACGCCTAAGTTCAAAGTTCAGAATCGGGTCACTACAATTCCACTGCAACATTCTCAGGTTCACGTCTCTCTCTCTCTCTCTCTCTCTCTCTCTCTCTCTCTCTCTCTCTCTCTCTCTCTCGCCAGTCATTTGGCTTGCTGTCTGTTTACTTTATTCATCTCCTGATATCCGTAGTGGTTCTCGAACATTTATGCTCTGTAAAAGCCAGTCTATTTAAAGAGGCCACGAATCCGCAAGGTTATTTTTGGCATCAAACTAGCTAGTTATCACGTTTCCTTAAAAGGGACGCTGTTAAATTCAGGTGTACATGTACAAATATACAAACGAGAGAGAGAGAGAGAGAGAGAGAGAGAGAGAGAGAGAGAGAGAGAGAGAGAGAGAGAGAGAGAGGGAGAGAGACCTTTGCAATTCTCTATTCCAATTTTCTCTTCTTTTTTAACATTTAATAACAGGGATTTGGAGAAAGTCGATGAGAGGGAACTAGTCAATTATCAATCAACAATAGTACTTTCGTAAACGTCAAATTATATAGCTATTTGCGTCACATAAACCTTGGCCCTTCTGATCACTTTGATTGATTGTAATTGCGACAATCCCAAGTTGGAAGATAATGACCCATGAGCAAACGAGGGGCAAAGGAGGTCGTGGTTGAGCGTTTGAACGAGTTGAGATACTTGCTTCACTCCACCGCTTGGATGCAACTGAGGGAAATCCCCGCAGTTGCAATACGATGTAAAAATTTACATGTTGCATAGAAAGATGGAAGAAAGAACAAGGTAATAGAGTTAAATTAGAAAGCTAAGAAATAGGTGAATGGGGGCGGTTATAAAGAACGCTGTTAAAGCCCTTAAGCAAATGCCTAAAGCCCTTAAGCAAATTCCTAAAACCCTTAAGCAAATGCCTAAAACCCTTAAGCAAATGCCTTAAGCAAATGCCTAAAGCCCTTAAGCAAATGACTAAATCCCTTAAGCAAATGCCTAAAGCCCTTGAGCAAATGCCTTAAGCA
>NC_090765.1:27369967-27379967 GCF_036898095.1 Palaemon carinicauda
AAAGTATAATTATACACTTCAGTGTTTTATAACAAAACTCCAAGAATGTTACTTCAATCATCTAAGTCACTATCGCAGTGTTTCCCAAACTTTTTTAAATGATTACCCCAAAATCTTATTTCCAACTAATCAATTACCCCATTGAACATATACCCGGTAATATCGGTTATTTTTTTGCAGCCACCTGATGAACTGTATGGATCATGTAGCCCGCTATTGGCTGCTTATAGTTAAGGATCCAAAACAAATGCAAACTTTTTCATTTTAATGGATATCAAAATGAACCATCATCAGTGCAGAATATTCAATGTAACAATATTAATAGATATTATTCAGTAATAACTTTATAGCAATAATTATGGGAATGTGAATAACTCAATTTCAGAACATCTTGATTACCCCAAAAATACGGGTCCATTACCCCACTGGGGTAAATTACCCCAGGGTTGGGAAACACTGTACTATCGTAAACGAGAGGTATTCTGAACAGTACCAATCAATGTCACATGATCTTTTATTTACCTAAGCTCCTGGTTCCTTGTATATGGGCAAAGGTCTAAGAATTCACTGCTTGTTGAAATAAAATGTTATCAACACACATCTTTTGGTCTATCCTTTATTTACTACATACGGACAATAGAAAACCAATACCTTAATAGAAACAGATTAGTGTAAAGATTCAAGTGTTATAAATCATCATCTGTTAAGCCAATACTTTACGTCGTTACATCAATTTGGGCAATTTCCCCATCTACAAAAAGTCTTGGCGACTACCCTATTAATGGATTTGAATCGAGCCATTTCTATCATATCAGTACGACGCATCTCACGTAACGAACTACAAATTCTTTCGGGGGAAATGGGGAGGGAAATTAACTGTTTCGAAGCTCTTTAGATTTGATGGATACTTTAAATTGAATGGGATTCTGACAACGTCAGACATTTGTCAATTGCTATAAAATATTGTGTAAAAAAAAAAAAAAAAAAAAAAAAAAAAAAAAAAAAAAAAAAAAATTACTGTACAAAAATTTGGCTTTTTGAGATTGATACGAAAATTTGCAGATCAAGAGAGCTTGCTGCCTCTCAAAGAGAAAAATCAATTACGAATTGAAAAAAATTAAAAATTGACAACGTACAAAAAACAAAACTGTTCTAAATACTGACGTGTCAAGAAAAGATCAATCAATAAGAAATTCATATAAGAGAGGAAATAATGATATACTAATAATTTCAACTTCCTATGAAGGGATTCAGAAACGATGATCATCAAATCTAAACATCTAGAATGTAATATCGATGACTTTGAGACGCCTTAAACAAGGCAGAGGCTAGAAACGAAAAAAATATGTCAAATAGAATCGTGAATTATATAAATACTGAAAAGCCATGCGCTACCCGAGAAATGGTTGCTAAAATATTATGCAAATCCTCATCTCTTATTACGAAAATCTTCACTTCACTTCACTTCCACTCCCAGGTAGGCTTTTCAGCCTGTCAGTGGAATCAGTTGTCTTCTCCACTCAATTCTGTTTTCAAAAATTCCCTCTCTTCTCAGCTGTTCAATTGTTGGCATGTTGTTCTTTGTCAAAATCTCTTCAATTCTATCCCCCCAGCGTTTACGTGGTCTACGAAAATGTTATGTACAAATTGAGAATGTACAGCTCCTAGAATCTACAGCTAAAATCTGGTGTACGACCAGAGACGATCTTACTATAGCCCATTTCTTTTAGCGAGGCAGATTTGCACCGACTCGCAGCGGTGCCCTTTTAGTTCGGAAAAGTTTCCTGATCACTGATTGGATAGAATTATCTCGTCCAACCAATCAGCGATCAGGAAACTTTTCCGAGCTAAAAGGGCACCGCTGAGAGTCGGTGCAAATCTGCCTCGCTAAAAGAAATTGACTATAAAATGTGACATACGGTCTGCGAACTTATTACTTACATTTCTTGTACGTTACAATGGCTTCCGTTTACCAAAATAATCAATTAAAAAATAATGCTCTTCAAGCAGGAGACTCTAAGATTTTACTGGAGCGTTCGGATTAAGTTAACAAAATATAAAATGTACTTTTTTCAACGGTCATCCAAAACAATTCATCCGGGATAAGAGCAGGGAGAATATTGATGAAGATTTTCCCCTGCTTTTTTAGTAAATTTTCACATACAAGAAATTGAATGCGAGGACTCCACTGCATTTTAATACTATCTTTTCTGGCATTTAAACGCATTCTGAAACTTGCTTCTTAAGCAATAAATTGACTTTGAAAACTACTATCTCGGGCCATACATTTCTCAGGTAATACGTTGTGATGACTTACTGTATATCCCATTTTAGTAGTAAGGATGCAGGACAACTCAACACTGCCGACTCATCGCCAGGACAACTCGACACCAGGACAACTCAACACCGGGACAACTCAACACCAGGACAACTATAAAACTATAAAACACAAACACACACATATATTCATATATAGATATATATATACATACATATATATATATATATATATATATATATATATATATATATATATATATATATATATATATATATAATACACTTTATATATACAGTATATATAATTGGATTATTTGTCTCTTTCTAATGAACAATGGAATTTATTTAATTAATGGACAAAAAATTTGTACAACAAACAGTTATCAAACGTGGTTATGGCGACTCTTCGTCAGATGAAGTTAGTTCTATCACGTCATTTTTCATGTCTTCCTTTATAATGTTATCAGTTTCCTTAATAGTCTTGGCCTTATTTTCCTTGCAAATCTGAAACAAAGCCGTTTTTTGATATGTTGGTTGCATCTGTGATACGTTTGATTGCTTGGTCAATTACATTATCCTTTTCCCATATTAAAAAACTGATACACATTGTATACCATTTTTCTTTCTTCTGGGCGAAGGATACGACGCGGGGAACTCTCCATGGTGTTTACGGAAGGCTATTGTGCGAGACAAAGAATGCCGAAGCTAATCTTCAAGCATTTAATTGGATTTTACCTAAAGTCTTAGTGAACTGACCCAGGGAAGATATGGCAACGTGTGTGCCATATCTCCTAGTTTTTCATTTCCCTTCTCTTCTCTTAGTGAAGCGAAGGAAGCGGGGTTAAGGAGAATCGGCACCGCCGCAAATGAGCTTGAAGTTCGCTCGTAAAATGGGTCAGTTCACTATTACAGCGTTATCGGAAATAACTTTGGGGTTAATATACTAATACCATCAACACCAAAAAGGTAAATCTTATAATCCCTTTAACAACTTAATAAAGAAAAAAAAACATTTATATGATGTACAGGTCATTTGCATCTGATTGGTAGTTTATAAATATTACAAGGAGAACCATGAGAGAAAGTAGTTTGAGATAAAGAAGTTATTCCATTGTTCATTAGAAAAGACAAGTATATATATATATATATATATATATATATATATATATATATATATATATATATATATATATATATATATACATATATATATATATATATGTGTGTGTGTGTGTGTGTGTGTGTGTGTGTGTGTGTGTGTGTCTGTCTGTGTTTTATAGTTGTCCCGGTGTCGAGTTGTCCTGTCGTTGAGTCGGCGGTGTTGAGTTGTCCCTTTCCCACTACTACTATTACTACTACTACTACTATTACTACTACTACTACTACTACTACTACTACTAATAATAATAATAATAATAATAATAATAATAATAATAATAATAATAATAATAATAATAATAATAACAATAACAACAATTAAAAATCATTATAAAGTGACCTTTCTCAGGGATTATACCCAAGTAATTCATCTTCAAATTCTGAAATGACATCTGTACGATGACCTCTATTTGCTATCCTCGTCTTGTAGTCTTCAATGTTTCTTTGTGACTTAGTTCGAATTTTGAATAAAATACCCAAAGGAAACACGCAAGAAAAGCCTTCAAGTTTGAAAAGAGAATTTGCCTCACTCGACCAAAGAAATAGACATTAAATTGACAAGATTTATCTCTTTTATCTCAGATGTTCGCTAAGAGAATGTCAAATGGGTTTCAGATGCAAGAGATTGTATCTTCTTTGCCGTAGACACAACATGGATTACGCAATTTCGTATACATCTATTTATCTATCTATAAATACAAACTCCTACATATATATATATATATATATATATATATATATATATATATATATATATATATATATATATATATATATATAGTAGTAGTAGTAGTAGTAGTAGTAGTAGTAGTAGTAGTGGTTTTTAAGTTAACGCCGTCTTCTGGCTGGAAAGGAGGAAAAAATGTCCTGGAGAAGTGTTAGAGTCGGTGACTTCAAAATTGGCTTCAGGGGAACTGAAAAGTCTTCAGAATTCTTTGAAGACTCGTCTTTCGATTTTCTCAAATATATGCTGATACAAGCCTCAGGAGAGGTATGTATGATTATGACTATGTTCAATCAAGCATTTGGTGCGTGTGTGAATATGATCGGAGAATTTGTTAGAGGAAAATACAACTGGCCTCAAAATGCAGCTTCGGTTATCCAAGAACGGAATGCTGCATGCGAGGATATGACGTTAAATCTTCAGGGACAGCTGCGAACTCTCCAGGAGTCCTCAGTCTTCAAATGGTTTTCATGGCTTCTCCCAGAGGCGCCGTCTTTTGGAGAGTGTCGTGCAGTCGCCTCTCAGGATGGATTCCTCGGTGAGTGGCTGCAGCGCTGTCCTTGGATCGGGGGCTATTGGAAAGCCAGTGAGGAACTACAAGGGTGTGAACTTGGACTGCGGCAAATGGAGGAAGAAGCTTTGAGATTCAACGCCCAGTTGAAATCAAATTGGTTCTTTGGCAAACTTCTTCCCGAATTCGACATTGGAGGAAGGAAGGAAATCTTTTCTCACGGTAACAAGACATTTTACATCGGTTTGGCTGCTGCTGGAGTCATATTCGGTGGAATTATGTTTGCTAGGAGAAGGATGGCTAAAGAAGGCGAAGACGCTCCAGAATTGGACGGAGAGGATCTCAAAACTGAGTGTCTGGATCAAATGACTCAGGTGGAAAATCTTGAGGAGGAAAACAACAAGTTACAAGGACAACTAAATGAATTGAGAAGAGATCTAGATGAAATGAAAACAGAGAAAGAGATGCAAGAAAAACTGAAAGCTCAAAAAGAGACTGAGAATCAAAAGCTGAAAATTGACTGCGTCGAAAACGACCTTCAGAGGAAGGAACAGGAGAAGAAACAGGAAATTCTTGAGGAGGAAAACAGCAAGTTACAAGGACAACTAAATGAATTGAGAAGAGATCTAGATGAAATGAAAACAGAGAAAGAGACGCAAGAAAAACTGAAAGATCAGAAAGAGACTGAGAATCAAAAGCTGAAACTTGACTGCGCCGAAAAAGACCTTCAGATGAAGGAACAGGAGAAGAAACAAGAAATTCTTAACACTGAAATGGAAGAAATGAAGAAAATCTATAATGAGAAAATAGAAAAACTGCTAAATGCCAGCGTTCAAAAAGACCTCCGGATGAAGGAACAGGAAAAATTACTGGATATTCTAAAAACTGAAAATGAAACCAATAATAAAGTGCAAAATGAAAAAACTGAAGTGCAAAATGAGTGCATCGAAAAAAACATTCAGATGAAGGAACAAGAAAAAATATTGGAAGATCTAAAAACTGAAAATGGAAAACTGAAAAAAATGCAAAATCAGAAAACTGAACAACTAAATCAATTGAGAAGCAAAATAAAGGAATTGAAGGCAGAGAAAGAGGAGAAAGAAAAGCTGAGAGCTAATATTGCATTATATTATCAGAATCTCGAGAAAGTGTACAAAAGAAAAGATCTGGAGATGAAAGAACAGAACAAATTATTAGAAAACCTAAAAACTGAAAATGGGAAAATGAAAAGAATGCAAAATCAGAAAACGGAACTAAATCAGTTGAGAAATGAAATAAATGAATTGAAAAGAGAGAAAGAGGAACAAGAAAACCTGCGATGTAAAATTGCGTTGTATTATCAATTTCTGGAAAAGGTTTACAACAGAAAAGATCTTCAGTTGAAAAAACAGAAAAATTTACTCGAAAAACTAAAGAAGGAAAAGGGAGAAACGAAAAAAATGCAAAATCAGCAAGCGGAACTGAATCAGTTGAGAAATGAAATAGAAGAACTGAAAAGGGAGAAAGAGGAAAAAGAAAAGCAGCGAGCTAAGATGGCGACCTATTATCAAAATCTAGAAAAGGCGTTCAATAAAAAAGAACTTCAGATGAAAGAACAGATAAAATCCTTGAAAAATCTAAAAACTGCAAACGGAGAAATGAAAGAGATGTCAAATCAGAAAACGGAACTAAAGCAATTGAGAAGTCAAATAAACGAATTGAACAGAGAGAAAGAGGAACAAGAAGACCTGCGGGCTAAGATGGAGTCGGATTATCAGAATCTCGAAAAGGCCTACAATGAAAAGGATCTTCAGATGGAAGAACTGAAAAAATTATTGGAAGATAAAACTGAAAATAATGGACCGGAAGAACTGCAAAAGGGTCCAGTGGATGAATTAATAAATGTAGAAGAACTAAAGGCTGAGAATGAGGAACAGGTAAGGATGCAAGCTAAGATGGCGTCGGATTACGAAAATCTGAAGAACGAGTGCGCCCAAAAAGATGATCAGTTAAAACGACAGGAAAGGTTACTGGAAATGCTTAAGACTGGGAATAAGGGACCGAAGAAATTACAAAGGGATCAAGTGAATGTATGGAAAAAGAAAGTAGATGAATTGAACGCAGAGAAAGAGGAGCAAGAAAAGCTGAACGCTAAGATAGTGTCCGATTACCAAAATCTGTTAAGGGAATGCTCCATGAAAGATCGTGAGATGAAAAGACAAGAAAGGTTACTGGAGATTCTTAAAATTGAAAAGGAAGAAATTCAAATGCAAAAGGAGCAATTGAGAAACTAAGTAGACTGAAGGCCGAGAAACAGGAGGAAATATCCAAAAAGATTTTAAGAGATGCTTGGCTCGACTACCCGGCTTGAAGGACGTGGAATACCCTACAGGATTTGCTCTGCAGAGGGAAAAACCTTGTCTTTTTCTAGTATGCTATGTTCCCTGGTGGGGTCGTACAGGGGCTTCGTCAGGTGTGAACAAACGGTCAGATATCTGGATCTATTCTTTCGGATACTAACCTTCGGGTGGTTCTGTTGGAATAATCTAGAAGACTGGCTATGCAGAGGGGAGGAGATAAAGGTTCTTCTAGTATGCAGTCAAGACCTTATAGGGCAGGGGTGGCCAACCTATGGCGCATGCGCCAACAGTGGCGCATTGCACGATTACAAGTGGCGCACTATACCCCAGAGATAATTAAAAAACCAAGCCCGCTCATAAAAAAATAATACGAAAAATACTACTGATTATTAGAAAAAAATACAAAAATAATTTAAGGGGACCTTCAGCTATGTCCTGCATTTTTTTCTTTAATTATTCAAAATACACCATTTCTATAAATGTATTAAATTTTAGACATATATAATACCTTAATCATATACCAACGTTACAGAATACATTGAAAAAATCATATTACTACGAGAGGCCTTTGATAGTCGTTTTAGTGAATTTGCTGAAGAAGATTGCACGGTTGCATTTATAAATCCATTTTCACTTACTGAACATAACATTCTGAAGATGCCTAGTAATATACAGATGGAGCTTATTGGTCTAAAAGCAAATTCAGTGCTGAAGAGTAAATTTAATGAATTTTCCTCACTCCCAAGTGCATCTGAAATGCTCATTTTTGGCGATTATAAACAAGTGAACATTTTCCAGAATTTAGAAAATTTACCCAAAGTTATGCCTGTAGCTTTGTAACAACATACAGATGCGAGCAAATATTTTCATCCATGAAAATATTCAAGAAGTGAGGTCACGACTATCTGATTCAAATCTGAAGAACTGTCTGTTGCTCTCAGTTAGTGAAAGCAAGGCAAAGTCAAAAGTCTCATTAAACATAGTTATGTTTATTTTTCCTGCATGTGAAATTACTTTTCTTTAAAACTGCTAATCATGTTCATATATTTTTATTAGTACTTTCAGGAATAACTAATGAATATTATCAATGCAAATTCAGTGTCAATAAGTAGGTACACTTTACTTTGAATCCATGTTAAATCATTTCCTTTACAGCTGCTACATCTGTCCGTGCACACACACACACATTTATATATATATATATATATATATATATATATATATATATATATATATATATATATATATATATATTTATATATATATATATATATATATATATATATATATATATATATAAATATGAATATCTATATATACTGTGTATATATATATATAAATATATAAATATGAATATCTATATATACTGTGTATATATATATATATACTGTGTATATATATATATATATATATATATATATATATATATATATATATATATATATGTGTGTGTGTATAAAGACATATAATTATATATATATATATATATATATATATATATATATATATATACATATATATATATATATATATATATATATATATATATATATATATATATATATACATATATGTATAAAGACATATATATATATATATATATATATATATATATATATATATATATATATATATAGATAGATAGATAGATATCATATTATTATATGTATTAAAGCCAAATATGTCCAAATCACCATAGTTGAGGGATTGGAAGGGGGTTAAAGTTTGTGTGGCGCATCTGAATTAGAAGTGAAAAAAATTGGTGCATGGTAAACAAAAGGTTGGCCACCCCTGTTATAGGGGAACCACGGAAATTAGGTTGGGAGGGAGAGCAAAAGCAGAAAATGAAGAAAAAAAAAATAAAAAAAAATATAAAACTATAAAATCCAAAAAAAAAATATATATAAAAAACTACAAAATCCAAAAAAAAAACAAAAAAAAACTACAAGAAAAAAAAAAAAAAAAAAAAAAAAAAAAAAAAAAAAAAAAAAAAAAAAGGAGCTGATGCAGCAGAGGAAGGAGAAGCAGGAGGAGGAAGAATAGCAGCAGCAGCTTAAGAAAAGAAAAAAAATCCAAAAAAGAATATAAAAAAAGACTACAAAATAATAATAATAAAAAAAAACCAGCATTAGAAGGAGAAACAGGAGGAGGAGGAAGAGCAGCAGCAGCTTAAAAAAAAGAAAATAAAAAGTAATAAAAACTACAAAAAAAAAGCTGCAGGAGAGAGAGAAGCAGGAGGAGGAAGGAGAGCAGCAGCAGCTTAAAGAAAGAAAATAAAAAGTAATAAAAACTACAAAAAAAGCAGCAGGAGAGAGAGAAGCAGGAGGAGGATGAAGAGCAGCAGCAGCTTAAAAAAAAGACAAAAAAAAAAAAGGATAAAATATTACGAAAAGAAAGAGCAGCAGGAGAGAGAGAAGCAGGAGGAGGAAGGAGAGCAGTAGCAGCTTAAATAAAAAAAAAAAAGCAGGAGAGAGAGAAAAGGGAGGAGGAAGGAGAGCAGCAGCAGCTTAAATTAAAACAAAAAAAAAAAAAAAAAAAGCAGGAGAGAGAGAAGCAGGAGGAGGAAGGAGAGCAGCAGCAGCTTAAATTAAAACAAAAAAAAGCAGGAGAGAGAGAAGCAGGAGGAGGAAAGAGAGCAGTAGCAGATATAAAAGGAAAATAAAACCAGCAGGAGAGAGAGAAGCAGGAGAAGGAAGAAAAGCAGCAGCAGCTTAGGAAAAAAAGAAAGAAAAAAAATAAAGCAGCAGAAGGAGAAGCAAGAGGAAGAAAAGCAGCAGCAACAGCTTAAAAAAAATATAAAAAAAATATAAAAACTACAAAATCCAAAAAAATTATAAAAACTACAAAAAAAAAAAAAAAAAAAAACAGAAGGAGAAGAAGAAGTAGGAGGAGGAAGAAGAGCAGCAGCAACAGCTTGAAATAAAAAAGAAAAAAAAAATATAAAAAAAAATATAAAAACTACAAAATCCAAAAAAATAAAAAAAACTA
>NC_090765.1:27389967-27404967 GCF_036898095.1 Palaemon carinicauda
CCGTTTCAAAGATATCGCAATAAGATTTAAAACAAACGTTACGTTAGGTGGTAACTTAGCGACTATATTAAAAGTAAGCCTTTGATGTCAAGATCATTTAAACAAATATACAAAGAAATGGACTCCCAGATTATTACATTACTACCCCATACCAAAGTTCGATGATTGCCGAGGGATAAAAAAAAAAAAAAAAAAAAAAAATAGCAGCCTTTTTTTTTGAGAGAAAAGCAAATACGGATCTGTGAACAGCTTCACTGCAATTTTTTTTTTTTATGTCAAGGCTGGAATACTTACGGGAAATATTTTGTCAAACCATAAAAACAGTAGCACGCTAGGTCGAAACGAAAAGGCTCTCACTTCAACAGTTGAGTTGGTTGCATTAAAAAGGATATTGCTATTTGGAAAAAATAGGATAAGCTCAGATGATTTTAATGTTTCCTTCTTGCATTAGAAAAATTATCTCAACCATGACTACCATATATGGATGTTTATATAAAAGAGGAATATCCAATATCAGTAAAAAAAAAAAAAAAAAAAAAAAAAAAAAAAAAAAAAAAAAAAAACTGATTACTTTGGTAATAATTCTCTACTTGTCTGTGAAATTGTATTTTCAATCCCAGATGACAATAACATCAAAATTATTTAGCGAGAAAAAAAAAGAAAAATACTCAGATCAACTGTAGGAGAATTGATGGTCTGCTTACCGCACATTCGACAGAAATATGGAAAACGTAGCAAAAAAAAAAAAAAAAAAAAAAAAAAAAAAAAAAAAAAAAAAAAAAAAAAAAAAAAAAACGGGGATCATACTACTCACATCTACAATTGACTAAAGATATACTGAAATAAAGTAAATACATATTCATACGATTAAATTGTGGTTCCATCTCGTAAAATTTAAACAACGTATAACCATTTAAATATGGCCAAGTGTCCCAAGTTATTCTTTATGAGATCTTAGGTGCTCCTATGTTATATATACAGTATATATATATATATATATATATATATATATATATATATATATATATATATATATATATATGTGTGTGTGTGTGTGTGTGTGTGTGTGTGTGTGTGTGTGTGTGTGTGTGTAAGAAGTTGAGAAACTAACTTAAGAAGATGTTCATTGTTGCTTTTACAATTTCCAATAATGCTGGATTGGTAACTTCTTGATCGTGTGAAAATATTAAAATTAAACTTAGGTGCTAAAAACCACAGGACTTTATTAATCAGTCATATATATATATATATATATATATATATATATATATATATATATATATATATATATATATATATATATATATATATATATATATATATATACTAATGATAAAAAGGCATTCAACTCGCCGAATAATAATTAGTCATATTTCTTAATGCAAATAACACCAGGTATCAAAGTTCTATGCATATTTAATTGGTACTTTTCTTCGAAATTTGCTTATCCTTCGTAGTATTGTTTTAGGACGAGTAATCGCGAAGATAATTTGATTTTAAATATACTAAAATAAGAGCAATTCAGTTCAACCCATACAACAGGTCCGCTCAAAATGGGGAGTTGGTGGACTTGAAGTGTTGCCAGCAATACTCACACACACACACACACACACACACACACACACACACATATGATTCGATTGCCTGAATTTTCCAGTCATAGGCCTAGTCACAAAAACAAGCCTATGAATGATGATATAATTTTGAAAGTCCCCGTAGTTACGGAGATAGAGTTTTTCCTTTTCTTTATCTCGTAAACTGCAACTATTTGTCTTTTATATGATTTACATCCGAAATGTGAAGAAGTGGCCATGGTGATACCACTACCAAATCTAGGTACGCCAGAACACCCTACGTTAGGTTAGGTTGGTGTGTATTTTTAATTACTATTATTGATGGCTACGTTTTCAATTCAATATGTTCCCTGTCATATTCTGGACTTCTTTTCCGTAAGTCGGTTACATTTCACTGAACGTGATAATCAACAAACTATAAAACATGCTGGTCTTAAGTGACGATTACAGTTGAACGGTAGCCATTGCAAATACGATAGATTGGTGGTGAAACTGTAGATGCAATTTTCAAAGCTATTCCGTAAGAGGTAAGGCCCCTTATGTAGAGAAATTAGCAATAATTCCTGAATGACATTCATATCTCAGTAACGGAAAGAAATATGCAACGGAAGTTATACTGACAATAAAAAAAAAATCATAAAGTTTAATAGATGGAAAGAAATGTTATACAGGTTGAGTAAATTGGAGATATGTAACATTTCTTCTACAAAAAAAAAAAAAAAAAAATTGTTATACAGGTTGAGTAAATTGGAGATATGTAACATATTTCTTCTACAAAAAAAAAAAAAAAAAAATACGGAGTCAAATTATCATTTCAATTCGAAACCGCTAACGTTCAAATATCAGGGTTCTTAGACTTAAACCTAGTCAAGATTTTAATAAAGGTTAAATAATCTAAAGGTTAAACACAGCAACCTTAATTTATCTTCGGCGGGATGGGGGTCGAATATCAGCCAAAATAAGATTGACTACGTTTCTCAAAATACGGCCTATTTGGCAGTAACTAGGCTATGAACATGTTTCTTTTCCTGTCATGGCTTACTAATACAATTCAGAACTCACATTAAGCGTCATGGCTAACTTATATAGCTCATAACTTAGTATGTAGCTATATGAATATAAATAGACGTTGTACATACCTTAACTGTTAATAGACCAACGGTTCACGATTACTTTGGTGACTGTTGACATCAGATCAAAATTACCAGCCTAGGAATCGAGGGTGTAATTTACACAAATTAATCAACTTTATCACTTCTTCCTAAAACAAATAAACTATAACGAAATCACCAAGTAATAACTTCAATTCAACAGACACTATTCAACGGATTATCAACAACAATGTTTCACTGACCAACAACACTACGACATTCTCGGGCAGGGTTCAGAGTTGCCAGGTTTTCTAAATGAGAATAGGTCAATTTTTAATCAACAGCATCTTTAAAAGGCCAACCCATTAATAGAAAAAGGTCAAAAATATAGTATTTAAGGCTCGGCTTTTTTAATATTACTAAAGGGTAACCTATTTAAATACAAAAGGTCAAATTTGAGTTTTTTTTTGGCCGGAAAAAAGGCCAAACTGGCAACCCTGGCAGAGTTACCAGATTATTTCCACTGGATTATCGTACATAAACCTTAAAATTATCGTTTTTTAACCAAAATTATCGTACACACTTTCAATATGATTATTAAGGAGTAACATATATAACTTATTTCAAGGTATTTTAGTATAATTCTTTAATCAAACACACACACTCACACATTTGTATATACCTAAGGTATGTATCGTACATCGTCCTGGACCTAAAATAATGTACATGTACGATAATTATCGTACGAATGCGTCAATTAAAACATTTTCGAACCAAATAAAGACAATATGGTTTTTTTTTAACTTGAACTCAATTAAATGTGCTACTGGAATTTAATTGTCGGTCACAGTTGTTTTGAGATAAAACACACACACACACACACACACACACACACACACACACACATATATATATATATATATATATATATATATATATATATATATATATATATATATATATATATATATATATATACATATATATATATATATATATATATATATATATATATATATATATATATATATATATATATATATATATATATATATATATATATATATCTATATATATATATATATATATATATATATATATATATATATATATATATATATATATATATATATATATATACATATAAAGGTGCCGTTATAGTATGTGGCCTACCTTTTTGGATCTGTTATAGTATGTGGCCTACCCGGTTTGAATGTGTCCTACCTAAGCCGGTTTGAATGTGTCCTACCTTAGAGAAGCTAACTTAAAAAACCCACCTAACCTATGCTAAAAGCCGTGTCCTTACCTACGAGTACGACGGGAGAAGCTAACTTAAAAAACCCACCTAACCTATGCTAACAGCCGTGTCCTTACCTACGAGTACGACGGGAGAAGCTAACTTAAAAAACCCACCTAACCTATGCTAAAAGCCGTGTCCTTACCTACGAGTACGACGGGAGAAGCTAACTTAAAAAGCCCACCTAACCTATGCTAACAGCCGTGTCCTTACCTACGAGTACGACGGGAGAAGCTAACTTAAAAAGCCCACCTAACCTATGCTAACAGCCGTGTCCTTACCTACGAGTACGACGGGAGAAGCTAACTTAAAAAGCCCACCTAACCTATGCTAACAGCCGTGTCCTTACCTACGAGTACGACGGGAGAAGCTAACTTAAAAAGCCCACCTAACCAATGCTAAAAGCCGTGTCCTTACCTACGAGTACGACGGGAGAAGCTAACTTAAAAAACCCACCTAACCTATGCTAACAGCCGTGTCCTTACCTACGAGTACGACGGGAGAAGCTAACTTAAAAAACCCACCTAACCTATGCTAAAAGCCGTGTCCTTACCTACGAGTACGACGGGAGAAGCTAACTTAAAAAACCCACCTAACCTATGCTAACAGCCGTGTCCTTACCTACGAGTACGACGGGAGAAGCTAACTTAAAAAACCCACCTAACCTATGCTAAAAGCCGTGTCCTTACCTACGAGTACGATGGGAGAAGCTAACTTAAAAAACCCACCTAACCTATG
Source organism: Palaemon carinicauda (assembly GCF_036898095.1). Taxonomy (NCBI): domain Eukaryota; kingdom Metazoa; phylum Arthropoda; class Malacostraca; order Decapoda; family Palaemonidae; genus Palaemon; species Palaemon carinicauda. The sequence goes on from NC_090765.1 coordinate 27,394,668, forward strand.
CTAACAGCCTTGTCCTTACCTACGAGTACGACGGGAGAAGCTAACTTAAAAAACCCACCTAACCTATGCTAAAAGCCGTGTTCTTACCCGGGGGGGCTGCGCCCCTCCGGATCCCCCCCCCCTTACAAAACATTAACATTAACTACATAGTTAAATACTGAAATCCATGTGTACTTACATGATCAATATTCGTAATAACAGTATGTAGGCCACATACTATATCAGAGACAAAATTCCGTAGGCCACACTCGAAAGGTAGGCCACATACTATAACGGCACCTATATATATATATATATATATATATATATATATATATATATATATATATATATATATATATCATCATCATCATCATCATCTCTTACGCCTATTGACGCAAAGTAGGTTGGACAGGGCACCAGCCACCCATTGAGATACTACTGCTAGAGAGCTATGACAGTACTACATTGGATCCTTCTCTCTGGTTACGGTTCATTTTCCCTTTTCCTACATATACACCGAATAGTCTGGCCTATTCTTTATATATACTCCTCTGTCCTCTTACACCTGATAACACTGAAATTAACAAACAAATTTTCTTCTCTCGAGGGGTTAACTATTGCACTGAAATTATTCAGTGGCTAATTTCCTCTTGTTAGGGTATAAGAGACTCTTTAGCTATGGTAAGCAGCTCTTCTGGGAGCAAGACACTCCAAAATCAAACCATTGTTCTCTTGTCCTGGGTAGTGCCATAGCCTCTGTACCATAGTCTTCCATTGTCTTGGATTGGATTTCTCTTGCTTGAGGGTACACTCGGGCACACCATTCTATCTTATTTCTCTTCCTCTTGTTTTATTAACGTTTTTATAGTTTATATATGAAATACTTATTTTAATATTGGTACTGTTCTTAAAATATTCTATTTTCCCTTTTTTCCTTTCATCACTGGGTTATTTTCCCTGTTGGGGCCCCTGGACTTATAGCATCCTGCTTTTCCAACTAGGGTTGTAGCTCAACAAGTAATAATGATAACATAGGGACTCAAGTAGATTTCGCCAGTCGTCTCTATCTTGAGCTTCTCAATCAATACTTCTCCATTCATCATCTTCCACTTCACGCTTCATAGTCCTCAGCCATATATATATATATATATATATATATATATATATATATATATATATATATATATATATATATATATATATATATATATGCGTGTGTATTAACTACGTGTTACTAACACATGAGACTTTAATAGGTACAAATATCAACCACAATTGGCATTTAATATCAAATTCAGCCTCGGTGATATATACCCACTGGTAATTCCTTTATGATAAATGCTTCTGGTTGGGCAAGGACTTGAACCTATGCCTAAAAGCAGAATCCTGAATTCAACAGGATTGTTTACAGTGGGCTGGAAATATACATATATCTCACTTTTAGGGTTGTAGCTTGGATAATAATAATAATAATATGGCTCATTTGTTAGAGTCTACTGGTGGCATGGTTTGAGTCAGTGTGATAGGTCACCGTCCATGCCTTACATAGGCCTACCCTTCTCGTTATGAAGCAGGTGATAGTTATACCAAGACTTGTTGTTTATTTTGACATATATTTATATCATATGAAGTAAGTTCCTGACACCTTTATTCATAGGGGACTTTAAGCCTATAGATCTTTAAATTTACGGAATTTTCAGCCAATATTAATTTGAATGAAATTGTAGTCAGGTTAAAAGAGAATTTCTCAATTTTTTTTTTTTTTTTTTTTTTTTTTTTTTACAATTCAAATAATATATTCTTGCCTAACTTTAGTTTGTACTTTATAACAAAATACTGGGAGAAGGAAAAGATAAAGGTGAGTTATGACCTGAGAAATGGAAGATTTTCAGGTTTTTCAGGTTCATGAGCTAAGCATGCAAAGAAACAAAGATGAAAATCCCTCTTCTGAGTGTTATTGTGTCCTTCATGGCAATTCATGCGCTGTCTCTTTCATTGTCGTATTTCTCTGGTGCTGTTTACCCTTTTTTAATACATGTGTTGGAAATCTCTTATGAGTAATATAGTAAATTTCTTGTTGGACCTTTCTAAGGATTATCTCGTGTTTCGTGCTACTGAGCTTCAGCGCTTACTTGCTTTTGCGTTAATTCACCTACATATATTTGTAAATTCCAAGGTCGCAAAAACTATACCGATTGTGTATATATATATATATATATATATATATATATATATATATATATATATATATATATATATATATATATATATATATAGTATATTACAAAAGATGATAGATGATATGAGATCTTATTAAGAAAGCAGAAATGAGAAATGTAGGACTGAAAATGAATATAAGTAAAAGTAAGATAACACTCATAGAAAATGCAGAGACAACAAACAATGGTTATGGGCGAAACCTCTAGAGATTAATGATGAATATACGTACTTAAGACAGACAGTAAGTGTTTCCCCAGGGCATGATACCGAAATTAATAGGATAACCATGGGATGGAGAGCTTTTGGTGAAATAAACGAGATTATGAAAAGTAGATTGTCACTTTCTCTAAAATTAAAATTATTCAATCAGATGGTCCTACCAGTTTCAAATGTTCTTGAATTACTTTATTTTAACTGTCCATTACTTCTCATATAGTTTATTTATTTCTTTAATTCCTTTCCTTACTGAACTATTTTTCAGTAGAAATCCTGTTTTTCCAACTGGGGTTGTAGTTTAGCTAATATTGATAATAACAAACAGAAACTTGGAACCTTACTAAAACCTTAGAACGTAAGCTAGTTACAACTCAAGGAGCTATGCAAAAAATAATGATAGGAATAACACTCAGAGAGGAAAACGAGTGACATGGATACGAAAGCAAACTAAAGTAGAGGATATTCTAACATGTAAGAAAAAGTAATGAAAATGGGCAGGACACATAATGAGAATGACAGATAATAGATGGACATTAAGAACAACAAAATGGATCCCTAGATATTGCAAAAGAAGCAAGGGAAGGAAGAGAAGACGATGGATTGACGAACTAAAAAATTCGTGGGTATAGACTGGTATAGAAAGACCAAAAACGTACGCTTGTGGAAGGACAAGACTGAAGCCTTTGTTGTGCTGTGTACTAGTTACGACTATAATGATATATTTATATATATATATATATATATATATATATATATATATATATATATATATATATATATATATATATACATATATATATACTGTGGCCGCGGGGGCATATAAAAATTAGAATAGCGCCAACGTTATCCCTGCGTGTCGTAAGAGGCGACTAAAAGGGACGGGACGAGGGGGCTGGGAACCCCCTCTCCTGTAAAAAATTCCTGCGAGACATCGACAAGGAGATGGAGCTGGGGGGAGAGTGACTGCTCCCCGCACTCTAGTTTTGGGGTGTTTAAATGTGCGTGGATGTAGTACGATAGAGAGTAAAAGATGTGAGATTGGAAGTATGTTTAGAAGTAGAAGGATGGATGTATTGGCCTTGTGTGAGACAAAGATGAAAGGAAAGGGTGAAGTGATGTTTGGTGAAATGTCTGGTAGAGTGTCTGGGATTGAAAGGGGAAGAGCGAGAGAGGGTGTGGCGTTATTGCTGAGTGAATGGATGACAGGTAAAGTAGTGGAATGGAAGGAGATATCATCTAGGTTAATGTGGGTAAGGGTTAGGTTGGGTAGGGAATGTTGGGCGTTTGTCAGTGCGTATGGGCCAGGTAGTGAGAAAAGTGAAGAAGATCGGAATGAGTTCTGGAATGATTTAACTAGGTGTGTAGAAGGACTGGGTAGAAGGAATTATGTAGTTGTTATGGGTGACTTAAATGCTAGAGTGGGCGCTGGAGAGGTAGAAGGTGTCATTGGTAAGTATGGCGTACCAGGTGAAAATGAGAGTGGTGAGAGACTGGTAGACATGTGTGTTGAACAAGAGATGGTAATAGGTGCTAGCTTCTTTAAAAAGAAAGATAAGAATAAGTATACGTGGGTAAGAGTGGTAAATGGAAGAGTAGTAGAAAGGGCATTAATGGATTATGTGTTGGTGACTAAAAGAATGTTTGGAAGATTGAAAGACGTGCACGTGTTTAGGGGTATGGCTAACGGTATGTCTGATCATTTTTTGGTGGAAGGAAAATTAGTTGTAGCAAAAGAGTGGGGGAATAGAGTAGGTGGATGTAAAAGGGAGGTAGTGAGGATTGAAGAGCTAATAAAACCGGGGGTAAAAAGTAAATATCAGGAAAGGTTGAAAATGGCATATGATGAGGTGAGAGTAAGAGAAACTGGTAATTTAGAGGAGGAATGGAAGTTAGTAAAAGAAAATTTTGTTGGGATTGCAAGTGATGTATGTGGCAAGAAGGTTGTTGGAGGCAGCATGAGGAAGGGCAGTGAATGGTGGAATGAAGGAGTGAAGGTGAAAGTGGAAGAGAAAAAGAGGGCTTTTGAAGAATGGCTGCAGAGTAATAGTATAGAGAAGTATGAAAAATATAGAGAGAAAAAGGTGGAAGTAAAGCGCAAGGTACGTGAGGCAAAGAGGGCAGCTGACCTGAGGTGGGGTCAGGGATTGGGTCAGTCATATGAAGAGAATAAGAAGAAGTTTTGGAAAGAAGTGAAGAGAGTAAGGAAGGCTGGCGCAAGAATTGAAGAGACAGTGAAAGATGGAAATGGAAGGTTGTTAAAAGGAGAGGAGGCAAGGAAAAGGTGGGCGGAATATTTTGAAAGTTTGCTGAATGTTGAGGATAATAGGGAGGCAGATATAATTGCTGTTCCAGGTGTTGAGGTGCCAGTGATGGGAGGTGAGAATGAGAGAGAGATAACAATAGAGGAAGTGAGGAGAGCACTAGATGAAACGAGAGTAGGAAAAGCATCTGGTATGGACGGTGTGAAAGCTGAGATGTTGAAGGAAGGGGGTGTGACTGTACTTGAATGGTTGGTGAGATTGTTTAGTATGTGTTTTGTGTTGTCAATGGTACCAGTAGATTGGGTTTGTGCATGTATTGTACCACTATATAAGGGTAAGGGAGATGTGCATGAGTGTTGTAATTCAAGAGGTATTAGTTTGTTGAGTGTAGTTGGAAAAGTGTATGGTAGAGTACTGATTAATAGGATTAAGGATAAAACAGAGAATGCAATCTTGGAAGTACAGGGTGGTTTTAGAAGAGGTAGGGGTTGTATGAATCAGATTTTTACAGTTAGGCAGATATGCGAGAAATATTTAGCAAAAGGAAAGGAGGTGTATGTTGCGTTTATGGATCTGGAGAAAGCATATGATAGAGTTGATAGGGAAGCAATGTGGAATGTGATGAGGTTATATGGAGTTGGTGGAAGGTTGTTGCAAGCAGTGAAAAGTTTATACAAAGGTAGTAAAGCATGTGTTAGAATAGGAAATGAAGTGAGTGATTGGTTTCCGGTGAGAGTGGGGCTGAGACAGGGATGTGTGATGTCGCCGTGGTTGTTTAACTTGTATGTTGATGGAGTGGTGAGAGAGGTGAATGCTCGAGTGCTTGGACGAGGATTAAAACTGGTAGGCGAGAATGACCATGAATGGGAGGTAAATCAGTTGTTGTTTGCGGATGATACTGTACTGGTAGCAGACACAGAAGAGAAGCTTGACCGACTAGTGACAGAATTTGGAAGGGTGTGTGAGAGAAGGAAGTTGAGAGTTAATGTGGGTAAGAGTAAGGTTATGAGATGTACGAGAAGGGAAGGTGGTGCAAGGTTGAATGTCATGTTGAATGGAGAGTTACTTGAGGAGGTGGATCAGTTTAAGTACTTAGGGTCTATTGTTGCAGCAAATGGTGGAGTGGAAGCAGATGTACGTCAGAGAGTGAATGAAGGTTGCAAAGTGTTGGGGGCAGTTAAGGGAGTAGTAAAAAATAGAGGGTTGGGCATGAATGTAAAGAGAGTTCTATATGAGAAAGTGATTGTACCAACTGTGATGTATGGATCGGAGTCGTGGGGAATGAAAGTGATGGAGAGACAGAAATTGAATGTGTTTGAGATGAAGTGTTTGAGGAGTATGGCTGGTGTATCTCGAGTAGATAGGGTTAGGAACGAAGTGGTGAGGGAGAGAACGGGTGTAAGAAATGAGTTAGCGGCTAGAGTGGATATGAATGTGTTGAGGTGGTTTGGCCATGTTGAGAGAATGGAAAATGGTTGTCTGCTAAAGAAGGTGATGAATGCAAGAGTTGATGGGAGAAGTACAAGAGGAAGGCCAAGGTTTGGGTGGATGGATGGTGTGAAGAAAGCTCTGGGTGATAGGAGGATAGATGTGAGAGAGGCAAGAGAGCGTGCTAGAAATAGGAATGAATGGCGAGCGATTGTGACGCAGTTCCAGTAGGCCCTGCTGCTTCCTCCGGGGCCTTAGATGACCGCGGAGGTAGCAGCAGTAGGGGAGTCAGCATTATGAAGCTTCATCTGTGGTGGAAATGTGGGAGGTTGGGCTGTGGCACCCTAGCAGTACCAGCTGAACTCGGTTGGGTCCCTGATTAGGCTGAAGGAACATAGAGAGTAGAGGTCCCCTTTTTGTTTTGTTTCATTGTTGGTGTCGGCTACCCCCCAAAATTGGGGGAAGTGCCTTGGTATATAGATAGATAGATATATATATATACTGTATATATATATATATATATATATATATATATATATATATATATATATATATATATGTATGTATATATATATATATATATATATATATATATATATATATATATATATATATATATATATATATAGAGAGAGAGAGAGAGAGAGAGAGAGAGAGAGAGAGAGAGAGAGAGAGAGAGAGAGAGAGAGAGAGAGAGAGAGAGAGATTGAATGGAAAAGAAATGGTATTAGGGGCAACTATTAAATCTATCTTTTATACACAGGAGTCACTCGTTTCTTGCCATTAAAAGTGTTATTAACTCTTTTCATACTCATACCCTCTTTTCTATACAGACTTACTTGCAGCTGTGCAATTTCCTCGGAATATTTTAGAGTTGTTTCTTTAATTTAGTAAATGTGTTAAGAAGCATCATCCAGCATTATGATCGAGGAGGACTGTATATTTGGAATTAAATAGGAAATGAACCACTCCTCATATACTGTAATGTATGAGTCATTTGTTGGCGATAATGGCCATTGTTTTCAACCTGGGAAACAAATTCATAATTTTTTTTTATCTTTTTATTATTAAATTTTACAAAAGGATCAATACAATGACTTCATATATACAATATAAAATAATAATAAATTACATCCTTTACAAATAACAAAGTAAGTAAGCCTTATATCCTATAGAGTAACTTATATTTCTTCTTATTCTTTATTTTACAATAGCATTAAGTACATAATCTTTGGTAAAGAGCTTGTCTAATTTATTCACATAAACTTTACTCAATATAAACTTGGTTTTTGACATTTTATTCACTATATAAGTTATTAAATTTGGGTCGTCTGCCAAAAGACCCAAAGATCGACCCAACGACACTCCTGCAGTGTTTTCGTCTTTCTTCGAAGGTGTCTTAAAATCAAACTTAAAAATTCTTAGTACATTCGGAACAAACCGTTGTTGGTACCTGCATGGAGGACGATTAGGCAGCATCTCCCCGTAGGGATTTAATCGTGGCCACATTTTAATCTAATCTCGGTGGCCAGGGTTTAGTCCCGGTGGAGGCAAGGGCCGTTTGATGTCCCTGTGTCCTGAGGTCAACTTAACACCTGATATAGGAACTTTATTTTTATCTTTTATTATGAAAATACAATTACATTTGCTTAACATACATTTTATTCTTTTATAAAGAAATATTCCTTAACAAATCATATTTTACATTTTTGTATATACATTATAACATCTATTATGATATGATAAAATTAATTTTTATTTTATTATTTTTCTAAATATGTTTTTAAGTTAGAAACATACTGATTTGTGGAAATATTTCTAACATGGTTCTTATATCCAATTATATTTATATTAAATGTATTTAACAGTTTATTCTTTATACACTTACTAATTTTCTGTTCAGCACTTATTCCCAATTGTCTAGGAACTGGCAGCGCTGTAAAATTTAACTGCCACGTGCAAAAAGAAACGTTTTGTTTCATTGTTGTTTTCAAGCTTTAAAACTAGGTGGGCATTTGATAATTGGCGAAAAAGATCATAAGCCAATTCTATTAGTTTTGTATAACTTATGCTGCCTTCATATACCATATAACGAGAGATATAGGGTACACTCGGGCACACTATTCTATCTAGTTTCTCTTCCTCTTGTTTTTTAAGATTTTTATAGTTTATATAGGAAATATTTATTTTGAAATTGTTTCTGTTCCTAATATATTTTATTTTTCTTAGTTTCCTTTCCTCACTGGGCTATTTTTCCTGTTGGAGCCTCTCGGCTTATAGCATCCTGCTTTTCCAACATGGGTTGTAGCTTGGCAAATAATAATAATAATAATGATAATAATAATAATAATAATAATAATAATAATAATAATAATAATAATAATAATAATTTGACTCCCTCTTACGGGCTGCCTTCGTGCAAGAGCCCGTGTCTTGCTATATGCAAGGCAAACTAAAACGACCAAATGAACATGTATTTGGCAACACGCGTCACCGCCTAAATGCCCTGCCCTTCTCACCATGGGGGAGCCGATAAACTAACCATTGAACCAACTAAATTGCTTAACAAATAAACTCCTAACCAAGACCTAACGGTCAGTTTATCTGCGTGTGAGTGTGTGTTTGTTTGATGGAAGCACTGAATACGAAGCTAACTGACTCTGTTCAAACATTACCTAACTCAGACAAATAAATGGAACTGGTAAGTCAATCTATTAGATTGACTTAGGAAGGTTTGATACGGTCAACTGTTCATTCTAATCCGCTATAAGAACCTACACGCAGTACTGCCAAGTTGATAAATAAATATAAAACATATAACATTTTCTATATTCATTTATCAACTTAGTGTTACACGAATATTCCTCTGTCAACGAGTTGCTTCTTTTATCTATAAATATTCCTCGGAATCTTTGTATGATTAATCCAAACACACTCGCTCAGTTTTTAATTTTGAAACTGATAAGCAAATCACGGTTATAAACTGTGCTTGACGTGGTTTCAAAGCAATTCTCTGACGAGCAAACATCAGTAATGGAATAGTGGCTACATATGTCTAGGCTTCTTTGGTGAGGTTTTGAAAAAAAAAAATCGTAAAACTGTTCACAAATCTAATGGAGCATAAATGACATGCTTGATAATTTCAAGAAATATTCATACGGGTTAACATTGCCATTATTAATATCATTGCATACACGTTCAATTGCGGAAGAAAAATGGCCAGGAAGGCCAGACAGAAAAGATGGAAAATTTTGAACATTTCAGATAAAAGATATATCTGCTGCACCATTTATTCAATTCCTGCCGACAGCTGTTTCAGCCTATAACTAATGGTTTTCGTCAGGGCATCTCTACAAAGAAATCGTTATCCTTATATGATGGTAGTCCATGCATACACACGAAAATTAAAAGAAACTTAAAAATATCGAGTTACCTAAAAAAAGATATAAAAATTTTAAGATATTTTGCACAATAACCATAAAAATGCTGCTGACATCTGAATCACTAACACAGCTTAAAAACTCCAGCTGGAGTTCCAGGGACTTCGTGTTGGTGAAAATCTTGATTTCCAACACAGACCCACAGCATCGGTTCCTAAGCCTTCAGGATATGTTTTAGAGGCATGGTGCTGAATGTCCTCCTGCTGGAAGGTAGGACATAGTCTGAGAAAACTTGAGTGTTTAACACAGGCTGCTGCATTCTGATGGACGCTGCTTCAGCAATCACCGGCCTCTCATAGTCATCCTCGTCATGAACAACTGTGTCCCTATTAACATCATTGAATGGAGTTTTCTAAATATTGTGCATTTACGAAATACTGATGTATTTCCCCATTATTGCAGTGAGCTTGAAGTCTCCTGAGCGTTGTCGTTGTGTGGCCAATGTAGCATATATTAAGGGGCTTACATTCCCCTTCTAAACATCTAAATTTGTAAACTAAATTGTTCTTAGGCTTCTTGGGTACTCAAGTGGCATGACTGTTTTTCTTCAAGAGGGCAGTTATCAAGTTTGACTTGCAGAAGCAGAATTCTCAAATTTATCTACAAATATATACACAAAGAATATCTACAGTTCTTTGTAATTTTACAATAATATTCAGAAACTTGTTTCCCCAAAGAGGCACTCATCAGAGCGCCTAATTCCAGATTTTTTTTTTTGAAATCAAGATTTTCTCCAGTTCAAGATCTCTGAAA
>NC_090765.1:27409967-27432467 GCF_036898095.1 Palaemon carinicauda
CCACCAGTAGTATATGGGCTTCATAATAGTATACAGTATTTGCAAAGATCTATTTAATGAAAAGTTTCAATGCCCTAACTATTATTGTACTGTTCAATAATTGAACCATTTTGACTGAAACACACAATTTTAAAGGGAAGCAAAGACGAGAACACCACCTAGCTTAAGGTGCCTCGCCTAATCTAATCTAGGATCCATATACTCTACTTACCTACTGGGTCCTATGCCTCCTTGTAACCCCCCCTCTTAGACTGCCATATTCTTAGCCTACTCCAAGACTAAGATTCAACCCTGTGTTTGCTTTCCTGCCAGCTTCACTCCTGGCAAGGTATCGCTAAATCATTTTGTAGCTCATAAAACTAGATTTATGTTGTCGTATTTTAAACCAAAATAGACAACTTCCCTATTAATAAAATAGATTGGTTATGTACTGTAATAAGAATTACACTAGTTCCAACGAACTGCTTTCCCTTAAATGTGGCAATTTAAAGGGGATTTGCAAGTGGAATCGTATACCTGCCCCGACCTGTTATCAAGTAAGGATATGGCTCCTAGGTTGAGTTTGGTGGGCATCTTTATGTTTTTCCTCTTAAAATGTTTTCAGTCATAACTTTAAAGTTTTACACCTTGTCTATCTCAATTAACTACAGAGATTTCTTGAAAGCATATTTTGAGAGTAAAATTATGAATGTTGTAGAAAATAAGATTGATTTATGTATTTTGTGGTGTTTTGAACATACTGTATTTTACACTGAAACCTGGTAGAAAAAAAAAAACAGTTTTAGAGTTATGGTGGGTTAGCTACCATAACTGAAAAGCTATGGCTGTAGTGTACGTGTCTAATTGTCTTGATGATTATATTAACTTTTTCCAGTTTGTTCCTGCCAGTCATTGTAGTGAAAAAAAAAATTTACAGCAGTCAAAACAGCATTTAGTAATTAGACACGGACATAAAACACAAGCTTTTTGCTGCATAGAAAACAGGATTTTTCCATCCCATTTTCTATGGAGTCATGCGTAGCAGTGCTCATCGTACTGCAAATACAGTACCTCATTAATTAAGTTAATGATTTATTGGGTTTTTGCTCTTCCCTATGCTCGGTTCTCTCACAAATAAACATCTCATTGTTCCTATGTTCTGGCGAATAGAACAGGTTTCGCCACGTGCGTTAGCCCATGGGCTACTATTTCGGCTTTATCAATTACAACAATTTTAAGCCATTTGAGCAAAACCTTTGAGATTAATTAGTAAAAATATCCCTAATAATTCTGTGTACAAAATCTTTATTTCCATTTTCCTTTTCTTTTTTTAGTGAATTTTTTTTTTTTTAATTTAGTCTAGAAATCTTAAAGGAAATCAAAAGTCTGTCACACAAAATTAAGAATTTTATTCCTCTTTCCAATGATATCTTTTCCATTAAAATTAAACAATAAATAACTGAGTAATGGCAACCAACATGCCAGTGTGTATGTTTGAGTTATGAGCTCCCAAAGGTTTACTATTAACTTTTGCTTTTTTCTTAGAAGAATCTAAATAACGTTATTAGGTTAACCTTACATTTTACTTTTGTTCATTCCTACATGAAAACTCCTTAGAGGTGTTTAAACCCTAAGTGCACTATACACTTAGTGTAAGGGTGTCTGAGTTGCCAACTCCCTCCCATTGTTGCCAGAGTTTTAGTTAGAATGTTCTAGCTTTGTACTCTACTTCGTTTCCTACTCTTGGTTCTTTTTTGTTGCTCTGTTTACCTCTTATTCTATTATTATTATTAATTGCTAAGCTACAACCCTAGTTGGAAAAGCAGAATGCTATAAGTCCAGGGGCTCCAACAGGGAAAATAGCCCAGTGAGGAAAGGAAACTAGGAAAAAATAAATATTTTAAGAATAAAGTAAATATCTCCTATATAAACTATAAAATCTTTAACAAAACATGAGGAAGAGAAATTTGATAGAATAGTGTGCCCAAGTGTACCCTCAAGCGAGAGAACTCTAACCCAAGATAGTGGAAGACCATGGTACAGAGGCTATGGCACTACACCAGGCTAGAGAACAATGGTTTGATTTTGGAGTGTCCTTATCCTAGAAAAGCTGCTTACCATAGCTTAAGAGTCTCTTCTACTCTTACCAAGAGGAAAGTAGCCACTGAACAATTACAGTGCAATAGTTAACCCCTTGGGTGAAGAAGAATTGTTTGGTAATCTTAGTGTTGTCAGGTGTATGAGGACAGAGGAGAATCTGTGAAGAATATGCCAGACGTTTTGGTGTATGTGTAGGCAAAAGGAAAGTGAACCGTAACCATAGAGAAGGATCCAATGTAGCACTGTTTGGCCTATCAAAGGACCCCATAACTCTAGCGGTAGTATCTCAATGGGTGGCTGGTGCCCTTTGATCTTGGGTAACTTCGGCATTGCTCTAAAGTTCCCGAGGATGTTCTACAGTACAGAAAACATGCAAACGGATAAGTGAACAAACGCACGCACGTGCGTCATACCTCTCAATCATCTTTGGAGTCCCTGACTCCAATGTTGGTTTTCTTGTAGTTCCATCGCATGAGCTTTGCTTCCCAATACCTTCCATCTCTGCCAGATGTACGAAATTTCAAAACCATTGAAAAGAATCGCTGTATTTTTGAAAATATAAACACTCAAAGACGATCCTGTCAAACTCAGGCATGCAGACGACGCAGTTAGGGTGACGTCATCATTTGATGACTGCTTTATCATAGTTATTTGTAAAAATAATTACCTGAATCTTCTGATAGGCATGTTTCTGCATATGTAGAAACAACTTGATTTTCATTTTTTTCAAGTTATGTTATTTACCATAGCGGTCAGTCCGTTTGACCTAGTTTACAGCAATTAATAGTTTTGATATAATTTTTCCATTTGTTAATTAAATAATAGTAATATTTTTAGGAGATATGTCGTTTTTTAAGGTTATAATGCCGAATTTTTTTTCACGTTAACTTCTGTGTCTCAAGTTCATGTAGAGTTTGCCGTCTTATTTTTAATAATGGTTTCATCAAAACTTAAACCATGTTGTGCTTACAGATCTTGAATGGAAAATTATATATGTTGGCAGTGCAGAGAGTGAAAATTACGACCAAATTTTAGACACAGTTTATGTTGGGCCTGTACCGGAGGGAAAACACATGTTTGTATTCCAGGTGAGCTACCTTACTTGTTTGGTTTATGCCTTTGAGTATTTACTTCTCCTGAGTTGGTTATTAATCATGTTTTTATAGGTTTTGTATAAATTGTTGAGGAAAGATTTTACTACTGTACAGTATTCCTTTCTAATTTGTTAAAGTGCTGAATTAGACTCGTTTAGCTTTTGCCTTTACTTTTCGTGCGCTCTGTAATATTTGCAGGGTTAAAATGAAGTGATATTTGTTGGATATACAGCCCACATACTCTATATTCAACAAATACTAGGTGTTTAACAGAAGCCTTGACAATTAAGTGAATGCACTTTGATATACAAATGTGCAGAAGTTGAATATAAAGATGATAATAATCATTACTGTACATTTTTTAATGTGTTAAGCAGTACATTAGTACAGCTATTTCCAGGAGGCTTTTATATGATATTAATAAGCATTAAGAAATTTTCAAAGCAGTAAATGTGTGTGTCCTATGATTTTCTATGTTTAAACTACCAAGTTAAAATATAATTTGTTCTGACACGATATACCAACACTCTTGCTCTTTACTGTGGATATATTGTTCTTGATTACTAGAAAACGAGCCTTAAACTTTTAACACGAGGTTAACAATCCCTCTCTAGTTAGGAGGGTAGACCAACCACCCAGCTTAACTGGCTATAAACTTTTCTTTTCCTTTTCAGGAGTGTTTGATTTTGAGGACTTGAAATTTTGCAGGTTTGTCCTGGCATCGAAGGGCCCCAGTGCAGATCCTCATTCCGTTTGACTGGATGCAGACAAACTTGTGCACTCCGGAGTGCCAGAGTGTCAAGAGTGACCATCCTCACAGTGTGAGAAATTTCTTAGGCAAAAGGGATGCTCCCTCGGGGTCATCCTTTAGGTCGAAGTAGTCCCAACTTCATACTTTGGCATATCAACTGCCCCTTGTTGACTCTGCTCGTTCTGTCTCCTCTGGAGGATGACCCCGGACAGCCCTCTGTTAAGGCGGACTCTGTCGCTTCCCCCATCTTCGTCAGCGCATACCGCAAGAGAGTCTCTTGCTTGATGCTCTGCGTTGGCTGTGGCCTTCCTTGCGGATTTTGAGTTCTCCCTCCAATGAACGGCTATTGGAGGTGCTGGAGTTAGGGGCACAGCTGCCTTCTTAGGAGGCGTCCTTGACCTACCCCCTCAAAGGCTTCGGAGTGTCTCATGACCTATTGGAAGCTTCCTCCGCAATTTCTCCTGCACCTGAAAAGTTGCGGGTTGAGACTCCTTGGAATCTTTGCCAAGCCTGTGATCCCCTGGGGAAAGCAAGAGCTCAGAGCTAGCTCAGCACTCTGAGTCTACTCAGCAGGAGAAACATGTTTGTGCTGTTCCTCATAAGCAAGTGTTGGATTTGTCCATGTCTTGCTCCACCTCTTTGGAGGCTAGCTCTTAGCAGCAGCCTGATGGTAATGCGTGCTGACTGCCTGCGGTCGGTGCCTCTCGCCACCATGCCTCTAAAACACAACAGTTGTTGTTGGACATATTTTTGGTTGTTGCCCCCAACCTGAACCCCTTGTTCTGATGTTTGGTGGCCGATGTGGCAACGTCCCTCACTGGTGAACGCCAGACTTGGGTTCGAGTTCCGTTCAAACGCTTTAGTTTCTTTGATCGCTGCAATCTCACCATCCTTGTGAGTTAAGGAAGGGGTGTTTGGGGGAGCCAATAGGTCTATCTGCCAAGTCATCAGTAGCCATTGCCTGGCCTTCCTTAGTCCTAGCTTTGGTGGAGAGGGCCCTTGTCACTGTCCCTTGCCTGTGGCAGTCATGAGCAGCCTTTGTACCTTGAAATGGCAGCATGCATTTATAGAAAAAACGTTTCTGCATCGCTCTTTTCCATCTGAGTGTGCATTTACTCCTAGAGGAGGGTGCAGAGCAGCTTGTCTACTTCTAGCAGGTTCTCTGACGAGTGTTTGTTCCCTAGTTTGTGATGCTTCGTTTCGCGGACAAATTGTCTTTAGTCAGGCGGGCGAGTTGTGTTGGTGTGTGCACACACCATGTGCTGGGGAGGTGAACGGACAGACAAAGGTCTGTTCAATACTCTGGTTACCTGCACTACCATGGTAGCGCACATTTAGTCACACTTGTTCAGAGAAGCAGCAGTCTCTTCGCTGTATGGACGAACGCCTGCTTGTAGGGGTTCTCGCGGCCTTTCATTTGTTTGCGAAGGACACACCTTGGTTTAAGGAGTTCGTAGAGGCAGTGAAACTATCTATTAGCAGCTTCGGGCCCAACTCAACCAGAAGCATCCTCTATGCTGATCCCTATCCCCCTTATGGTATCGGGTTCTCCTGGAAGTTCAGGTCCACCTATGGAACTTTGCTGCAAGTAAAGCTCCTCCAGCAGCACCTTGTATCTTTCCTCCCTCCCTCCTGAGCTGTTGTCTAGTAACCTACCGTACCTAGACTTTCAGGTCCCGCATTGCATAGGAAAGACTGGGTATTATCTCAGTCAAACCGTTCAAGAGGAGAGAGGCATGGTACGCCTCCCCCGGGGACACCCTTCACCCAAAGACAAGCAGTGTCTTGAGATTACGTTCACAGGCAAATACTGGCTATCCCTGGTAGAGATTCCGAAGGTCCCTCCTCGGGCTACCAGGCTGGTGGAGGTTTTCACAGGGTGAGAGTACATGCCTTCTTGCCACCCTCTCAGCCAAGCCCCGAGAAAGGAGGAGTTGAAGACCGAATCACTGGACCTAGATTTATCCTAAGGTTTCAGGTCAAATGAAGAGCTTCCCAAGTTAGGTCCCAGTCTCAGTGTTACAGGAGGCAGAGAACCTTCCCTCAAGGTCTCGGAACCCCTTAAGGAAACCAGTTAACGAACTTGACCTACCCTGGGCTCGTATGGGTGTGTGGTCAGGACTGGATGATTCAGAAGACGACAATTCAGACCATGTGAGCGAAGGCTGCCAATGGCCACTGGTCCCCAAGACTTGGACCACAGAGCAAAAAAAATCTGGACCCTTTCTTTACGCATTTCTTAGGCTGCATTATAAAATTCAACAACCTTGGGGATCCTTCAAATTGCCCCCTCCAGGGGAAGGATAAGATCTGTAATCACTTCTGCCAGAGCCAGAAAGACTTGGGACTGTCTGCCATGGTGTTTTGACATACCAACTTTCAGAAATCGAAAATAGTTTTATTGTCTCTATGTTTGCAGAAACATATCTTACATGCTGTCCAGAAGTTTCAGCCAATTATTTTTACAAATAATGAAGATATAGCAGTCTTTAGATGATGACGTCATCCTTACTGTGTCGTCTGCTTGGCTGTTTGACAGAATCGTGTGTGTATTTATTTTTAGGAGTAAAATTATGAACATTATCAGTTGTTAGATCATCACTTGACCCTTAGAACAGTCTTTGTGCTTGGCTAAATTGGTCAGTGAGCTGCATGGTCTTTCCTACGACATAGCCCATTGAAGGGTAAGGGGCCAGGTAACGCTCATCTTCGTCCCCTAGCTAGTTGGCAAGATTCAATATCCAGTTATAGCAGACCTTAGTTTTAGGGCCTTTCAAATTTCATGTCTCCGTTATGTAACAGATGATCTAGATCAACTGTTACTATTTCCTGTGAGAGCGTCAAGACGCTTGAAACTTCAGAATACCTTTACAGCACGTACCTGCAAGACGTAACCCACGAGAACCTGGATACATTCTCCATAGGCCATTTGGTGGCATCACAACTGGTGGTGTAAGCTACCTCAGCTCCCTTGAAGGATAAGCAGCAGTCTGTCGAGGGCAGATGTTAACCCGGTTTTAGTCTAGGATGAATGTATGGAATGGTTGGCCTTTTCTTTTTTATTTGTCCTTTCTTTTGGGGTATAGCATCTGGATGACTGCAAGCTGGCCTACCTCTGACTGCAGGTTATTACCCATCTCCATTGTGTTCCTTGAAATATGTAATACAGTTTATATTTTTATGTCCCCGTTCTCCCTGCAAAGGGGAGACTAGTAATGTCAAGGGTAAGTAAGAGGAGTGTTACACACTCCAATATTCTTGTACTTGGTCAAGTCAGTGCTTATGTATACACGTTACCACTAATGCCCGGGTCGTCAACTCTTCGTGCATAATATAGAGTTCAAGAGGTGTCAGGGTATCCCTCTCATGTTTGCATGAGCTCAGTCGTATCCATGTCAAGTTCCCAGTCAATTTGGGTTGGGCTTCCACCCACCCAAGGATTAAACTCCATAGTAAAGAGTGAAAGGTTTTGTATGTCTTGCCGGAGCAAATAACATTTGTAAGTACAGAACTGTAATTCATATTTTTCCCAACTAGACAAGCCTTGAGCTCCTAACTCCTACTTATCCTGCCATTGCCTATCCTCCTAGAAAGTCCTGCCATCATTAAAAGTGGGTATACAGCTGAGCTTTGTGTGTGTTTGAAAGGGTGATTGTTCTCCCCCCCCCCCACACTAAGAAGGGGCTGTTTTTGTTTCGTCGTCATCATTGGTTAAATTTCGCCAGCTTTTGATATTCTACTTCTACATTTAACTTCACGCTTCATAGTCCTCAACCATGTAGGCCTGGGTCTTTCGACTCTTCTAGTATCTTGTGGAGCCCAGTTAAATATTTGGTAAACCAATCCCTTTGGGGAGTGTGAAGAGCATGCCCAAACCCTCTCCACCTGCCCCTCACCATGATCTCCACTTATGGCACTCTAGTAATCTCTTGTAGTTTCACTTTCTAATCCTGTCCTGCCGTTTAACTCCCAATATCCTTCTGAGAGCTTTGTTTTCAAATTACTAAATCTGTTGGTTATAGTTTCATTGTCATACCATGATTCATTTCCCTACAGTAACACAGATCTCACTAAACATATATATCCTAAATTTATAGTGTCAGGCAATTTGATATCCAAATTTTACTTAACCTAGCCATTGTCTGATTTATTTTTTTCAATCTTTCATTAAACTGCAATTCTAACGTTAAAGTTTAGGGCTTTTTTTTTTTTTTTTTTAGCAAGCAAAACAATATATCCATGGTAAAGAATTCAAGGTTTGTATAGTTAGGAAAAATACAAATTTGGCATTTGCAATACTTTTTCTTCAATATAAGTTCTATGCAAACAGGTGTGCATATTCTCAATATCAGTAGGGAGAACTCAGATGCTTAAAAAGTAACTTTTGCCGGAATTGGTTGTTGAAATTAACCAAATTTAGTAATCAGATATAAATGTATTGAATAATTAACATTGAATAGACATTTCTCTGTAGACCTGAACTTCCAAATAATTATTACTGTAGCGTAAATCAAACTTTTAACCATGTGGATAATATGCAGCAGCAGTAGAGATGCCTTTTCAACAGCCGTTGAACAACCTCGATGTTTTCCTTTTGTCATTTTGTCTGATCCAAAGGGTAGTCAACAGGGTACTGACTATGTCATCAGTGATCTTGGTGGCTTCCAAAATGGCCACAAGCAGAATGGTACCCAGATCTGATGATGCTCTTGACCAAGGTTCCGAGAGATCTACCCAGTAACTAATAACCCCTTGTGAATTTTAACAGCTGAGTATCCAGCTTTGCTTAAATCATGCTCCTGTCCAAGACTAGTGTTCGTATACTTAATTTGGGAAAAACACTTTAGAATATTTACCTTGTATTCCAATTACAGTTAAAGGTTAGGCTTTTAGTTTGTGATAAATAGGTTAAAAAAAATTTTTCCCTAAAAATCACTTTAGTATATCATGCAAACTTACAAAATTAATATTAATTTTTTTCTATTTACAGGCAGATCCACCAGACCAGTCCAAAATTCCTGTTGGTGATGCAGTTGGTGTAACTGTAGTTCTTCTAACCTGTGGTTACAAAGGTCAAGAGTTTGTTCGTGTTGGTTATTATGTCAACAATTCATACACCGATCCAGAATTACAGGAAAATCCACCAGATATACCACAGTTTGATAAAGTAAGTGCATTGCTTGATAAATTACTATGAAAGTTTTATTTATAATGAAGATCTTTAGGTTTTTAAGCTGATGATCTTGAGCCATCATATTTTTTCAGAGGTGACATTTATATATTTGTGAACCCCAAATCAGAAGATATATATGCATTTATTTTGTGTAGGTCAACAACATGAATTAATCTACAAGCTGGCAACTCCATATACAGTACTAACAATTATACTTTCAAGTTTTGTTAGGGTTCAGTCATGGCCCAAAAATTGCATCATGCACTAATTTTAGCTAGATCTCGTTTAGGGATTCATCCACCCCAGGTCTAAATTCAGGAGTCAAAGAATATCATAATCTGCATATGCAAAGAGCTTATTTTCTATGCCAAACCACATATCAGGGTTGGCCAAGGTACCAGCCACCCATTAAGGTACTACCTCTAGTTTCTGGGTCCTTTGACTGGCCATATAGTACTACATTGGAACCTTCTCTAGTTTCGGCTCATTTTTCCTTTTGCCTACGCTTACACCGAATAGTCTGGTCTATTCTTTACTCATTCTCATCTTTCCTCGTACACATGACCACTAAGATACCGAAAAATTCTTCACTTAAGGGATTAATCACTGCTCTCTTAAGTGTTCAGTGGCTACTTTCCACTTGTTAAGGGTAGAAAAGAAATAAGCTATGGTAAGCAGCTCATCTTGAAGAAGGGATACTCCAAAATCAATCCAATGTTCTCTAGTCTCAGGTATTGCCACTGCCTTGGGTTAGAGTTCTCTTGCTTGAGGGTATACTCAGGCTCACTATTCTCTCTTTCAGTATTTCATTTCTTCACTGGGCTATTTTCCCTGTTGGAGCCCTTGGGCTTATGGTAATATATAAGCTAGTAATAGTAATTTTATAATGCTTTTAATAGTAATGGGCCAAGAACGCTAGCCTCAAGTTGTTACTGGTCTGCAAATGTGCAAATTCTCTTTTGATTACAAATCTTGTTATATTCTTTATCATTACATGAATTTTGTATCATAATTAGAAATTTGCATAGAGAGGGTATTTTGGAATATAAAATGTAGCAGCAACACAAAATAGTGTTTGACTATTGACCGTGGGTATGGATTATTGAATGGTATGTACCAAGATTTACAGAATTATTTGGGAACTTATTTCATAACAAATTTTAGTTCTGGTTTTATCAGCTTTGACTTGTTTGGATAATTTTTTTTTTCCCAGTGTGTAGGGTATGCTATTGATAAATACTTTTCCAGTATGGTTTGTTGAAAGTATTTAAATTGCAAAACTTTACAATAAATGGTACAGCGAGTGCCCTCTTGATGACCTCAATGAAAGTTAATGAAATTAGCTTCTTGTTTTATCATGTAGATACTTCATTGTGTTTTTTGTCTGTATTATGAATTGGAAAGATGATATTTGTTATTAGTATTTTGATCCCTGGTATAGATGTGAATTCCTTTGATAAAGATCACTTCTATTTGTCTCGTGAAAAAATTTCGTTCCATGTTTGTGACAGTTTTGCCAATACTCCATAGTTGTAGATTGTACCAGGACCTACTTAGAACAGGTCTGCCAGACAGAATGAGCGCTAATCCCTGTGACGTCACATGATCCTTAGGATCACTGGTAGCCAAGGATGGGAAGCTATCCTTCCTCATTATCAGCACAATATTTAATCTTGATTATTTTAGTAAATTTGTTACATAGTATCATATATCCGTCCTTTTTTTTTTTTTTTTTTTTAAAGTTAGAGCGAAAGGGGTCTTTTTTTATTATAAGATAGCTTAGAAATATTTATTAGCGAGCGATGAGAAGATGTACATCCTCATTTTCGATACACTATTAAGTCATAATAAATTTATTGAATTTGTTATATACTATCGTATATCATCCATCATTTTCTTTTAAATTACAACGAAAGGGATAAAATGTGTTTTTATTACATGAAAGCTTATAAATACCAATTAATTGAATAATCACCTATTTTAGTAAAACTTCAAGAAAGCAAAATTATTACATTTAGATAAGATACTTTATAAAAGTATATTTGTGCTTACCCATTTTGTAAACTAAAAACAAACATGATACTACTTAGGCAGAATTTCCCTGTAAGTTCTTTCTCTTGTCCTACTGACATCTTTATCAATCTGACTGTGGCTCCAGTAGTTTCTATTTTTACTAACAAGTTTCACGTCCTTGCTTAATAGCAACATTCTAAGTCTATATTTGAACTCTATTGGTTTTGGATTCTTGTAGAGTCCATTCATTTATCTTAACCCTTTTACCTTAACCCTTTTACCCCCAAAGGACGTACTGGTACGTTTCACAAAAGCCATCCCTTTACCCCCATGGACGTACCGGTACGTCCTTGTAAAAAAATGCTTTAAAAATTATTTTTTTCATATTTTTGATAATATTGTGAGAAAATTCAGACATTTTCCAAGAGAATGAGACCAACCTGACCTCTCTCTGACAAAAATTAAGGCTGTTAGAGCAATTTAAAAGAAATATACACCAAAATGTGCCTGGAAAAAAGTAACCCCTTGGGGGTTAAGGGTTGGAAATTTCCAAAAAGCCTGGGAGTAAAAGGGTTAAACATCCAAACAAAGGATTAATGCAGTTCTAATTTAATCGTTGTGTCGTTATATAATCTAGATTGCGCAAATCTTATTACGTACTGAATAGATCTATTGTTGATTTTATTGTCAACTTACAACTTACTTGAAACTTACAACTATACCCTCATTAAATTCATTGGTTCCACTACCTCATTTAAAATCCACTGTTTTTCAATATCAAATAAATCTATTCCACATAGATATATCTCCATACATATGATTCGTTTTAATTATATCAAGTCATTGACTAGAGATATGAATTTACAAATTTCCTTCAGTCGTTTGACTTTTGCAAATTCTTCTGGAATAACGAAAAATTTGAGCTGCGCATATATATATATATATATATATATATATATATATATATATATATATATATATATATATATATATATATATATGTATATATATATATATGTATATATATGTATATATATATGTATATATATATGTATATATATATATGTATATATATATATATATATATATATATATATATATATATATATATATATATATATATATATATATATATATATATATATATAATGTATGTCTGTGTGTGTGTGTATGAATATAGATAGATAATTTGTTGGACAGAAACTTGCGGTCTATTGAATTTCTTATTCCTGATCTAGATATTAATCTCTGGCACCGTCGTTCAATTAGTTCATTATGCATGTTGCATAAGATTTTTCATAATTCTGACCATCCTTTACATTCAGATCTTCCTGGAGAATTCTATCCTGTTCGTAATAATAGGCAGGCAGTTAAATCTAATAGCCAGGCCTTCTCCATCACGAGGCTCAATACTGCACAGTACTCTAGAAGTTTTATTCCAGCTGTGACTAAGTTGTGGAATGATCTTCCTAATCGGGTGGTTGAATCAGTAGAACTTCAAAAGTTCAAAGTTGGAGCAAATGCTTTTTTGTTGACCAGGCGGACATGAGTCTTTTTATAGTTTATTTATGACATGTTTGTTTTTGATGATGGTAATAGTTTATATATGACATGTCTGTTTTGACGTTGTTACTTATTTTAGAATGATTAATTGTTAATTTGTTCTCTTCATTTATTTATTTCCTTATTTCCTTTCCTAACTGGGGTATTTTTCCCTATTGGAGCCCGTGGGCTTATAGCATCTTCCTTTTCCAACTAGGGTTGTAGCTTGGATAGTAATAATAATAATAATAATAAAGATATGTCTATCTGCCTTTATTTGGTAATCATATATAGACCATTTTATATGTGTACGCTATATAAAGTGTGTTTATATTTTTATAAATCTCAAACTATATTTCTTGATATCTTTTACATAGGAAATCTAGAACATCTTATCTATGCTGAACCATACACGAAACCGTTACTGGGAATGACAGAAGAATTGTTTTAATAATATGAGATTAAATACTTTTCTCTTACACGTTATCAATTAACAAGGAATCACAATACTGAATGTGTGTAATCGTTGTTTATTGGACCCGCCAGGTCAGTAGGTTCTGAGAAGGGCATTGGATCTTGTGACGTACTGAACCGCGGTGACTCATCCTTAATCCTCTGTCTGGCTGACCTGTTCTAACTGGGTCCTGGATTAGATAAACGATTGCATATCGTGATCTCATACCGATTGGCAATTTATTTTCAGCCTAAGGAATAAGTTTTGACTTGATTTAGAAAATTGCTTATTTTTTAACCTTTTTACCCCCAATGGACGTACTGGTACGTTTCACAAAACTCATCCCTTTACCTCCATGGACGTACTGTCACGTCCTTGGAAAAAACTTTTTTTACATTTTTTTTCATATTTTTTATAACTTTATGAGAAACTTCAGGCATTTTCCAAAATAATGAGACCAACCTGACCTCTCTATGACAAAAATTAAGGCTGTTAGAGCAATTTGAAAAAAATTATATTGCAGAATGAGCTTGAAAATAAAAACGCCTGGGGGTTAAGGGTTGGAAAGTTCCAAATAGCGTTGGGGGTAAAAGGGTTAAATACTATATTAGGATTTCTTGCTTTTTACCATTTACTGCTTCATATGGCTTTTTACAGTTACAGTATATTTAAAATAATTTTGCATTTGGAAATTTTTTTCTTATCTTGGGGATTTGAGTTTTGTAATTTGCAATATCTTAAATTTGCAATTTCCTAATCATATATTGCACTTTTCATTTATTGGACTAGTTTGTTTTGAACATAAAAGGCAGTTATTTTGATGATAGGTTAACTAACGTTCATGCATCCAATTCCTATTAATGTTTGGCAGTATTATCAGACTTGCTTTCACTTTGAAATCTGCTTGTAAGCTGACAAGATAATTATGTTACGAATGACTGGACTGGTTTACGTGAATGTAATGGACTAGCGTCTCGTTTTGGTGGCGGTAGAAAACAGAGTAACACATTGCCTGAGTAAAAAAGTGTGAGCGTCTCATTTGTGGATGGTACACAGTTTGGGATTGTCCTTGTCGAGCATTCAGTACTCCATTCTGGATTGTCATTTTTTCTACCTTTCTTGTAACTTGTTACTCTTCATAGCATTGTACCAATGATGATAAAAGCCATTGTCATGCAAGTAAAGTTAGAGATCTTGAAACTGGCAGAAAGGGAAGAATGCTGGTAAATATCAGATGCTTACTGAAACTCAGCTGGTCGACTGTCTCAGCAATAATCTTGGATAAAGATTATTACTGAAACTCAGCTGGTCGACTGTCTCAGCAATAATCTTGGATAAAGATTATATTATTGATCATTTATAAAGTTCTGCTCCTTGGAAATGGTCTCCTTATTGAGAAAGAGATTATAAGTTCTTTGGTTGGAAGAACAGAGTTCATGGCGTATCCCATTAGGCTTTGTAGTAATTCAGACGTAACTAATAAGACTGTTTAACACATTGAAATAAGAAAAGGTTGAGGAAGAGTGAAGGTGAAGAGTTTCTGACCAATAGTGAGTTCGTTCATATCAAATATTACAAACTGTATTCTTATCTGTACTGAACTCTCTGTTATTTTAGTCTCTCAATAATTCTCATTAGTAATTTCTTTATAGTATGGGTAATATGTCATGAATGCCAAAAGTTAGTTGCTGGTGATAGCTTTTGTATGGTTCTTTTCCATAGCTTTTGCTACCACTGTTATTATTATCATACAGGACAGTATTATGTTATTGCCTTAGAAATGTACATTGTACAGTACTTGTAACTTCTATAGTGGCTGTTTAGCATAATACACTATACTAGAAAGGTTTTTTTTATACATGAGAGAGTTGTGGATATTAGTGTTACCAGTACCAGATTATAATTTACCGTACTATATTGTTACAGTACAGAACATTCACGGCTGTAGTGTATTTTACATTTAAAGTACCATTGTACAGTATTTCTTCAGCCAAAAAAAATGAGTATTTATTGCATAATATCTGCGGAACTCCGCAAACTTTGGGTTAGCATTGCTCAAAACTTATGACAGTAGTTTAGACAGTTTTATCGTACAATATAGTTATTGATGTTTGGCTCTGTAAACACTGCTATCAATCAGTGTGCAACCAAGTTTAGAGCAATGGTAATCGAAAAGAGCTATATAGCCTGTCAAGATTGCTGCTTCTTTAACCCTTTTACCCCCGGGGTATTTGGAAATTTCCAACCCTTAACCCCCATGGGGTTATTTTTTTCCCAGCACATTTTGCAGTATATTATTTTTAAGTTGCTCTAAAAGCCTTAATTTTTGTCAAAGAGAGGTCAGGTTGGTCTCATTCTCTTGGAAAATGCCTGAATTTTCTCAAAAATTTATCAAAAAATATGAAAAACAAATTTTTATAGCATCTTTTTGCAAGGACGTACCGGTACGTCCATGGGGGTAATGGGATGGCTTTTGTGAAACGTACCAGTACGTCCTTTGGGGGTAAAAGGGTTAACATGCTATAGCCTTATACTAATTTTTGTAATCTATTAGTAAATTCCAGTCATTATTTTGTGTTACATCCATGTAGTTAAATATTAATCACAGTAAAATAGTAATAAAGTTTTTTTCTAATGGAGAGAAGTGACCAGACCTTCTTTAATAATGCTTATTAACACTGAATGATATTGTATTTTAATGTTCACATATATACAGTAGTTATAAGGGTATTGTTAGTACCTAATCAACGAAGTCAGGGAAGAAATATTTTATCTTTACACTGTTGAACGGATTTCAGCCCCAATATTTAATTTTAACTTGATATGTACACATTGGAAGGGATTCCTGGTTAACGTCTGCCGAAGTAGACCATCATGCATGTTTGTTTTTGATATTGCCAGTGTGATATGGACTTGCAGCACATTTAAAACTTCCAAAACAGGTGAAGGAATTTCAATAAATTAAAAGGAAATGATCATGAAAAATGACATCATGTTTTCAGTTAAACTTTGCACAACTTCAGTTGGACCAGCATACGTAGATGTTTGTGAAGAGAAATAAAAATTATTTGTCTGATTAATTTGTCAATCTTACCTTACTTAACTCTAACTACATGCATAAAGATATATGTATGTCAACTTGCCCTCGCTATTGTTTTCATAGTGGATTGAAGTTTTGTTTAATGCGTAAAAACAGACCATCATACGTAAAATCCTATAAGAGCTAAGTATAGTTTCATTGCCGTATGATTGTAATGCGTACTTGATGGAGGGAATTTCCTTCAAAACTGAACGTGTTAGTTGACGCTAAGCTTAGCCAGGCACAGTGATATTGGTTAAAAACGCTGCCATTTTTTCATCAACTTCTACAATGTTTACAGGATTTCAATCAAAAGTAGACTCTGCGTAGAAGTCTGTGAAGGAAGATGCCCATCCATCTGTGTGTGCTTGTCAGTTGCTCAATGTTATTGCTTTACCTCCTGCCATTTTTAAGGGATTATCAAAATGCTCAAGACCTGTATGCCAACAAATTGATAATAAGATAAAGTACAGAATGTTAGTGTGAAGTAAAGTGGTGTGGTGGTAAATGAGAATACAGTATAGATAACCCTCATTTATATGAAAGTCAATGACGACAGTATGGAATACTAGTGAAATGTGAGAAGTACTGTATATAGAAGTCAGTTGGAATAGTCAAATAAAAGTTTAGAATATCATGGCCTGACCGATAAAACCACATCTTATTAATTTTTTGGGTTAAAAGAATAAACGAAGGACAATCGACAAGAGATTTAAAGAATAGTGGGCTGCATGAATTTCTTTTAAATCATTCGTTTTGTTCCACTTTTATTTTTTTTTCAAATTTTTTGTAAAACTACCGAGGAAATGCTGTTCCCGTTTAAAATCTGTAGGAGCAGTAAATTATTTGTTACCTAAAGTTTTTAATGTATCTGTATACTTTACTTTGAGAAACCCCTCCCCTGGCTTAATACCATATGCTTATCTAATTAGAATGACACTAGTATATGCTTTGCTGTTTGCATATTTTGTGGTAGTGGTCTTGACTTTGGAGCTAGCTTCACCATCGGACTTCTATGCTGAACTGGATTTTGACAACTCCCTCGTTGGGTATGCTACTTGGAATGGTTATATGCCAGTAATAATCGATCGAGGTTCACCATTATGGGATCAGCAGGTTGCGGTTGTTTTATGGCCTAAGATTAAGAATTTTGAATAGACTCGTGTTCTGACAAGTAACCAGAGCTGCTTTTTTTTTTTCCAGTTACAAAGAAATATCTTGGGATCTCAGCCTCGTGTAACAAAGTTCAAAATCGACTGGGATGATGCCAGAGACTCTGAAAACATTCCACCATCAGAAAATGTTGCTGAGAATTCTTCCTCTTCGCAAACCACAACAGAACAGCAGAAGCCAGTTCCTATGTTGGATAATAGCAATAGTGCTTGTGCCATGGAAGTTGCATGAGATCTGGAATGTTGTGCATAATTTTAAAATGTTTTCTAACAGTCTAGTGTCTTGCTCCTATTTTTCTTTCCAATGAAGAGGACTGTAGGTTTGTAGAATCCCTGGTACTTGAGGTACCCTTCAGGATTTATAAGGAAATTAATATAATTCTCAAATTGTATTCTTATATATGATGGAAATTAATAAAAGCTTCGTTTTGACGCAAGTGCTGTAAGTGAAAATCTTTTCTGAAATCACACAAAAAGGACATATCTATTCATAGGACTATTTATTGATGAATGCTATGTGAAATGAGGAATTTGGCCTTTCAGGTTTTAGCTTCAATTTTATTTTAACTTTTATACTTAGTGATTTTGGGAAATTATTTTTTCTTTTAATGGCCTCCTTATAGGTTGATAGTGCAATGGTTAACTGAATGTATTCTTTTGTTTTAACCAAGATTGCACAAAGGAGAAATGGGAAATGGTAGCTGTCTTGTTATAGATTATGAATTGGTATTGTAGCTTTACTTTTGATTTATCTGGCTAAACTATAGCAACAGCAGAGAATTTATTTATTTGTTTGTACAATAACTCGATGCCTTTTTGAAACATTTGTTTCTTCTGTTACGTTTTATCCTTAGAGTCCTCAGATGTGGTGATGTACAAAATGTATTAAGCACTGTTTCTATTCTTTGACCCCTTGAAGTGAGTGATAGAAGAAATATCCTCCAATAGCAAATTTTGAATGTCTTGAAGAATTCTGTATCTTTTATGATGTGTAAGTACCTTTTCAGATGTGTAAGTTACTAGTCCCATTTAATACTGTTTTCTGTACATTTTAGTTTTATTAAAATTGCAATTTTCTGTTTTGTATAATTAAAATACCTTCCTATCACGTATTATTTGTTGATTTAACCAGACTACAAGGTTCTTAGAACCACTACTACTACCTTGCCCTTCTTGAGAGATTACCTAATTTACTAAAGGTAAACTTAATAACTGTAAGGTTAGATGGTATATTTGAAAATGTTCTTATACCAGAGGAACAGTTTGACTACCCTTGATGATCGTGTGGCGAGATATAATTCTTTGAACAATACAGAAAGAATTGCCTTATTGTGTATTATATAATGATTGACAGATACTGAAAGAGATTGGAAGTTTTAAATGTCGATGTCAGGTTGTTCATGATTGATTATGAATAACACTGATTTTATAGCAAAACTTATTTTCCAGCCGCAGCTTTCAACTTGATATATCCATCAACCAATTATTGTGAGGAGATTCGTCGTTTTTAATTATTCAAGTATTCTGGCTATAGTTAGTTTTTGATTCTGCTACTTGAAATTGCACTTAATGACAACAAATATTTTAGTATTTATGTAATTGCTAAAAACTCGGCAATCCTCCTTTTGTCCCTTACTCTGGAGGGGGTGAGGTGCTCTGAAAGTATTACTGTAGTTTCATCTTCCTCTTGGCTCTTTAGCTACATTCACCTTTTGGTCTTCTATACTTTGTACTCCAGTTTCCTGAATTCATTAAAGAGGAAGAAATAAGTTTTTCAAACTATTTTTGCTAAAGGTAGGAGTTCCCTGTGCCCCTGTAAGGGATTAATGCTGGTAGTGCACCTCGCACATGGATTGTAGAGGGTCTACTTATGGGTCTTAGCAGTGTTCCTTACTCCCAGCTGCGCTTTATATCCTTATACAGAACTTAACCTCTGTTCCCCTCGGTTATTTTACTACACTGAATACCCTTGCAGGCCCCACTGATAGGCTATATAAATTAGGTTCATAAATCCAATTCAAGGTAGTGTATTAGAATTATTCTCATTGAAACTATTAACACCTGAGAAAAAGGTTACTCAAGTGTTCAATCAGGTGATACCCATATAATTTACCTCAATCCTCTGATAGATTCATTGCTGGTATTTTAGATGATTATCATGATTCTCTCTAGGTATGAGTAATACAGTAAGTTTTGTTTATATCAATTCAGATATCTGTTATGTTTTACTAGTGATATTTATTTAATTGTGTAGTGTAAATATACTTCATTGCCAATATCATTTTATAGGTTAATTCTAATGCATTTTTGATGGTGCTAGAGGACTTCCCAGGTTCTGGAATTTGTTCATTGACCTAAAATCCATAATTCAGAAATTCATTCTTTAGCAAATAAACAAATGTTTGTAGGGATGTGTAAGCAACAATAGTACTGTAAATGCTTATTGTTTAGACTTGCACACCCAAAGGTTTCAGCCAAACTAGTTTGACAAACGAGGCTTGTGAAATTTTTTTCATAAACATTCTAGTTGATTAAATTTACTCTGTTCTTGCTGAGGGAAGACCTGGTAGAGTGAACTGATGAGAGAGGGAAATGCTTGATTTTTTTTTGTTTGTTCTATGAACCGAATTCAATGGTAGACAACCAAATAGTAGGCCCACAAACTTAGTGGGATATCTGGGCAAATCCTATTTTTCTTCTTTGTACTGTGATATATCGAAGTGTCATCATCTGAAGGATTACTATAAGATGATTGATAGTGCTGAATATAGTTGGTGTTATTCTTCTGACATATAACACTTGGTTTCCTTTTCTTCCTTTCTATTTGGAAAAAATTAACAATTGTAAGGTTTACTTATTATTTCAGTTAGTTTAACCCTTTAAATTCAGATGAGATTATTATCTATACAGTAGTTGTTTTCTAGTTACATAATAAATACATTCTTGTGTCCTCCCTTAATCCTGTTTTCATGATACAAAGTGGCTTGAACTTGATGTAGCTAAATTAATTTGCTTGTTGAATGCAATAATAAAATTAATTCCTTATGTGGCTTAGAAGACTGGTCCATTCTATTAGGTGTAATACTTTTTTATTTGAAGTACAGTTCAGTAAATTCTTTTGAAAGAAATTACTTTTTACTACACAAAAATATACATGGTGATGAATGATAAGAATCTTATAGTACTGTATTTGCTGTAAGATATCCTGACAGCATTTCCTTTCAGTATATTGTAGCAGCAGTAGGGGACTCAGCAGTATGAAGCTTCATCTGTGGTGGAAATGTGGGAGGTTGGGCTGTGGCACCCTAGCAGTACCAGCTGAACTCGGCTGAGTCCCTGGTTAGGCTGGAGGAACGTAGAGAGTAGAGGTCCCCTTTTTTGTTTTGATTCTAGTTGTTGTCGGCTACCCCCCAAAGCTGGGGGAAGTGCCTTTGGTATATGGATGGATGGATATTGTGCACATTGCCCTTTCATTTGTTGGTTATCTGGTCTTTTAATTTGAATGCTTTTAATGTTTACCTCTATAGAATTTTGTAATTAAATGTATGCCTAATATATTCAGAGTTTCTTATATAGTTGAATTTTGGGCTTAATATATTTAGTTAAGCTTTCATCTTTGTAATTGATTCTCATATGCTTGATTCATCATTAGTGTACACAGTATATATTTCCACCCTGCCTCATAAGGAACCTCTGATTATACATTTAAATTTCAATTCCCTTATTCATTCCTAATAAATATCAGAAGGAAACAATCATATTTCAAACTTGAAGTACATGAAGTGCAAATGGTGAACTAGTACAGTATAAAGATATTTCCATTTTTTATGTTGAACTGTAGGAAATGAAAAGGAAATTATATAGCAGCATATCTTCATAAAAATGAATGATTCATATGATTAAAAAAAGGTTATTTCATTAATTGGTCTGATAAAGAAATTCCCACAACTATCTGCTGACTATGAACTTTGGACATACAATCTTTGTACTGCAGACGGTGTGGGTGGTACGAATATTTCATATCTAAAAGAAAAGATATTCACAGTTATTCACTATTTCATTTTTTATCTAACCTGACTTCCGAGTTCATTAAATTTTGCAGTACTGTATAGCAATATCAACAATATGACCATAATTCATATTGTCTTTGTGGTGATTAAAATCATATTAACTCTTGCCTAAGGCAAAATAGGGTATTTTAAGAACAATGATAATAAATCTAAAGGGAGGGGCTTTGAAGTAATGATAGAACATGATTACTGTTTACTTAGAAATTTTGACTCGACAACCCCTACATCAATTAAGATGAAATCTGACCGTGAAAGGCACAGTCCATGGACAGTATAAATATCTTGACAGTCCGGAACAGGTATGGGACTAAAGTAA
The DNA here is from genome assembly GCF_036898095.1 of Palaemon carinicauda. Classification (NCBI taxonomy): domain Eukaryota; kingdom Metazoa; phylum Arthropoda; class Malacostraca; order Decapoda; family Palaemonidae; genus Palaemon; species Palaemon carinicauda. Next base: position 27,431,711 of record NC_090765.1, read on the forward strand.
TGCTAGTAGTTTTGAAATATTTAAATGGATTATTGTACATTGTTGTAAGGATTACCGTAGTTTCATTAGAGATGATATCCATTATTTCATAATGACAAAATTTAATTTCCTTTTAATCTGAAAGCTAGATGAGCTGTCATCAGTGAAATGAAATAAAGATTGATCACTACAGGTTTCACACCTAATCTACTGAAACATGAGTGAACCCCTGGACAGAAAAACACGGTAATGCTATTCGCTTCATACACTTACACAAAGTTCACCATTAGCGTCTTTCCCCTTTGGAGGGTTAATGTCAGATGGGCACAGTCATCCAGTTTCTAAGCGGATCTATAGGGAGGTGTTTTCCGAACACATACACCCTTTCTCTTTGATCCATCAGGTGTTGGTGCCCATTTACAGTTTGTGGGCAGTAAGCTGGAATAGAATTTCATATTGTACTGTTTAGTAAATGTGAAATTACCTGTTCCATTCAGCAACAGCATACACACATCTGTCATGTGTTTCAGATAATGTTTCAAGAATATTGTACCCATGCATGGTTATTTGTTGCCCATGTACCAGTCCTAGAAGACATGAATTCTGAACTCCATTTGTGAACTTTTTTTTTTTTTTTTATGTCCACAAAATGACACTAGTATTTTGTATTGTAAATGTAACCAATAACTTGTCTGGCTTTTAGGCTTGAAAGTCCTTGGTTATAAGTTTCATTTTACCTCACCTCCATTTCCACATCATTTTGTCCATATCCTAGCCC
>NC_090765.1:27447467-27449967 GCF_036898095.1 Palaemon carinicauda
CTTCAGTGAACTTTCTCGGTGTCTCTCCCAATAGCCTTTGCGTCATAGGATAGTAAATGACGATAAAAAGTGTCTTGCGTCATAAAATCATAAATGACGACTGGTATTTTGCTTGTGGTTTTAATTTTTATATATTGAATAATTGGGTTCACATCATGTTAACTAATGACTGAGGATTGTTATATTGAAGTTATCAATCATTGGGATGCAGTTATAAATGTTAAGTATTTGATAGCACATTCGTTTTAAGATATCCTTTGTTGCCTGAAAATTCCTTTATTCAAGCATGCATATAGCCAATCTGATCTATGTCCTATCCAGTCAACCAAGATTTGGAAGCGATGATAGTTTTATAACCTTACACACATACATTTCATTGTACCGCGAAGTTAAGGTGAATGAGATACAAGATAGGCTGATAATAGCAACATAAATATTGTCAAGATATTGTGTACAACTCTTGAATGGGATGTTATGTAACGTCCTTGAAAAGAAACATGGCTGACACTTATAGGTTGTTTTTGTAGAGCTTCTGACCAAGTTTGGTGTAACATATTACCTGTGAGTCTTGAATAGCTGCTTGGTGTATTTTTAGTGTATAACAAGGATAAATCTAAATGCAAATTGTGTGTATTTCTTTTATTGAAAAAAATGGGATGCATTAGAGGTTCTTTGCACTAAAAAGTAAAAGCATTCATAAACTATGGAATCATACATTTATCTTACAGTGCTTATGAAACGTAATTTTATCTCATTTTGAACATCACAAATCAATTGTTGTAGATTATTTACATTGAAGATACAGTCAGGACGGTTGGGGGTAATTTTGAAGGCTTGCCCTTACATTGTTACACAATTTTCATACAATATAATCTCTTAATGAGGACATAAGTATGATTTTATATTTTAAGCACTTCAAATATAATTTTTAACAGGTAAAACATCAAGTTTTGCAACTTATCCATCAAATACACAAATTTCACGTATTATCTTAGAGCATTTAAATATTTATATTGTTTCTGTAACAGTAAATCACAGAATGTTTCATGAGCGTTTTGTATTTACAAAGCATAGGGTTTTTCTTCCAAAACCAATGCAAATTAAATAAGTAGATAAATAAATAAGTAGAAAATAAGAAAATAAAGTTACATGGCACTAGGCTAAGGAGGTTATGTTAGTGACGTCGTGCGAATTCCTCCTAGCAAATCCTCGAGTTCCATCTGGTCCGAGTGGCGAGCGAAGGATACCGAATTGTTGTTGGGCCCGTCGGAATACTGAAGGAGAGTTAGGTGTAGTGGCACTGCCTCCAATGGGCCTGCGGTACTGAGGTCTGTAGGAGAGTTGTGGAGACTCATTCCTATTCCCCATCCTCCAAGACATCCGTCCATTTGGTCCATCTTCCCCGTCGGATGCACTCGACTCTCTCTGATGATTCCTTTGCCTTGATCGGTTACCTTTGAGACGTGAACGGAGTTCTTCGGGTTGCACGCCATTTTCGCACCTGCTGGGAGTTCGCCCCTTGGGCGTTGGTGAGGGCACAGGTGATACCCTACTGGAATGTCCGGAGTCTCGTTCGCTTCGTCGGCTACGCTTTAAGACATGCAATTTCATTGGGGGTTTGACTAAATCTCGTAGGGCCTTTGCAGCTCCCCACACGTCTTCGTATTCGATGATGGCGCAGATAGTGGTCGCTATTTCGGGAATCTTACTAAGCAGAGCCTGCAGATCTGAATGCACCCCTCCCCCCTGTTTAGGCCTCATGACTTGGATGGATGCAACCACACCATACAACCCGAAGAGAGTGGCTAGGGACCCCATAGAGGCTTGAGTTGGCGGGACATTTATGGCAATTAATGCTCTCGACGAAGGTGCCTCGAACAGTAAAGATGAAGGCAAAGGCTTAATTCGCTTCACTTTTGTGCCTTCTTCGTTGACCTTTAATTTGGTAGAGTTTCGCAGTGCCAGTGCGAGGACACGCCATTCTCGCGATATTTTCTTGACCTTCTTATATCCCGAAAGTAACTTGAGCGAGACGTAGCCATCTTTATGCCTTTTGACGTGTTTTAGAAGGAATAAATCATTGGCGAGTCCTTCGTCACTAAGATATTCTTCCACTTGCGCCACTAAGGACGCAATTAATTCAGGTGTTACAGACTGAGAGTCTACATCATGACTTGAATCCCCTCCTTCGCTTGTGTAGTCCGACCCTGCGTCTGTAGAGGTGACAGACTCGAATCCCGACACGCCCAAAAGGTAGGGAATCTCAAACTTCTTCGGATATTCTGCATCGTCTTCGTCTTCGACACTAGTTGTGTGGACGAGGATTTGCGGCCCAGCATCACTCTCGGAGGAAGTCAACGAATGTTTCCGACTGAATTTTTCAGTGTGACAGGGGTTCACGCTGCTTACTGTATCAGCATCAGACATTACCTTGGTCGTGCCTCCACCGGGCCTCCTTACAGGGCTCCTGCGGTAGGATTCTGCGACGGCAATGTCTTTG
>NC_090765.1:27457467-27524967 GCF_036898095.1 Palaemon carinicauda
AAAAGAAAAGTGTGGGTAACAATTGTTCTCTAGAAAAATGAATAACATCTTGCTTGGCCAATGAATGTCATTTCAAAATAAGCGATGTATTCTGGTGGCAAATCACAGTCGTCGAACAATTCAATAAATCCTTCGACAATGTCAATTAAAGGTAGAAAAACTAATGCAAAAAAAAAAAAAAAAAAAACATCTAATCTTCAAATTAGATACCCCCATCTTCTTTATACCGTTATCTTAGTCGTAGGTCGCATATTTTCCTAAAAATAGACAGATAAATGAAAGTGACATGAACTTATTATTACATCTGCAAACTTCTACAAAAGCTTTCCGAGCTCATTTCAATGTCAGTTAACAAAAATCTTGGATTAAGATGCAGTTTGAGTTACAACAAAGGTGTGAATAGACGAATATAAGTTTCCTTTGTCCTACCCTGAAGCGGGGCAAAAATTCTGGGAATACTAAATGCACCCTCTTGAATTTGAATACAATACAGCTGATGTTATATTGATGGACTTACTTTAAAGGTACCATCTGCTGCCCAATTAGGAAAATTAACCAAATCTTCTAAGGCATCTTCCGTCGCAAATATAAGTATTCTTTTCTCGGCCTCAATGCCAGTCTCAAATGCAATGAACTCTCCAATTTCAAGAAAACATTAGGATTTGGATATCTCAAAATTATTCCTTTGCTGTGGATTTGGTGGTGCATTTTGAGCTTTTTGTCTCCATCGACGAACATTTCTTCCCATTGATGATAAAGCTGACATATGGTGGAGAGCATTGTAAACTGATCTTCCTTAGTGATCGTTCCTCCAATTAAGACTTCATACTGGTTTGCATGCTGAAACTGAAATAGTTTTTAATTTGGTCTTGTGCTAAAATTTTAGAACCTGAAGATTGTACCGCACGTGTTTCATACACTGTAACGGTTTTGCCTTTTATCTTATCACTCGCTCTTCCTGGCACTGTTAATGAACCAACCTGTATAAACCTGATGGCTCATGTTTAATTTTGTTTTAATTTTTGTGACGTTCTTGCTCGAAAGTCTTGGTATTTAAGCTAGATTTCTGTTTAGTAAATTTTAGTTGCATTCACCTCGCCTCTCAGTGTGTTCAGGTCCCTCCCTCCTTCCCCCTCACTGATGTGTCTTACTGTTTGATGGTGCTGCCCTCTGACACTGACTTTACTCAACGCCACACCCCTGAAACTACTGCCCTTCACCAGTACACAGACATTTGCCTGGTTTCAGTGTGCCGAGGTCCAGTTTTGCATTAAGGGCGTGACTTGCTTAAGCACCAAAGCAGACTGTTCTCGCAGTGATCCCTGAGAACACTTCACCGGAAATATCGAATTAGCTTTGCGACCAAGGGGACACCCCAATAGCGTGCTACGCCCTCAAAACATAGCTCCTGGAGCAGTACTCACCATCGCCAACTGCCTGTATAGCCAAAATTTTTCAGCTCTCTACAACCATTGAGGGACCAAAAGCCTTCACACATCCTCAAGAAAATGGCCAGTACCACTCGCCTGCAACCTGCCGCAGATGGCTCTCCTTATGAAGTGAGTCTACTCTGTGCCCTTTAGGTACGGTGCCTACCCAAACCTGTACGCGCTGCCATTCCTGATGTTGATATTTTCCCCATGAAGGACCTGAGGATCGAAGTCGATTGAAGTCGATGCCTTTATAGACAGCCACTTCACCATCTTCAAGACCTCCATCAGTGCCTCCACTCCTGACGAACAGGTCAACAGGTCTCCAGCCTGTTACATGCCGGAGCAGTGACAAAACTGCCCACCACCCACATATACCACCCCTCACTTACGCCCCAACTAACGACCTCTCCAGCCACTTACTGGTGCCCATCGGACGCAGTTATGCTACTACTACTCCAGATTCAGGGCTGCTGCAAAGAAATGTACAAATGGTTGTCAGTGGAAAAAAAAGTTTAAGTAGGCTATTGCTTGCAGCCGTGGCCTCCCCTGTCACTAATCTTTTCCTTCTACATGATGCCGGTACGGTCGTGCAATTTTTGGCAGACACGGGTGCTTGCCATTCTGTTTTGCCAAGGCCACTCTCCAGGGCATGACATAGTCTGTCTAAGTCTGCCTGGTAGCTGTCAGTGGGTCTGCGATGCCCGCCTACATTTATGAAACCCTCACATTATCGTTTGGGAGCTCCAAATATACTTGAAAGTTTCTCTTAGCTGATGTCACATTGCCAATTATTGGTGCGGATTTCCTCTCACATTTCCACCTCCTTGTTGATGTAGCTCACCGTCAGCTAGTCAACTTGGATTCATACTCTTCAACACCTACCCAACCTACCCCCACCGACCTCGCTCTCCACATCAACTCACCCAAGGATGCCTACGCCCACCTCCTCTCATCGAACCCGTAAGTTTTCTGTCCAGAACTTTGTCAAATACCCATGATTCCCTCCAAACACTGTATTTATCACTATATGACGGGGCTCGCAGTGTTTGCCAGATTCAGGCATCTGGCAGCAGATCGATTGGCAGCCGCTAAACAAACATTCGCTGTAATAGAAGAAATGGGCCTTTACCAAAATGTTTCAAGCCCATGGTCGTCACCATTACACACCATCCTTGCGTCTGTGGGGGGATTACATTTGCCTGAATATCCAGACAGAACCGGATCACTATCCCCTCCTAAACATCGTCGACGTGACCTCTTACTTACACAAAGGTGCATATGAACCCAAAAGACATTCCCAAGACCACCATCACCATTCCTTTTGGTACATACCTCTTCAATTACTCTTGTTTTGGCCTTCATAATGCTGGGTCCACTTTTCAACTCCTCCTGGATGGCATCTTAGGGGACCTCCCATTCTGTGTATGTTACATGGACGAAATACTTGTGTTTTTTCCTCCAAATAGGAACACCCCCATCACCTAGGCATCATGATCGACCACCTACAAGAGAACGGCATTGTAGTCCTGTATGACAAGTGTACCTTTGGCGCTAACAAAGTATCATTCTTAGGGCACTGCATCACTCCTGAAGGAGTCCATCTACTCCCTGAAAAGGTAGCAACGGTTCAGAACTTCCCCACACCCTCGACTGACAAAGGACTGCAAGAATTCTTGGACATAATCAACTTTTATCACTGTTTCCTGTCAGTCATCATTACCACTCTTACCACCCCCCTCTTCGTCTCCCACATGGGCAAGCCAAAAGACCTGAAGTGGGGTCCCCTTCAAGAAGCAGCATTCTGCAATGCAAAGAATGCCCTACCAACCACTACGGCTATCACTTTTCCCATACCACATGCTCCTCTCCTTCTCTCCACTTGCCAGCGACGTCACTATATTGTGCAAAACTCGAACAGGTGGTCAACAGCTCACCCTGCCTACTGGCCTTCTTCAGTAGAAAACTGTCCAAGGCGGAATCTGGCTACTCTACCTTCGACCACAAAGTGCTGTCGGTACACTTGGCTGTCTGTCACTTTTGCCACTTCTTGGAAGGTACCCCTATTGTCATTCACACGAACCACATGCCTCTGGTGTACGCCTTCACTCGACAGTTCGACGCCTGGTCCTCCCGTCAACACCAACATCTCTCTGCCGGGCTGAATACAGTTGCACCCTTCAACACGTCCCTGGAAAAATAAATCCCGTTGCCAATGCCGTGTCAAGAAAAACATTGGCTGCCATTCACCTGGAAAAAGATCCAGAGTAACAAGCATCGTACATATCTTACATATCCCTCTATTGGGAAGACGTCCCCGTTGACGACTCCAACGCCACCTTTCTCTGTGACGTTAAGACTGGTAGACCTAGACTGTGAATACCTGCTCCCTTATAATGACAGGTGTTTGATTTCATTCATGGCCTTTCACATCCCTCGCCCCGATCTCCCTTCACAGCTACTGAAGATAAAGTTCAATTGGCATAGCATTACTAATGATGCTAAGGATTGGGTAAGCTCCTGTACTTCATGCCAAACATCAAAAGTACATTGACACATGGATTCAGGAATGGACACCTTTCCTCAACCTCACTGTTGATTTTCTCACATTCACATCAACGTAGTAGGACCCCTACCCACATCACAAGGACATCATTACCTGTTTACTGTCATTGACAACTCCACTTGTTGGCCTGAAGCCATTCCCATGGAAACTGCAACGTCCACCTCATGTTCACCAGCCTTACTCTCAGGATGCATAGCGACATTTGGTATCCCTGAGCATATTTTTCTGACAGGGGTACCACATTCACCTCTCAATTATGGACATCCTTAGCGAATCTCTTGGGAATCACCCTACATTAGATAACCGCCTACAACCCTGCTGCAAACGGAATGGTTGGATGTTTTCATTGCACCCTCAAAGGAGCTTTGACGTCCCACTGCAAGGACTCCAACTGGTTTATCCGGATTCTCTTGGTCCTCCTAGAACTAATGACCTCTCCTAAAGACGCCCTAGATGTCTCGGCAGCTGAAATGGTGTATGGGGACCCGTTGGTCGTCCCTGCCAAATTTTTTCCGTCGGCAACTTCCGACAATCTCCAGCACCTATGTCACATTCTAGGAAAATTTACCTCATGCCACCAGACTTACAAGCTCCCAGCTAAGCAATACATACTGACAGATCTGCACTCAGTAACGCACGTTTTCCTGCCCAACAACACTAGAAAGCCACCACTAACGCCCCCTTACACAGGCCCTTTCCTCGTGATCCATTGTACGCCGAAGGCTTTTTTCATCAACATCTGTGGCAAAGAAGACTGGGTCTCCATTGATCCCCTAAAACATGCATATCTCCCTCCAGATGACCCGCCTACAGTACGCCTTTCAAGAGCGCGGCGTCCTATTTCACCTGTATGTCATTTTTAGGGGGGAGCCATGTACTGCACGTGTTTCATACACGCTGGCACACTGTCACGGTTTTGCTTTTTATCTTATCACTGACTCTTCCCTGCACTGTTGATAAACCAATGTGTATAACCCTGATAGCTCATGTTTGATTTTGTTTTCATTTTTTGACGATCTTCCTTGCAAGTTCTGGTATTTAAGCCCGATATCTGTTTAATAAAGTTTAGTTGCAGTCACCTTACCTCTCAGTTATCACCCAACTGGTGCATCGCACAAGATCTATGGTTGTGCTCATTGCATTGCTCTGCAATGGAATCATTCACGTTTTGTATTCTTGCTCTGCAAGATCGCTCTACACATCTCCAATATGTTTTTGTTTCATCAGCATTTTTCTTATGGAAGTAGTAGCTGTAATTTTTCTCGACAATAAACCTTTCCTTCCACCTATATTAGATTTTCTAAACATGTCCATGGGTTTTGCTTAATTTTCTTAATTATAAAATCTAGGATGTAGTAGATATTTTCAGTTCGCAGTGCTCGAGTAAACTAAATTTTCTGGCTTAATGTACTGTTTGCTTTGAAAAATACTAAACCTCTTGTCAAATTTTATGTATACTATATATTTATTTGTCTAGGGCTACGAAATGTATTTGTCTACCGTTATGGTAACTTTATATTGGCTTGTCTAGAGCTATGAAATGTATTGGTTTTCAATCAACTATAGCAAGCAATAGTTTTAAAGTATACCATTAAAAATAATAAGTGTAGAGCTATTGAATATGTTAATGTGCTGCTATGGGCCGAAGGAACGCTACAAAGATCCTTAATAATACCCACAGTGAACAGCAAGAGGTGCACTGCTAGCACTACCCTTCCTATGGAAGTGTTCCGAATCATTTCCTACGACATCCTATGAAATTCCACCAAGTTTATCCACACTATAAACCAGGAAACAGTTAGAAAACAAAAAATATAAATCAGAACAACTGGATCTTGCTGTTGTTGTGCTGCTTTTCAAAGCGATCAACAAATTCTTACATATTGAGATTTTGTGTTCATTTTGCGTGAATTCAAAGAACCCTTAAGGAAGACACACTTGTACCACCCATATTATTTTGTGAATACCTTTTTATTAGCTATAGTAATTCAAAGCTCGATTTCCCTAAGTCAAGAAATGATTGTGTAAAGGTGCATAAAGGCAGATAACCCTAGAGGGTATTTACACTGGTGCCCTTCTCTGATTGCTTGTTAATTTATCTCCCTGGTTGTTTTACTTCAGATTATAGAAAAGGGGGGATCTACACTGTCAGTCATGCGTTTATTTTCAGGAAGTTTGAGCTATTAGAATATATATATATATATATATATATATATATATATATATATATATATATATATATATATATATATATATATATATATATATATATATATATGTGTGTGTGTGTGTGTGTGTGTGTGTGTGTGTGTGTGTTTTGGTGCACAAAGCAAAGGAAATATTGTCGTTGGTAAACAAAAAAAGTTAATGATTTACTCTTACTACCACAAAACACACTGCGAAATCTCTGGATGTTATATATAAAGCAAAAATGAAGTGGAAAATGAGGATAATTTTGGAGGATTCAAAACCGTGAGAGACTGAAATATAGAGTCACTCTTTGGGTGACTGCTTTGAATAGAGATGGGGCACTAAGACTGGTAGTGTCCTATCCCCGTTCAAAGCTATGTAGCTGGTTTCTGAACGTGCTGATCATGTATCCAAATATTAACAATATAAATTTTCGCAGAAATAAAAATGGAATTCGAGTTAGTAAGAGACTCTTTAGCTATGGTAAGTAGCTCTTCTAGGAGAATGATACTCCAAAATCAAACCATTGTTCTCTAGTCTTGGGTAGTGCCATAGCCTCTGTACAGTACACACACACACACACACACACACACACACACACACATATATATATATATATATATATATATATATATATATATATATATATATATATATATATATATATATATATATATATATATATTATCATTTTTCATTTTATAGTGCGGAGTAGTGACGGAATATACGGGTTTATGATCTATTTTGGAAATTTAGTAAATGCTACGAAAGAGAATAGTAAAACCTAGTAATTTTGTTTGATTTTCTTCATATCCACTACTAAAAGGATATTGCGCAAATAGAGAGTGTACAAAGGTCCTATACTGCTAGAATAGAAGAAGTTAAGGACCTTGACTACTGGGAAAGACTGCAATTTTTAAAACTATACTGTCTAGAAAGGAGAAGAGAACGCTACATGGTAATACAAGCATGGGAGCAAATAGAAGGAATTACTGAAAACTTCATGGAGCTAAAAATATCAGAAAGAGCAAGCCGAGGTAGATTAAGGGTACCAAAAAATGTACCAGGTAAACTAAGAAAGACGCACAGGACATTAATCCACTACGCACCAGCATCGATAATGCAGCGACTATTTAATGTGCTGCCAGCTCATCTAAGAAACATATCAGGAGTGAGCGTAGATATGTTTAAGAATAAGCTCGATAAATACCTAAGATGCATCCCAGACCATCCAAGACTGGAGGATGCAAAATACACCGGAAGATGCATTAGCAACTCTCTGGTGGATATACAAGGTGCCTCACACTGAGGGACCTGGGGGAACCCAAACAAAAAATAAAGCAAATAAGGTAAGGCGCTCTCTCTCTCTCTCTCTCTCTCTCTCTCTCTCTATATATATATATATATATATATATATATATATATATATATATATATATATATATATATATATATATATATATATATATATATATATATATAAACACATGTATATGGTTTATATATATATATATATATATATATATATATATATATATATATATATATATATATATATATATAAACACATGTATATGGTTTATATATCATCATCATCCAGCCACAGATTGTTCACTGCAGAACAAAGGCCTCAGACATGTCCTTCCACACGCGTCTGTTTATGATCCTTCTATGCCAGTCTATACCCGGAAATTTTCTTAGCTCGTCAATCCTCATACTCTCTCTCTCTCTCTCTCTCTCTCTCTCTCTCTCTCTCTCTCTCTCTCTCTCTCTCTCTCTCTCTCTCTCTCTCTCTCTCTATATATATATATATATATATATATATATATATATATATATATATATATATGTATATATATATATATATATATATATATAAATATATATATTATATATAAATATATATTCGTATATATATATATATATATATATATATATATATATATATATATATGCATATATATATATGTATGTATATATATACGTATATATATATATATATATATATATATATATATATATATATATATATACATATATATATATATATATATATATATATATATATATATATATATATATATATATATATCCCTCTGCCGAGTCCATATTGTAGATTATTTCTTTTGACCCGGAAGGCAGGAATGCACTTGCCATCCTCTTAATTGTCAGGTTGCTTAGTCAACATTAAGATGTCTGTTCATTATTTTTTTTTTGGTCTTTTCTTTCATATTGTGTAATGGAAACTAAGAACTTCGCGAATCCTCTCAATCCACCGCACAAATTAATCTCATTTTGATCCTCAAAAGGATTTACTGTCTTGGATTTCATATCAATTTCGATATATAAAGTAATTTTATGTTTCTTTTGCTCCTTCTTTGTCTGCATCTTTTCCCACTTTTATGTGGGGTCGATGTTTCTGGCCAGTATTTTCCATCTACCCATCTTCTTATCCTCCTCTTCCCTCTGATTCTTGTTAGTATGTTGTTTCTTCTTTTCCTCCTCCTTTTCATTTTCCTTCTCCTGCTTCTCATTTCCATTCGCCTTCTCTTCCAGATTCTTGGTATTCGTTTTTTTTTTTTCTTATTTTCCTCCCTTCCATTCTCCTTCTCTTTCTGCTAACTTTATCTGTATTCCCCGTGCCAATCTAGTATGGGCATCCTCTCTCTCAAATTGAAGATTCTTTTGCAACCTCATGCTGATTTTTCAGTACAACCTCCTTACACATGCTGCCATCTTAAAAGCTTGTTTGTGTCAGGTATTTCAACTCCTAGACGTTCTAGAAGCTCTCTAAGCATGGATTGACAATTCTTTGTCATACGATGGTACCTTTTCAAATTCCACGGTTTATAGAGTTCAGTCATTGCCTCATAGACCTGCCGTGGTGCCAGGTTTTCTATCTGGTATTCATCCTTTACAAAGAACTCACATTCAGAAGGTGTTAATGTGTAAAAGGGCATCAACCATTCTTCTTTTTCAGAGTCTTCTTTTGGTAACCCTTCAAAATATCGCTCCCTGTACTCCCATTCGAATTTCACGGTGGTATGCATTATATGCAACAGACGGCACATATGGCGAAACGGGTACAGTGATTCCCTGTCAAGATACCTCTCTAGCACGACAATTTTGCAGAATCCCGGGTTGTCGTCCTTTTCCTCCCATTCTTCATAATTCTTCCGAAACATATCTTCAATATCTAGTGGTGGTTGTGAGAAGGGTAGATTTAAGAAAGGGGAGGATTCTGGTGTTGTTTTTGAGAAGAGGGCCTTTAAGAAAGGGGAGGATTCTGGTGGATTTAAGAAGAGGGGGAATTCAAGTGATGAATGTGAGGAAGAACAACCAAGTGATGAATGTGAGGAGGAAGAATAAAGTGATAAATTTGAGAAGGAAAAATCTAGTGATGAACGTGAGGAGGAAGAATAAAGTGGTGACTGTGAGGAGGAAGAACCAGGTGATGAATGTGGGAAGGAAGAATCAAGTGATGAATGTGAGGAGGTCTCTTCATCCTTTCCATAAAGCCCCACCAAACGAGCGTTGATTTTATCTTCTCGTCGGAGCTCCTTTTGAAGTCTTTTGATTTCTTTGCGCTTGTTTCTAAAGCATTTGACCACCCTTTCGTGAAGAATCTCTATACGAAAACCTAAACGCTTATTTTCTTTATTCAATCTTGCTATTATCTCCTCTTGTTCCTTTTGACGATTAGGGTCAGTTGTCTTCTTCGCCTGCTCTTCCTCCTGACTCCTTTCATTCTTCTTGTGATACTCCTCCTCCCTTTCCTTCCTATCTTTCAGAAACTCTTCCCACCTTTGTGTATTAAAACTTATTCTAATACATACAGGGCACATTGAATATCTAATTAAATCAAATCCAACCAAGGGTCTAAGAATTTGATTGAGAAAGTGGCCCAAGTAGCACTTGCCACAATCGAACTTTAAACGGAAAACTTGGATGGGCATTTTTGGGTTATTGTGATGGACCACCATAACCGAGTCACATTTACGCTGCCTAGGAATGGAGTAATTTTCTCTATCCCATGCGGGAGTGCCATTGTTTATATGATCAACGATTTCTTGTTCAATGAAGGTTCCATTGAGTGGTTGCCCTGTTCTGATCTCCTTTTTTTTGGAGAGATTTTTTATGTTCTGTCAATACTCTCCGAATTGTTTATCTTTTCCATCAATTGTTGTCTATCCTTTTTTAGCCTCTCGCTTTTTCTATTATCTTCCTTCTCCTTGTTTAATTTTTCTTTATTTTTTCTCTTCCCCTTCTCCCCCTTATTCCTCTGATTATTGGTATTCTGTTTTTCCTCCTTTCCATTCTTCTTCTCCTTCTGATCCTTGCTATTCTTGGTTATCTTATTTTCCTTCTTTCCATAAAGTCCCATCAAACTAGCGTTGATTTCTTTATTTTCGTAGAAGCTCCTTTTCAAGTCTTTTGATTTTCTTTTTATTCTCTATATTTTTTCTGACGACCTGGTTTTTAAGTCTCCTTATGCAGTCCTTTAAATGCTTCTTTTCTCTCTTCAATTCTTCTTTTTTCTTGCTTAGTTCTTCTTCACGATTGGGGGTAATTATCTTCTTTTCCTCCTCTTGCCTCTGATTTTTTTCATTATATTTTTTCTTCTTCTCCTCCTTTTCAGTTTCCTTCTCCTGCTTCTTCTTTCCAGCCTCCTTCTTTTTCTTCTTCTCCTCCCTTCCATTCTCCTTCTCTTCCTTATTATTAAGATGTAGAAGCTCCTTTTCAAGTCTTTCGATTTTCTTTTTATTCTTCTTCTTCTTCTCCTCCTTTTCACTTTCCTTCTCCTGCTTCTCCTTTCCAGCCTCCTCCTTTTTCTCCTTCTCCTCCCTTCCATTCTCCTTTTCTTTCTGACTATGATGATGTAGAAGCTCCTTTTCAAATCTTTCGATTTTCATTTTATTCTTCCTTTTCTTCTCCTCCTTTTCACTTTCCTTCTCCTGCTTCTCCTTTTCACTTTCCTTCTCCTGCTTCTCCTTTTCACTTTCCTTCTCCTGCTTCTCCTTTTCACTTTCCTTCTCCTGCTTCTCCTTTTCACTTTCCTTCTCCTGCTTCTCCATTCCAGCCTCCTTCTTTTTCTCCTTCTCCTCCCTTCCATTCTCCTTTTCATTCTGATTATGATGATGTAGAAGCTCTTTTTCAAGCCTTTCGATTTTCTTTTTATTCTTCCTTTTCTTCTCCTCCTTTTCACTTTCCTTCTCCTGCTTCTCCTTTTCACTTTCCTTCTCCTGCTTCTCCATTCCAGCCTCCTTCTTTTTCTCCTTCTCCTCCCTTCCATTCTCCATTTCTTTCTGATTATGATGTAGAAGCTCCTTTTCAAATCTTTCGATTTTCTTTTTATTCTTCCTTTTCTTCTCCTCCTTTTCACTTTCCTTCTCCTGCTTCTCCATTCCAGCCTCCTTCTTTTTCTCCTTCTCCTCCCTTCCATTCTCCTTTTCTTTCTGATTATGATGTAGAAGCTCCTTTTCAAGCCTTTCGATTTTCTTTTTATTCTTCCTTTTCTTCTCCTCCTTTTCACTTTCCTTCTCCTGCTTCTCCTTTTCACTTTCCTTCTCCTGCTTCTCCATTCCAGCCTCCTTCTTTTTCTCCTTCTCCTCCCTTCCATTCTCCTTTTCATTCTGATTATGATGATGTAGAAGCTCTTTTTCAAGCCTTTCGATTTTCTTTTTATTCTTCTTCTTCTTCTCCTCCTTTTCACTTTCCTTCTCCTGCTTCTCCTTTTCACTTTCCTTCTCCTGCTTCTCCTTTTCACTTTCCTTCTCCTGCTTCTCCTTTTCACTTTCCTTCTCCTGCTTCTCCTTTTCACTTTCCTTCTCCTGCTTCTCCTTTTCACTTTCCTTCTCCTGCTTCTCCTTTTCACTTTCCTTCTCCTGCTTCTCCTTTTCACTTTCCTTCTCCTGTTTCTCCTTTTCACTTTCCTTCTCCTGCTTCTCCTTTTCACTTTCCTTCTCCTGCTTCTCCTTTTCACTTTCCTTCTCCTGCTTCTCCTTTTCACTTTCCTTCTCCTGTTTCTCCTTTTCACTTTCCTTCTCCTGCTTCTCCTTTTCACTTTCCTTCTCCTGCTTCTCCTTTTCACTTTCCTTCTCCTGCTTCTCCTTTTCACTTTCCTTCTCCTGCTTCTCCTTTTCACTTTCCTTCTCCTGCTTCTCCTTTTCACTTTCCTTCTCCTGCTTCTCCTTTTCACTTTCCTTCTCCTGCTTCTCCTTTTCACTTTCCTTCTCCTGCTTCTCCTTTTCACTTTCCTTCTCCTGCTTCTCCTTTTCACTTTCCTTCTCCTGCTTCTCCTTTTCACTTTCCTTCTCCTGCTTCTCCTTTTCACTTTCCTTCTCCTGTTTCTCCTTTTCACTTTCCTTCTCCTGCTTCTCCTTTTCACTTTCCTTCTCCTGCTTCTCCTTTTCACTTTCCTTCTCCTGCTTCTCCTTTTCACTTTCCTTCTCCTGTTTCTCCTTTTCACTTTCCTTCTCCTGCTTCTCCTTTTCACTTTCCTTCTCCTGCTTCTCCTTTTCACTTTCCTTCTCCTGCTTCTCCATTCCAGCCTCCTTCTTTTTCTCCTTCTCCTCCCTTCCATTCTCCATTTCTTTCTGATTATGATGTAGAAGCTCCTTTTCAAGTCTTTCGATTTTCTTTTTATTCTTCTTCTTCTTCTCCTCCTTTTCACTTTTCCTTCTCCTGCTTCTCCTTTTCACTTTCCTTCTCCTGCTTCTCCATTCCAGCCTCCTTCTTTTTCTCCTTCTCCTCCCTTCCATTCTCCATTTCTTTCTGATTATGATGTAGAAGCTCCTTTTCAAATCTTTCGATTTTCTTTTTATTCTTCCTTTTCTTCTCCTCCTTTTCACTTTCCTTCTCCTGCTTCTCCATTCCAGCCTCCTTCTTTTTCTCCTTCTCCTCCCTTCCATTCTCCTTTTCTTTCTGATTATGATGTAGAAGCTCCTTTTCAAGTCTTTCGATTTTCTTTTTATTCTTCTTCTTCTTCTCCTCCTTTTCACTTTCCTTCTCCTGCTTCTCCTTTTCACTTTCCTTCTCCTGCTTCTCCATTCCAGCCTCCTTCTTTTTCTCCTTCTCCTCCCTTCCATTCTCCATTTCTTTCTGATTATGATGTAGAAGCTCCTTTTCAAGTCTTTCGATTTTCTTTTTATTCTTCTTCTTCTTCTCCTCCTTTTCACTTTCCTTCTCCTGCTTCTCCTTTTCACTTTCCTTCTCCTGCTTCTCCATTCCAGCCTCCTTCTTTTTCTCCTTCTCCTCCCTTCCATTCTCCATTTCTTTCTGATTATGATGTAGAAGCTCCTTTTCAAATCTTTCGATTTTCTTTTTATTCTTCCTTTTCTTCTCCTCCTTTTCACTTTCCTTCTCCTGCTTCTCCTTTTCACTTTCCTTCTCCTGCTTCTCCATTCCAGCCTCCTTCTTTTTCTCCTTCTCCTCCCTTCCATTCTCCATTTCTTTCTGATTATGATGTAGAAGCTCCTTTTCAAATCTTTCGATTTTCTTTTTATTCTTCCTTTTCTTCTCCTCCTTTTCACTTTCCTTCTCCTGCTTCTCCTTTTCACTTTTCTTCTCCTGCTTCTCCATTCCAGCCTCCTTCTTTTTCTCCTTCTCCTCCCTTCCATTCTCCTTTTCTTTCTGATTATGATGATGTAGAAGCTCCTTTTCAAATCTTTCGATTTTCTTTTTATTCTTCTTCTTCTCCTCCTTTTCACTTTCCTTCTCCTGCTTCTCCTTTTCACTTTCCTTCTCCTGCTTCTCCATTCCAGCCTCCTTCTTTTTCTCCTTCTCCTCCCTTCCATTCTCCTTCTCTTTCTGATTATGATGATGTAGAAGCTCCTTTTCAAGTCTTTCGATTTTCTTTTTATTCTTCCTTTTCTTCTCCTCCTTTTCACTTTCCTTCTCCTGCTTCTCCTTTTCACTTTCCTTCTCCTGCTTCTCCATTCCAGCCTCCTTCTTTTTCTCCTTCTCCTCCCTTCCATTCTCCTTTTCTTTCTGATTATGATGTAGAAGCTCCTTTTCAAGCCTTTCGATTTTCTTTTTATTCTTCTTCTTCTCCTCCTTTTCACTTTCCTTCTCCTGCTTCTCCTTTTCACTTTCCTTCTCCTGCTTCTCCATTCCAGCCTCCTTCTTTTTCTCCTTCTCCTCCCTTCCATTCTCCTTCTCTTTCTGATTATGATGTAGAAGCTCCTTTTCAAGCCTTTCGATTTTCTTTTTATTCTTCCTTTTCTTCTCCTCCTTTTCACTTTCCTTCTCCTGCTTCTCCTTTTCACTTTCCTTCTTCTGCTTCTCCATTCCAGCCTCCTCCTTTTTCTCCTTCTCCTCCCTTCCATTCTCCTTTTCTTTCTGATTATGATGTAGAAGCTCCTTTTCAAGTCTTTCGATTTTCTTTTTATTCTTCTTCTTCTCCTCCTTTTCACTTTCCTTCTCCTGCTTCTCCTTTTCACTTTCCTTCTCCTGCTTCTCCATTCCAGCCTCCTTCTTTTTCTCCTTCTCCTCCCTTCCATTCTCCTTTTCTTTCTGATTATGATGTAGAAGCTCCTTTTCAAGTCTTTCGATTTTCTTTTTATTCTTCTTCTTCTTCTCCTCCTTTTCACTTTCCTTCTCCTGCTTCTCCTTTTCACTTTCCTTCTCCTGCTTCTCCATTCCAGCCTCCTTCTTTTTCTCCTTCTCCTCCCTTCCATTCTCCATTTCTTTCTGATTATGATGTAGAAGCTCCTTTTCAAGTCTTTCGATTTTCTTTTTATTCTTCCTTTTCTTCTCCTCCTTTTCACTTTCCTTCTCCTGCTTCTCCTTTTCACTTTCCTTCTCCTGCTTCTCCATTCCAGCCTCCTTCTTTTTCTCCTTCTCCTCCCTTCCATTCTCCATTTCTTTCTGATTATGATGTAGAAGCTCCTTTTCAAGTCTTTCGATTTTCTTTTTATTCTTCTTCTTCTCCTCCTTTTCACTTTCCTTCTCCTGCTTCTCCATTCCAGCCTCCTTCTTTTTCTCCTTCTCCTCCCTTCCATTCTCCATTTCTTTCTGATTATGATGTAGAAGCTCCTTTTCAAGTCTTTCGATTTTCTTTTTATTCTTCTTCTTCTCCTCCTTTTCACTTTCCTTCTCCTGCTTCTCCATTCCAGCCTCCTTCTTTTTCTCCTTCTCCTCCCTTCCATTCTCCATTTCTTTCTGATTATGATGTAGAAGCTCCTTTTCAAGTCTTTCGATTTTCTTTTTATTCTTCTTCTTCTCCTCCTTTTCACTTTCCTTCTCCTGCTTCTCCATTCCAGCCTCCTTCTTTTTCTCCTTCTCCTCCCTTCCATTCTCCTTTTCTTTCTGATTATGATGTAGAATATTTTCCGAGAATTCTCTCAGCCACACACTTAATAAAAATACATTGTAACTTGTAATCGCCATTCTTAACGGTATCGAGTAGTGCATTCAGTTACCCTTATTTTGAATTAATTCAATTCTGTCATCAGAATTCCACAACAGACTTCATGATCTGAAAAAGGCTTCAAAGCACTCTCAGATCCGGATTCGACTCCAAGGTGAAACTCATCCGTAGAAATACTGAATGAATTCCTGACAAGGCTCTGAAAGATCCTCCGTCTCTCTGCAAAGACAGTAAAAGCTTCGCTAGGAATAATAAGAATACGAAGACGAAGAAGAAGAAGAATAAGAGAATACCATAACAGACTTCACGATTCGAAATAGTGTTCAAAACACTCTCGGATCCGGGTTCGACTCCAAGGTGTCACTCATCGTCAGTAGAAATGCTGAATGCATTCCTGACAAGGCTCTGAATGATCCTCCGTCTTTCTGCAAAGACAGTAAAAGCTTCGCTAGGAATCTTCAAAGTGGCTCTAACGGGAAAGAGACCTTTGACGCTGAAGCAGACTGTTCTCTTCCAAGATTTCATTTTTTCATCCTCCGTTCATTTTGACTCGATTTATGATCATTCTCTCTCTCTCTCTCTCTCTCTCTCTCTCTCTCTCTCTCTCTCTCTCTCTCTCTCTCTCTCTCTCTCTCTCTCTCTCTAAAATGAACGGAGAATAAACAAATGAAATCTTGGAAGAGAACAGCCTGCTTCAGCATCAAAGTTCTCTCTCCAGTCAGAGCTTTTACTGTCTTCGCAGAGACGAAGGATGTTTCAGAGCCTTGTCAGGAATGCATTCGGCATTTCTACTGACGTCAATAGGCTGAGGAGGAATTCTCAATCGGCCGAACCATTGTGAAACTGTCAAATCATTAAGAAAAGAGATTTATAAACATTGAATTATCAGCAGACGGAGAGATTTACTGCATTGTCAGGAGGGGTTAAATTAAGCTAGTTTTCTGTTGGCGACCAACTCTAAAGTCAGCCAACTTGTCAAATTGGGTCCATAATTATTCAGTTTACGTGTGTGTGTATATATATATATATATATATATATATATATATATATATATATATATATATATATATATATATATATATATATATATATATTGAAAAAAATAGAGGCCTTTTTGGCGTCTTCATATACACCGTACGTCTGGTAGCGTTGAATGGCAACTGCGTCAGATAGCTTGACGTGCCACAATTGTCCTATTTCGCAAAGTAATTTCAACGATATTATTATTCCAGACATCGCTAAACACTTTCATTTTTGTACTGAATTTATGTGGGGTCGATGTTTGTGGTCAGCGTTCTCCATCTACCTCTGTCCCACACTTCATTACGGGTTAATCCCTTTGATCGAAGGTATTCGCCGATGCAGCCCACCCACCTTTACTTTGGTCTCCCTCTCCTTCTCTGTGGTACTGAATTTCTAATTAGCTTTTTTTCTTAAACCCTTGATCTGTCATTAGTTTTTTGATGAGTTAAATTGGTCATTTTAATTACGTAGGCTACATATTTGAATATGGCAACACAGTATCTATATATGTTTCATACATACCATCATCATCCGGTACTAGTCTACAGTCCTGCCCTTCCACTTGCGTCTGTTCATGGCCTCCCTGTGCCAATCCACGCCAGCAAACTTCCGTAGTTCATCCATCCATCGTTTTCGCTTCCTCTTCCTGCTTCTTTTATATGTATGTATGTATGTATGTATATATATATATATATATATATATATATATATATATATATATATATATATATATATATATATATCTATATATACATATATATATATATATATATATATATATATATATATATACATACATATATATATATATATATATATATATATATATATATATATATATATATATATATATATATATATATATATATATATATATATATATAATATTGAAAACTTGTTGAAAACCAACTCCCCAATTCAAAACTATAAAAATGCATAAGAGGTTATAGTCCAGATCTTCTGCAGTCGAAATCTCTTTTTGGACTATTGATAGTTTGTCATTGTATTCCTAGAAACCTCTCTCTCTCTCTCTCTCTCTCTCTCTCTCTCTCTCTCTCTCTCTCTCTCTCTCTCTCTCTCTCTCTCTCTCTCTCTCTCTCTCTCTCTCTCCCCTTCTTCTGCTTCTTCTTCATTATTATATTAGGAAACTAGTATACACACACACCTTCTTCTTGCAAAAGATGAATGAAGTTATAATTCATCTCATCACTGACCATAACTCTCTCTCTCTCTCTCTCTCTCTCTCTCTCTCTCTCTCTCTCTCTCTCTCTCTCTCTCTCTCTCTCTCTCTCTCTCTCTCTCTCATTATATATATATATATATATATATATATATATATATATATATATATATATATATATATATATATATATATATATATATATATATATATATATATACTGTATATTTATTGGACTACTCCTAAGAAATAACTTAAGAGATCTGAGGTTTCACACTTACCTGTGTCTATTGTGGATGATAAACGAATGGGAATTTTTCAACAAAGGGCTGTTTATGATAATATCCCAAAACACTTGACTCATGCTTTCGGCGACATTAGTTCATGATTTCAAATTAACTATGGTTCGTAAATAAAGAATTTTGGCAATTTTTGGGTACGTTTATGTACGAGTCTATATAATGAGGAAATAAACTTTAACCATTTGTTCATTGAAGGGGGGTAAGTCTTCACATTGAAACTACTCTTCATATTTGTAATTAAAATGACTTTGACACAAATGCTTGTGACTATCATAGTTTTACGTTCAAATGTTGAACATTGTTGACTTTTAAGCAAAAGGGCCATCTAAGGAAAACTTGTTAAAAATAAAATAACCTAATAAAGGATGAAACGTGAAAATAAAGATAACTGACACAATAAATATTTTCAACCAATATGCCGAGTTTAACTATCAAACTTTTTTTTTTCTTCTTGAAAATCCCAGGTTAACATTTAAACTTTTTTTTAAACCCAAGTTTAAGTAAAATTTGGTTTAAAATCACAAGTTTAACAGTCAAACTTTTTTCTTTAAAACCCCAAGTTTATCAGTCAAACATTTTTCCTTTAAAAGGGGGGGTTGAGACTCCCCGTGACGCCCCCCCCCCCCTTGGATCCGCTAGTGTCTTCAAAATACCCAAGAGAAATGAGTTCTCCAAACCTGTAACAGGGCTCTACAAGGCACAAAAAGATTAAGAAGACCCAGACCTACATGGCTGGTGACTATAAAGCATGAAGTAGAAAGGTGATGAATAGAGAAGTATTGAATTGGAAGCTCAAGATAGAACCAACTGACTAAATCTAATCGAGAGACTTCAGCTATGGTAAGCAGCTCTGCTAGGAGTAGGACACTCCAAAATCAAACCATTATTCTCTAGTCTTGGGTAGTACCATAGCCTCAGTACCATGGTCTTTCACATTCTTGGATTAGAGTTTGCTTTAGAGTACACTCGGTCACGCCATTCTATCTTATTTCTCTTCTTGTTTTTTTTTTTGAAGTTTTTATAGTTTATTTATGAAAGATTTTGTTTAATGTTACTGTTCTTAGAATATCCTATTTTGATCGTTTATTACTTCATTAGTTTATTTATTTCAATATTTCCTTTCCTCACTGGGCTATTTTTCCCTGTTGGAGCCTGCGGGCGTATAGCATCTTGCCTTACTTATAATAATAATAATAATAATAATAATAATAATAATAATAATAATAATAATAATAATAATAATAATTGCTAAGCTACAACCATAGTTGGGAACTTGGGAAAGCAGGATGCTATAAGCCCAGGGGCCCAACAGGGAAAATGCCCAGTGAGGAAAGGAGACGGACAAATTATATATTTTGATAACAGTGACAACATTAAAATAAATATTTCCTATATGAATTATAAACACTTTAACAAAATAAGACGAAGTTAAATTAGATAGTGTGCCCGGACACACTGTTCTGTCTTGTTTCTCTTCCTTTTGTTTTGTTCACGTTTTTATAGAATATCTAGGAGATATTTATTTTAATGATGTTACTCTTCTTAAAATTCTTATTTTTCCTGGTTTCCTTTCCGCACTGGGCTATTTACCCTGTTGGAGCCCCTGGGCTTATAGCATACTGCTTTTCCAACTAGGGTTGTAGCTTAGAAAGTAATAATGATAACAATAATGTCTCATGATATTAATATTCTTTGTGGTTATGATAACTTAAGACTCAATTAGCCCACTGACGATGGTGATTGTCTTGTAGTTTCAAAGATTTTAAATCGGGAACAATATGCTTATCGTTAAATGTTAGATAAATATATTTGGACATTTGAATAAAATATGTATTGCTACTCGGTAGTAGTAGTAGTAGTAGTAGTAGTAGTAGTAGTAGTAGTAGTAGTGAATGTCATTTACAATTTGGTATGTTATAATAAGAGAGAGGGTCCTACTGTGCGCTTTACGAGAATACGAAACCTAATCATTATTATTATTATTATTATTATTATTATTATTATTATTAGTAGTAGTAGTAGTAGTAGTAGTAGTAGTAGTAGGTATTAGGTTGGTCAGGGCACCAGCCACCCGTTGAGATACTTTCGCTAGAGGGTTATGGGGTCTTCTGACTGGCTAGACAGTACTACGTTGGATCCTTCTCTCTGGTTATGGTTCATTTTTCCTTTGCCTACGCACACCAAATAATCTGGCCTATTCTTTACACATTCTCCTCTGTCCTCATACACCTGACAACACCGAGATTACCAAACAATTCTTCTTCACCCAAGGGGTTAACTACTGCACTGTAATTGTTCAGTGGCCACTTTTCTCCTGGCAAGGGTAGAAGAGACCTTTTAGCTATGGCAAGCAGCTCTTCTAGGAGGACACTCCAAAATCAAACCATTGTTCTCTATTTTAGGTAGTGCCATAGCCTCTGTACCATGGTCTTCCGCTCTCTTGCTTGTGGGTACACGCGGGCATAATATTCTATCTTAGTACTCTTCCTCTGGTTTTTTGAAAGTTTTTATAGTTTATATAGGAAATATTTATTTTGATATTGTTACTGTTCTTAAGATATTTAATTTTTCCTTGTTTCCTTTCCTCACTTAGCTATTTTCCCTGTTGGAGCCCCTTGGCTTCTAGCATTTTGCTTTTGTAATTAGGATTGTAGCTTAGCTACTACTACTACTACTACTACTACTACTACTACTACTACTACTACTACTAATAATAATAATAATAATAATATTATTAGCCATGTTGGAAAAGCAGAATGCTGCAATACCAAGGGTTCCAACAAGGAAATTAAGTAGGCCCGTGAGGAAAGGAAATAAGTGAATAACAAATTAACTATATACAAGTAATGAATAAAATATGAAGTACTTTCAGATCAGTAGCAATTTTGAAATAGGCCAGTCATGTATAAACTACAATACAGTTTGAACTTTTGAAATTTCACTTATTCAAGTGCCTGATTGGAAAGATCATTTCACAATATGGTCACTATTTGAATAAATCTCATAGACTACTGTGTAGTATTGTGCTATGACGACGAAGGCATGGCTGCTAGAAGTAACTGTCTATAGAGAGACATGGGGTCTTTTGACTGGCCAGACAGTACTACATTGGATCCTTCTCTCTGGTTACGGTTCATTTTCCCTTTACCTACATATTCACACACCGAATAGTCTGGCCTATTCGTTACATATCCTCCTCTGTCCTCGTACACCTGACAACACTGAGATTACCAAACAATTCTTCTTACTGCACTGTAATTGTTCAGTGGCCACTTTCCTCTTTGTGAGGGTAGAAGAGATTCTTTAGCTATGGTAAGCAGCTCTTCTAGGAGAAGGACACTCCAAAATCAAACCATTGTTCTCTAATCTTGGGTAGTGCCTTAGCCTCTGTACCATGGTCTTCCACTGTCTTGGGTTAGAGTTCTCTTGCTTGAGGGTACACTCGGGCACACTGTTCTATCTTATATCTTATTTCTCTTCCACTTGTTTTGTTAAAGTTTTTATAGTTTATAAAGTGATATTTATTTTAATATTGTTGCTCTTCTTAAAATATATTATTTTTCCTTGTTTCCTTTCCTCACTGAGCTATTTTCCCTGTTGGAGCCCCTGGGCTTATAGCATCCTGCTTTTCCAACTAGGGTTGTAGCTTAGCAAGTAATAATAATAATAATGATAATAGGCTACCAAGTATTACGTATAGCACAGTCTTGATAGATACGGGCAATGGATGATCTGTATTTTGATAAATCTTATGTAACATGCATAAAGGACTAACTGAATGGTGGTGCCAGAGATTAATATCCAGATCAGGAATAAGAAATTTAATAAACAGGAAGTTTCTATCCAACAAATTAATTAGATGAGAGTCAGTATATGAAGACCAGATCGACGAGCAATGATAATGTTTTATCCTTTACATTATTATTATTATTATTATTAGCCAAGCTACAACCCTAGTTGGAAAAGCAAGATGCTATAAGCCCAAGGGCTCCAATAGGGAAAAAATAGCCCAGTGAGGAAAGGAAATAAATAAACAGTTCCATCCTGTTCGTAATACTAGGCATGCAGTTAATTCTAATAGTTGGGTCTTCTCCATAACGAGGCTTAATACTACACAGTATTCTAGGAGATTTATTCCAGCTGTGACCAAGTTGTAGAATGGTCTTCCTAGTCGGGTTGTTGAATCGGTAGAACTTCAAAAGTTCGAAGTTGCAGTAAATGTTTCTATGTTGAACAGGCTGACATAAGTATTTTAATAGTTTATATATGAAAAGTCTGTTTTGATGTTGTTACTGTTTTTTTTTTTTAAATATTAATGGTTAGTTATTTCTCATATCGTTTATTTCCTTTTCTCACTGGGCTATTTATCTCCCCGTTGGAGCCCTTTGGCTTATAGAATCTTTCTTTTCCAACTAGGGTTGTAGCTCTGCTAATAATAATAATAATAATAATAATAATAATAATAATAATAATAATAATAATAATAATAATAGATGGAATTAAGGTGAGAGGAACGAATTCAAAACGTTTCAGAATGGTAGACTGATCACCTAAAATCTTAAAAGAATTTGTGAAAAGCCAATTTTTGTGTGTGCAATTGAAGAAGAAACAGACACCCTTTTGTGAATAGCATTTATTTGTAATTACTTAGGATATTGAAATAATGTAGAGTATCATATAAGTGTTCCAAAATATATTTTCGGAGGATGATGCAATGTTTTCGCTACCAGGGTTGCCAGGTTTTCTAAATGAGAAAAGGTCAATTTCTAATCAACAGAGGCTTTAAAAGGTCAACCCATTAATAGAAAAAGGTCAAAAATATAGTATTTAAGGGCCGGCTTTTTTCATATTACTAAAGGCCAACCTATTCAAATACAAAAGGTCAAATTTGAGTTTTTTTTGGCCGGAAAAAAGGCCAAACTGGCAACCCTGTTCTCTACTGTACGTACCAGGTAATATTGTGAAAGTTACTTGTTAAATTAACCGATGTTTCAAGTGTATGGCAATTGCATATAATTTTTTAACTTCAATATTTGGATATGTAGGCCTACAGTTAATGAACTATCTATATTTCTAAATGTGCTATTGGTTTATTGTTTGGATCTACAAAACCGATGTACGATAATACGCAAAATTTTAAACACTATTATTTTTATAATATTCCAGTTCTCATAGGCTAAGAGTTAATGATTTGAGCCAAATTTATCATTTTAAATAATTCAAAATACAAAGCTTTATACAACTATGCACCTTATGAGAAAAAATATATATAATTTTAAAGGTATATGAAGTATACTGTGCATGACTATGGATACGATTTATTAAAATTTCAGTAACCAGTTTTAGACATGAATGAGGAAAAATAATTTTATGCATTTATAAATTTCTTATGCCTATTTTTATATCGTATATATTATTTTTTTCATAGGAAAAAATATATAATTTTAAAGGTATATGAAGTATACTATGCATGACTATGGGTACGATTTATTAAAATTTCAATAACCAGTTTTAGACATGAATGAGGAATAATAATTTTATACATTTATAAATTTTTTATTGATATTTTGATATCGTATATATTATTTTTTTTTATAAATTGGAAATGAAAAGGTGTGGTACATATTTTATATGGTTTATACTGTGCATGACTTACTAAAATGACTTACTAAAATTTCAGTAACTAGTTTTAGACATGAATGAGGAAAAATAATTTTATACATTTATAAATTTTTTATGCCTATTTTGATATCGTATATATTATTTATTTTATAAATTGGAAATGAAAAGATGTGATACATATTTTCTAGATTTAGGATATTAGCTTCACAACTTGTCGCCATCTTTCCAGTGCGTGGTCGGCCTTTCTATACCTGAGCAGCGAGGTCGGCTGCCTTATTTACTAAAATTCTCCAAAATGGTGAGTGATTGCCCATTTCTCGTGTTATATATTCTTTATTAGTGTATTTGGCGACCGTTATGTCTCATATTGTGTAAGGGCTGAGTGTTATTAATGAAGTAAATGTCAAAATCCGATGGCTCCTTGAAGAACGTGGTCCCGTGTTTACCGTAACCTACAGATGTTTCGGCCGACAGTGGAACATTTTTGTTTTGTGTACTAATCCAAGTTATATCTGTGGTGGGCAGTTCTCATATTATTTTTTTTATTAATGGGTGTATTTTGTCTTTTATGGTTTTATCAATGCATGGAATATCATACTCTGGACCATAGTCCGTCATCCCACGTCAAGCGAATGTTTCCATATTTAATAATAATAATGTTTATTGGACAAAAAATATTTACATTCAAAGATTTACAAAAAGAAAAAAAGACTCAGTCCAAGCCCATGTGGAGCAGGGCTCTTCGGACAATAATACAGCAAAATAATATCAAGTAAAAATAATTTTAGTTGGGCGTTTCAACTTTGTGTACAAAGCATGGTCTCCATTATTTGTGTAGAGAAGAAGCAATTTGTTGAATCAAAGCAGTCTTAATTCATGTTTGCCTTATGTACAGTAGCGTTACTTCCATAAGCCTACGATATTGGTAGGCCAGAAGGCAGGCAGTGTCACTATAAAAACAGGATTTTTCCATTTGCCTATTGCTAGGAATTGGTGCGTTAACCAATGTCACTAGTTAACCTACCATAAATAGAAAAAGTATGATACCAAATTTAGACTTGGCGAAGCCAACAAAAGGGGACACTTCATTGATGCAGAAATAGGTAGTAAATGGGAAGTCTTTTATTTATTTTTTTTTCCTTTATCCATTATACCTTTCAACTTTCCACTGGTCTTTAATAGGTCCAAAATTATAAAACCTTTATAAAACAGGTGATAAATATTCATCTCCCTTACTTACCGTGTGGCGTCTGAGGGAAACCATCATTATATGTGACAATAGGCGAATCACTGAGGGAGCCTTTGTAGTTTATGGGGACACGCCGAGAAAAACTGACAACTAACCCCCCCCCCCCTAACCTGACCCACAAAGGGGAGAGATGTCCTATACTATGATCCGATATACCATAATATGAAGTTATTTTATATTTTCTAAGTTCAGCCCAAGAAGGGGGTCCGGGGACTTGCCCCCGCCTAGGGCAAGCCCCCGGACCCCCTGGGAACTACTAGGTTTGGTTAGGTTGGGTTTGTGAGGTTTGTATGACATTTTTATTTCTTTTCTCACAATATGGTGGCCAGTGTGCCACAGGTTGCCTCGGCCATAGAAAAACCAGTTATACTTTAGGCTAAAATAACCACGTGTAACCTTACTTACATCAGTATGTCCTTACCGTGCCACAATGATGATAGTCATATTTCTCTATAAGAAGCTTCCCCCTCCTTGATTTTAGTCCCACTTCCTTTCTTAGCAAACCAAAGAAGACTGGAATTTTAGCCATTATTCCCAATTATATATTGGCTATTTTAGCGTGATTGTTACTATGCATAACTACTACACTTTATCCTCTAGTAACATTCCTACCTGAGTCACCTAAGCCTCGCCAGCTAAAGACAGCCATCTTCGCCATATCTTGGCCCACCTGCCCCACCACCAAATAAGGCACTTATAATTCTAGTCATTATTCATGATTATTACAAAAGCTTTTTTAGTGTATTTTTATGTTGGCATACGTGATCAAATCACTTTTAGTATTCTCTAAAGTGAGACGTACCATGCCGCTCTTCTTACCCGGTACTTCCCACCCCTCACTCCCTCCGGTGATGGTACCAAAGACCCTGTCCATGCAAGTTGTGGACAGCTGTGACTAGCCAAATTACATTACAAAGGTCTAGAATTACACCAAATTACCTCTGTATTATAATTAATTACCTGAAAGTGTCAAACCCATAATTTTTTTTTACTAGCATTTCACAGTTCTTAGGAAATTTTTTCATTTGTATCACTGAACACATTTACGCTTTGTTTATGCATTCTTTATTTTCTCAACTATCACTTCTACAAATGACAGCCTTGGTAGACTTCGACTTACGACCTATCCGACTCAATGACCATTATTTCAATGGTGACATTTCAAGTCTGAAATAGTACACCAGTTTAACAACTATTTCCTTAGAAATCTATTTTCTTATTAAAAATTAAGTAATTTTTTTTAATGAAAATATATAGTACCTAGAATAGCGGTCCCACTAAACCGTTTTGTACCTTTTGAAGAATAGGGGGCCCCGGTTTGGTCCTTTTAAATATTAAAGGTCCCGGTTGGGACCCGGTGAATATAACAAGGAAAATTAAACGACTATTAATGAAAAAATGCTTTATTTTGTTAGTAAAAAAAGTACATAAACATCATACATACATACATACATATACCAAGGCACTTCCCCCAATTATGGAGAATTAAAAGCAACACTTAGTTGGGAGCTTTTGTATATCAGCGGCTAGTTCCTTACGATTAAAAGTAAATCAACTAATCTAAACTTTCCCCCCAACCAACAAGCCATGCCCGTACCTAATTACTTAAAGGGGAGCTAACGCCCCTTGCGGCACCACTTACACTACCGTATTATAAGTTAGACATAATAGTACATACAGGTGGCCGCTGTTATACATACACCCTGTTTATACATACACCCTGTTTATTGTATACAAAATTAAATCCGTTGAAATTAATTGCTCAAATATTGTTTTGAAATTTCAGAACAAAAAGAATCAAATAGGTTATATTAGGCTGACAACCAATCGTGTTGCTTAATTTCCTTGGTGGTTGTTCTTCCCTAAATTCCTTTTTAACAAAGCGGTTCCCAGTTTTATCCTTTTGAAGAATAAAGGTCCCAGGTTCGTATGGGACCGCTATTCGGAGCCTTTGTAGATCAGCGGCCAGGTCCTCCCGCGGACATAGAAAACTGGAATTTCTTCCCGTTTTCTAACCCTTCGTAAGACGTGGCCGTTGTTCTACAACAGAATGTTCTGCCAAAACTCTAGAATAGAACACTGCCTAACTTGAATGGGCCCACCTAACCTTACCTACAACACGTGTTTCTCCTTAACGGGGGGGGCTAACGCCCCCCTGCGACCCCCCGTACATAGCCTTATAATTATTCTTAAACACCTTAATGGGGGGCTACCGCCCCCCTGCGACCCCCCTTACACTTGCCTATTCTTAATCGGAAATCATCATACATACATGTGGCCGCTATCACTCATACACACAAGCATATTCTTAATCGGCCGACATCATGCATACATGTGGCCGCGATCACACAAACCAGAAACGGAGAGGGTTGTACTTACATTATTTCCTGTTCAGCTTGCGGGTTTATTCGTAGCCTCTACAACGGCCCCCTACTTATTCAAAGTCACTGAAGTCAGAGTTTTCAACTGGTATTGGCTTTCTGCCGAGAGACAACTTCTTCTTTTGGGGAGGGCACGTTGGAGGGGCACTTTTAGGAGATGTACGGTGATGGGACACCTTTTTTTGTGGAGGGGACGGGTGTTGGGACGGACCAGGACTTTCGGAATCAGAATCGTGGGTTTTGAGCGGATAAACACGTTTAACTAATTCCAAGAATGCCTTCAGTCTACACCCCTTACCGATTAAATAACGTTTTTGAATTATATACATCGCAAAGTAGCTTTCGTATAAATGTTTCTGAGTACCGAATTTCGGTAGTACTGTACAGAACTTTTTAGTACTCGCCACTGTGATTCGATTGTATTGGTGTGCACACTGGGATCTTTTGGACTCACAAAGTTAATGCTATGATTAACAGTTTTGTGTTGAAGAAATTGATCCTTGATATTATTATAGGCCTTCCAACAGTCCAAAATTATTGTAGTTTCGGGATGGACGCACTCTAATAATATCGGGAGCAATGTCTTTTCCGAACGATCCTCGACAACCCTGAAAAAAGTCTCACGTGTTTCCCGGTCAATCCCGCCGAACACCCATTTGCCATCGACCTTGCTGTCAACGTTATATTTTCTTTTTCCGAATTTACTCTCGTCTATCTCAACGATATGTCCTGGTCCGCCAATTTTTTTTACTGTCCATCACTAAGATGTCCGCACACACGTCGCGACAGAAGTTGTACCAAATCAACTATAGTGTGAGAGGCAAACTTTTTGTGCATAGGGAGAATCTGGTTCTGAGAAAAACCATAAATAAAACTTGCTATTATAACAAACACATCTTCGTACGGTAGCTTTGATCGTGAAAAAAAGCTACCGTGGTTAGGGGCGATCTTTCGGCAATAACTATATGAACAACGCCAAAAAAACTTAGCTTTTCCACTATTCGCCGATTTTCCATCATACTTGTAGCGCATTTCACCGATATGACATTTTGCACAAATGCCGGAAAAGTCGCCTAAAAGTCCCATTTTATATAAATAGTTTTGTAAACTCAGCACTTGTTGTAAAGTTCATAATCCTCAACATACTAGGATTGACTGAATTGAAAAAAGATTCACAAGTATCTACACACTGGTTAGTTGCCATCGCGCCGCGTGGGTAAAGAATGAGCATTTCCGACCCTCGATGGGTGCTCCCGTTTCCGTATTTGAATTTTTAGAAAAAATTAGTTATGATTGGGTGTAAAAGTTAATCCTAGTTAATCCCCAGGTCAAGTGGGGTCCCATTGGGTCGTTTCAAATTGCCGCGGCCGATTAATAATTCAGAATTCCGCCGCTATGGCGCTGTTGATTCGATCAGAACGTCATCTATAGGGAATTCTAGGAACTATGGGAACGAGAAACTGCGTGGCAAGGTACAGAGCTCGTGCGACTTATAAATTTTACGTCGAATTAGATGGTTTTCAAAATCTTTGTATATCGGTATAGTAAGTACTTACCCTGGATATTTATAACATTCTGAAAAGTTAATATTCTGTACAAGTTTCCGATAAAGTTGAAAATAAGGCGGCCGCCATCCTACACACATCCCTGCTATTCTTCAAAAGCTCCAAAGTTTTAATACCTGCTCTGTTCATAATTTATATGTTTGGCAATGTCATATTTCTGGGATACGAGTGGTCATATTGAATGATTTCCTTTCAATAGGCTATCGACTGATGTCAGTACAGTAGGCTATGCCCATAATCAAAATATGAGTAACCTGAGTCAGTATCCGTTATCTCTAATGCATAGCGTACATTTGACTAAAACTTAACATATTTTACAAATTTCATTTTTTTTTCTATTTCATCTCTGATAGATCCATATTTATCAAATGAAAGTACACTAATAGCACAAATATTTTCTTTAAATAAAACTTTTGTTTGGTAAGTTGATAATTTTTTGTTTTGAAATATTTCACGTCTTATTTTGAGTTTTTATCTGGTGATGTCATATTTTGTGTGGTAGGGGAGTTATTTCTTTATTGATTCATTATATTGTAGAGTAATTTTATTTCCGCCATCGAAACATCGAGTAACAATATCAAGTATTTTACCAGCCTACAGTACAATTTACACCAAAAATAAGACATACAATATGTATGCTGACGTATATTTTTGGCAGCAGGAGAGCCGACAAATCGAGTGATAGGCCCTTGGACAAGTTTAGTAAATCAGGTTATTGATCACTTGCACAAGAAGAAAAGTCCCTTTATTAATACATGACAGTAAACATACTGTCTCACAGTAACTGATTTCCTGAGGTGTTTTGCATATCCAGTGATTTTTCTTCCTTCAGTCCCATATGGCACAGTAGATCATGTCCAGTCATTGTTATTTTATCTCAATAGTTTTCTTTTTATATGCAAAATAAAATTTAAACTTTTTCTTCATCGATGCCCTATGTACAGTGTGTAAAAAATATTTCAAAATTTTCTAAAATTACACCCCTTTTTCTTGGAAGCAAAATTTTTAAAGACCTTTTGACAGTCATTTAAAATCATTTTACTTTGATGAACAAAGTTTTTTTTTCTCTCAAGTTAACTTTTGTATAAGTTAATGTTGGTATTTTAATGTGAAGGTTTGCTCATGTAAATATCAAAGATATGATTAAGTATTTTTTAGAGGTGTTATTAATCAGATAATGCTTTCTTGTCAATTTTAGAAAAAAATTCTAATCCCCTCTCATTGTATTTACTAGCATTATATTTTATATTAAAAAATTTAGTGCATCATTGAAGTTTCATGCCAAGGTGTACGAACAAATATTTTATATATTTTAATTTGTTTT
The DNA here is from genome assembly GCF_036898095.1 of Palaemon carinicauda. Taxonomy (NCBI): domain Eukaryota; kingdom Metazoa; phylum Arthropoda; class Malacostraca; order Decapoda; family Palaemonidae; genus Palaemon; species Palaemon carinicauda. Next base: position 27,487,671 of record NC_090765.1, read on the forward strand.
TCAGGGTTTCATCAAGGTAGTAAAGAACAAGGCTTATTTTAAGCGTTTCCAAGTCAAGTTTAAGAGGCGCCGTGAGGGCAAAACTGATTATTATGCCAGGAAGCGCCTTGTGGTCCAGGCCAAGAATAAGTACAACACCCCAAAATATAGGTAAGCTAATGATTATGGCTGTAGCCTTGAAATGCATGGTATTTTGTAAATCGTCAGTCTCAAACTAACTGCCTACGTCAAGTTTTCAGATATTTTTGTATTTTTACCTAAATTGTATCTCCAACATGTTGCCCATCTACTGCCAATGTCATATATCGAAAGCAAGTAGTATAAGATTCCTCATTTATTGTCTGCCAATATCACAAGGTAACTTGGGCATTATCATCACTGTGTCTTACAAATAAAGAAATATTCCCCAAGTCAAACAATCGATACTTTCGCAGCTTGTTCTATGGTATCCCCGTAATATATACTTTTATTTTATTGGATATTCTAACATTTTCCATAATTAATAGGCTGTGTGCTGCTGTTGTAAACACACAATTGTGAGTGTAATGGCTTCAATTTTGTGTTTATTACTTCTATCATGATAGAAAATGTAAGCAAAGTATCATAAGAAAGCGATTAAAGGGCGAGTGGCATAAAAGAAAAACTGATATTCCAACTACTGTGATTGGACCTGCATGTCAATCTACATTTTTCTGAATGGCAAAACCCATTACTCAATTAATAACTAAAGAGCAACGAAAACCTATACATCAATTTTGGACCCTGAACACTTGAGTCTAGATCTCAAGGAAAGACACAAAACAGGTAAAAAGCACAAGGATCAGGGAGGCAATCTTCCTATGCTTACAATCTACTACTTCCTGATGGATCATCCTATCAAGTCTGCAGCCTACTTTTGCTTCAGGTTTGGTATCCCTGTAAGAGCAATCGGCATGGCTAAAGGATAAGAGTTTAAACAGACAATATACACGTATTGACAGTTCATCAGGAACTAGTGCATTAGTGCAAAAGTGGAAAGTTAGCTAAAGTGCATTATTTTGATAGTTCTTCACAAACTAGTTGATTGCATTATTGTCGGAACACCAACATAAAGTGAAAAAGTTCTTGTATCCCGGGACTACTATTGCAAACCTTCATCGGGTATACAAAATATGCTGAAAATAACTAGCAAGAGCTGTTGAAGTCTCCTACTTCAGTAATAAATTCCATGAGGAAAATGTTTTTTTCTTCATACTGAGAAAAGATCATTGACATGTGAAGCATTCAAATATGACAAAATTAATTAGGGGTTAGTTAAAAAAAAAAAAAAAAAAAAGCTATTGGTGAATAATGGTATCTCATCTCTGGAATAAACCATGATAACTTGAGAAATAATGTTTTTGCATATATCTGTAGTGCCGTCGTTTCGATAAGATAATTTCAGATATCCCAAGTTTACAAGAACTCTTGATTTTGAGTGATGGATTTTTATACCAAAACAAAAGCATAACTATTTTCATTGCTTATCCTGTTTTAGCCAGAGAATATGGCATCAATATAATTCAGAAGTACCTCATTGCTGGTCACACACACAGATGGAGTGTGACTCCATGCATAGTGCCACTGAATGTGAGGTGATCTTCGCTGAGTATGACTGCACTACTCATTGAGTGTGCTAGGATCAAACCATCATCATGCATAGTCAAGCAATTAATGCATTAAAATTCATGGTGATATTTTACACGTTTCACAAGCAGCAAACCAAGAAGAGATAGGAGTCGTCCCAGTAGTTCATGATCTGTGCAAGTTCATGTAAAAGAAAAAAAAAATGTCATTCAACATACTCTTGACCTGGGAGCACTCACCTGATTGAGTTCAAGATGTTGAAATCAAGACTCCCTTATAAGATGTGGTAATTTAATGATTTCCAGTACATGAAAGGAGTAATGCCAGCTGATTGATATAATTTGTTTGATTCCTTGTCTCGTGTAATGAAATATTAGTACAATTTTGCACACATTCAATATTGACAATAACCTTTAGAAATTTGAAAGGCCCATTAACATTGAAAAGTATTGATTTACATTCTTGCTTATACAGTATAGGAGGATTTATAAGAAAATATCAGGAGGCCTCCCATCTTTTAATGATTAAACTACAGCAGGAAACTGCTGTATTTTTAAGAATTGTTTGCAATATTATATTTGCTTTCCAGAAAATCCCAATAAATTTTTTAGAAAGTTCAAGTATTTCATATATAATTTACTGTGTAGATGTCAGCTTTATAATTATGCCTGAATCTTGGTAAATAATACTTCTGTAGTTGCCTAAAGTCAGTTTACCTTATTTTATTTAAAAAAAAAAAAAAAAAAAAAAAAAAAATTTAAACAGTAATACTGTATATCATTTGAATATTTGTATCCTGTTAAGAAGCTGTAAATTGAAGCTTAAGACAATGAATTTAGGAATAGAAAATGATTTTTATTCTTAATTTCCCAACAAGTAGAGGAAATGACTTAGGCAGTTAGTTCATGTGGCTGACGAGAAATGGTTGATGCATAATGACATTACAGTCTCAGGAAACAAAAACAGAAGTTGTTACAAATTACTGTACATAGAATATAAGTTATTACATTTTACAGTACTTATTTTCATTATGGACCAAAGATCATTTAAGGATTATACTGTTAGATTTAAGAAAAAAAAATAAACTGGAGCTCTGAAAACTGAACACATGCTGTTTAGCTTTAGGGATAGCAGAATAAAAAACTGAATAGAAAAAAAAATACCTATGTTCAATTCATGAAAGGTAAACCAAATTGCAAAAAAGAAAACTACCTGAAAATTTGAAGAAAAGTTAATACTTTTCTAAGCTGCTTTAATCAAGCTCAGCAAATAAACTGTACTATAAGGTTATCGTGTATTGGAAGTAATGATGAAATACTCCTTAAACTCGACAATAAATGAATTATGAAAGTAAAGAATGTTTATTAAACTTAAGTACTTTTGTATGTTGAAATTAGAATGATAGCTCAAGTAATGGTTTTCTCTTTACCAAGTGAAAAAAATCATTTGGTAGTTTGTCCTAGTTAGCTTATTTGGAAGTCATTAACTGTCATTTATAGATGTAAACAATGTAAAGATATATATTCACTATGTTCTTTATTATTGGATATAGTTAAGTAGAAGCCAGTTATCAAAATCCTGCTACAGAGCCAAAGTATGGCAAGACTTGAAATTATACCACATCGTGCACTTTAGTCATTGGAATCTGATGAGTGGAAGGAGAGTTAATTGTTACCCATAATAGCATTAGCTAAACCCTATTTAGCTCCTATGATAAATTAGAGTATATTTAACTGTGATTTCTTTGATGACTTTACCTCCATTAATAGTTTTTGAATATTTCTTTATACTTGATTTTGTTGGTCACAGGAAGGGCCAAAACATATTCATAATTTAAAGTTTCAATCCTTTGTAAGTACCAGTATTCGAAGTCCAAACCATCACAGTAATTTTTTAGTTCAGCATACTGTATTTTTACGCCTTGAGTGCCATCACATCTCAGGAAAATATTAAAAATTTGTCCTCTACCCAGTGTGGTTAAATTATTAGTCGTTATTTGTAACGTAATCCTCCTAATATTTCTTCCAATCTGAGTTAAACTACTTTATTTTCCAGGATGATTGTGCGCATCACCAACACTAATGTTATCGCTCAAATAGCTTATGCCCGTATTGAGGGTGATGTTGTGATTGCCAGTGCATATTCTCATGAACTTGTCAAGTATGGGGTCAAGGTTGGCCTCACCAACTATGCTGCCTGTTACTGCACTGGGTTGCTTTTATCTAGAAGGGTAAGTGTTCAATAATGACATTTGGTTAATTAAGTGTGCACTAGCCAAGAATATATGTAATAACCTTGCATGTAACCTTTAATTTAAGTCGAATCTTTCATCTTACTGAATTTTTGCATCAAGGTAACTGATGGTGTATATGACAGTTGAAGGGTGGTTTCCCTTTCACTTATCTGGCAGAACCCTCACCTTTTCTGGATACTGTCAGAAGCACAGGTTGTTGCTGTGCTGGATGTATTCCTTGGTCATAATGTGTGGGAATACAATTTGACTTGTGAATGTCCCATGTGTAGTCACGTAGGTTTCTGTGAAAGGCTTTTATACTTTGTCCTGTTTGTAGTGGCTGTGATTTTACTATGAATCTGCTCAGTAATCAGTGTGAAGGATAGTATTCTCCACTGGTATTGAATTATGGGTAGGAGCAAAACACACATAATGTGGCTCAGATTTATTTCTGGTCATACTTAGAGCAAAATTTTATTTCTTTTGGAAATTTTGAGATATAGGGAGAGTGTAATTATAAGGGCGCTTCTGACGTTATGCTTCATAATAATCCAACCCAGTCTCGTTGATGGGTTTCTTGCTGTTGTGTAAGGAAAGATTGGAGGTAGAACATATACAATATACTGTATGTGGGGACTTTTTGACATTATGCATTTAAGTATAAACCAAAGTAATTTAGTATTAATCCTACATCAAACCATCCCCACTTATGTCAAAAAGATTACTGATTGGCAATCACAGCACAGATGGGTGTCCTATTCACCCTCATTAGTTAACATAGATTGAACTTACCGTAAGCAAATACATACATATACCAAGGCATTTCCCCCAATTTTGGGTGGTAGCCGACATCAAACAAACTAAACAGAATAGGGGACCTCTCCTCTCTACTCTCCTCCCAGCCTAACAAGGGATTCAACCTAGTTTGGCTGGTACTGCTAGGGTGCCACAGCCCACCCTCCCCGTTATCCACCACAGATGGCTTCATAACCCTAAATCCCCTACTGCTGCTACCTCCGCGGTCAACCAAGGCACCGGAGGAAGCAACAGGCCCTACCGGAACTGTCACAATCGCTCGAAATTCATTCCTAAGCAAATATCAATGAATTTTTCAAACTTCCACAGAAAGATTTGCCTATGCCAGTCTTTTCCAGAATTTTTTTTTAAGTTACAAGCATTCATTACTTTTACTTGTCATTCTTCTAGAATACACGCAGTTATAACTGCCTTTTTAAGTCTTTGAAAGAAAAATAAGAAGTATACTGTAGATTTTGTGTTTTGGTGGAAATTTTTATTTACTTTTGGTTACCTGTGGACTGCTCTACCCAGGTAAAAAGTTGCTGCAAAACAGGAGAGAACTAAACAATGCAGTGCGAAAGGACCTTTAAGGGATGGTCTTTGGTTTTATAAATAGATCCACCTGCTTGCCTTCCTTCTGCAAGGTTAACCTCTTGTTTCTTATCTTTCTAATTCTATGTAATTTGTTGTATCCAAAATTTCATGTTCCACACTATCATTTAGGTAAAATTGAAGTCATATGTTCTTTATAAAGGTTTCCCAACTCTATCCTAAATGTGGAATATGTCATTTAGTGGCCTATTGGAAACCTCACTACCTGATGATCATACATACATATACGTGTATGTCAATATTTAAATGCTGCGTCAATTATTATAGTATGTATGGCATGACTTCTTAAGCTTTATATGAGTGAAAGCTTATGTAAATTTTCTCGTGATACTCTAGTGTTATTGCTTATAGTTCTTGGTTGTATGTATATTTTGGAAAGTATTTCTAATTTCTGTTCAAAATTCTTTTCAGGTTCTCAAGAAGTTGAAGCTAGATGGATTATATGAAGGACAGACTGAGGTTAATGGAGAGATGTATAACGTAGAAGATGTTGAAGAGGGCCCTGGTGCATTCCGTGCAAATCTTGACATTGGATTGGCACGAACTACAACTGGTGCCAAGATCTTCGGTGTAATGAAGGGGGCTGTTGATGGTGGCATTGAGGTTCCTCACAGGTAATGAATTTTGCATTGATTTTGACAAGATATATAATGCAAGAATTTGTTGGTATAAAGATTACAGGATTGTAAACTATTATAATGCTATTGATTGTGGAGAAATTGTACCTTGTAAAAGGTTGAATGTTATAAAAGGGGGTCACTTTTAGTATGGCTACCTTTCCTACACATTTTGGTTACAATTATGTTCTTCCATGGCTATAGTAGTAAAAATGAAGGTCCTTTTAAACAGGACCACATTGGTTAATTTATAAATGTTTAAAGTCTGCCTCCCTTTTATCCTAAACATTCGGTAATCTTCCAAAATATTTTGCCCAGTTTTTCCTTCGCTCCCCTCCTTTCAACTTCTAGGACAAATAGCTTTTAAAATCCTTGTCATACAATCTATTTTTTCTTATAAATATATAATTTTGTGATCAAAACCTTTCCAAGATCCTATTTTGTGAAATTGGTGTTAGGTTAAAAATAGATATGAAGTAACTATAATAGAAGTTGAAGCTGACTTAACTAACCAGATCAGTAGTAGCTATTTCTGCTGAGCTAATTACTTGAAGGAATAGTGAATTTGCATAGTAACTATTGTATAATTCTGTTCAATATACACAAGATTTGGCATGGTCATTGTATTTGATTGGACCAGCCTTATACTAAAATGCCTACATTTAAAAATATATAGAAAAATAATGGAAAATTGGCAGGCTGAATTTCTGCTTTGAAAAATTTTTATTAAGTAGTTTTGTACAATTAGGTGGCTTGTGTTCACTGCTTGTCATCTCGAGTTTCTTTTGGGAATTGAATTCCATACAGTTTAATTTTGCAATGTTAACCTTCTGTGGATTATTTGGGTAGGAAAATTATATCTTTTTCATTTATTAAAATATTTTTCTTTTATTGTACAGTGAGAAGAGGTTCCCAGGTTACGACAAAGAAGCAAAGGAATTCAACGCCTCAGTCTTGAGAGATCACATATTTGGTAAGCATATTGCTGATTATATGCGAGAACTTATGGATGAAGATGAGGATGCTTACAAGCGTCAATTCTCTCGTTACATCAAGGCTGGCATCACTGCTGATGAGGTTAGTTTTTTTTATAGAATAATAACTTGACTAATGATGAAATTTTTGAAATTATCTTGTTCATTAAAATGTACTTCAATTTGTTCTAGTCATTTTAAAACTTCTTACATTTTACTTCATACAAGTAGGTCTGAGAGATATTACCAAAATCTTGATGGTTTTAGTAATGGGGATAAGAGTAAGGTCGTTAATTTGAAAGTGTAATAGAACACTTGATCCTATGTATTCTTCAGTTACAAAAAAACGGTAAACTGTTTATATTGTGTCATAAATGGTTGGTCTTTAGCCGTCTAATTTTGAGTTTGTGAATAAAACGAAGCTGTTTTATGTATCCTTGAATTCAGGGTGTTATCAATCAATTCGCTCAGTATACATGACCCAGATGAAGGTCAAGAATAATTGCTTTCATAAGAATGGTATTGTTAACAGAGCAACTTTCTTTTAGCAAGTTCTTGTATAATTTTTAATGTTTATTCTTTATCCATTATTTATTTATCTACCTTTCGTACCTGAAGCTTTCTTTTCTTTTTTTTTTGTCCCCCGACAAGATTAGCAATATAATTGAAATAACTTTAAATGTATCATCTCCTGAAGCCACTTTTTACATGGATTTTTTTTGCTTAACAGTTTGGCAACATTAGTTCTCAGTAGTATGTGTCATCAGGGAACTTTGTCATTCTTATTTGTATCAAAAAGGTGGGACATTAATACTTAATGAAATTTGTTTTTCCATTGTTACAGCTTGAAGAAATTTATAAGAAGGCACATGCTGGTATTCGTGCCGACCCATTGCCAGGACCCAAGCCTGATAAGAAGGTAAGTACTTTTGAATATCAAAACAAAGTTTTAAAAACCTGAGTATAATTATATCAAGAAACAATCAACCAGTTCCTAAACATGTTTCAAAATGTGTAGGAAACATCACAATTGGATTTTGCATTATCTTTTATACAAAATATTTTACAGGCAACTAGATTAAATTAACTTTGTTCCCCCAGGTTGTTAAGAAGAGGTGGAATGCCAAGAAGCTGACTTACGATGAACGTAGGGCTGCTGTACAACAAAGGAAAGATGACTGGCTGGCTAAGATTGAGAGGGGTGAAGCTGGTCTTGAAGACCTTCAAACCAGGACTCAGAAAAAGCAACAATAATAAAGCTTTTCTAGTCTTTATTAAATCTTTAATTATCCATATAATAAATTGTAAAGGTCAGAGAAAATTAATTATTAGAAAGGATTTTTATTCATGAAAATGTTTCTTTGTGATAATTAAAATTGGCTCCTTTGGTCACAGCTTGCATGCAGTGTCGACGTATTTGACTGCACATTTTTGGTGGACCACAAGTGAAAACTCCGACCTTCTTCCTAGAAGACATAAAAGATTAAAATGTAAATTTTTATATTGGTTAAAATATGTAAGTTGACAATTAATTTATACATTATCATATAATATTGCAATCTAGAGAACTGTTACCTACCTTTTGTATATTTGGCACCATTCCTGAAACAAATGTTTCCACTGTGGTCTACCTTGACTTATGCGAGGTAACAAACTAGGGTATTTTTCACCAAACAATTTCTGGAAATTAAATATACAGTATTAGATTGTGCAATAAGCCTTTGTACAGGGTTTGAAGGATAAATGAGTAAATCGAAAGAAGATTACTAGAAAAGGAGAAACTAATTTGTATTCCAATACATACAAACCTTCATTCTTTACAGTAAGAGGGTAGAAAATGTTATAAGCAAGAAAAAAATCATTAACTTCTGAGGTGTAGACAAAGAGTGGCTTACCAATGGGTAACAACACCATGTCACTTACAACCCCAACCCCCATTTCTTGAGGTGCAAGTTATAAACCTTGAGGTTGCCTCCTGGCATAAAAGGGGGAGGTATTCACCAGAAGGGAATTCTTTAGAGGATTCCTTGCCTTCCTCTCTCCTAGTGTTCTCTCTACCTCTTCTCATCTGGTCTCCACTAACGGACAAACGAACACAAGCAGCGTCTTCAACTCTACGGCAACCTTTTGGGCCAGAAAACATGTCAAGACCTTCCTCCCTTGGGGAGTCCACAGCTCATAACTGCATTTTCTGTGGGACTAGCAGGTTCCCATTGAAGGAAAGGCTTCAGCAGCTGTTGGTTTATTGGCAGCAGGACAGTTCTGTTCATGCAATGGGTGAGGGTGACTTTGGCACATTACCCCGCCCCTCCAGACAGGAGGGCCTTTTGTTCATTCTGTTGCCTTCCCCCCTGACCTTCATTAGTTTTCAGCTTGGCAAGAGGAAGCTTTCTTATTCTCCCTTGGGTAGTGTAGTGTTTGGTAGGAAGATGGCTTGCCTCTCCTATCAGGCTGTCAGAAGCTGCCAATAGTCCATTGTATCACAAAAGTTTCCATATGCAGAAAATCAAGCAAAGATTATGCCAAATTCTATGGGCTATGGGCCTACCATCTATGTGAAACATTTGGCTAATGCAATTAAGTGACAAACAAAAATGAATATACTCGAGATGTGAAGTGAGACAAAAAATAAAATGACTCCAATCATGGGCCAAATCAAAACAAACTGAATACAGTACCAGAAAACACTTGAGTAATCAGGGAACTACTGCTACTGCCTTAATTATAAGTTAGAAAACTCATAAAACAATCTATTAAAAACTTTTTTGTAAATTAATGTGCAAATAAATATGAATATTGCATATATCAAACCATAAAAAGACCTATTGATTGGAAAATGTAAAAATTAAGACTAAGTGGTATAAAAAGACTGCTAAATTATAAAGCCATCTGAGTGGCCTTATAAGGTAGGGTTTGGTAAGTAAACTTAAGTTAACCCGATTTTATATTGCATCTTCCCGGAAGGGAAGTCATTTTGTTTCATTTCAACATTTCATCAAAAACAAATAAATATTTATTTATACATTCAAGTGATAACCAACAGTAGTTTTTAGTTAAGAATATATCCTTGATAGTAGAAGCTTGAATCGGCTGACAATGTTTAAATGTAATCAGCTGGACTCTTATGAGGTTTCCAAACATATTTAAACTATCTAATAATAAATATTGCACAAATGTCAATGCTTTGTTAATCTATAGATTATCATGGTTTACTTACAGTTTACTTAAAGCTATTAGTTATTAGTTATCAATTGGATGTGTAAATGCGTTTACTCATTTAGTTTTTCTTTTTGGTGTAAGTGGCTTTACTGTATTTCATTTATTTTGAATTAGTAAGACTACAGTACTTTGAAAGGCTTACGGTAAGTAAAATAGAATTTGTAATAGCATCATCTTTACATATACACTTAAAAATACTACTTGTAATTAATGTTCGCATGTCCTTTAGACTGATTGCTTTACTACTTGTAATTAATGTTCGCATGTCCTTTAGACTGATTGCTTTACTACTTGTAATTAATGTTCGCATGTCCTTTAGACTGATTGCTTTAGATCACCTGATTGTGTTTACATGTTCGAAGATGGGCTTACATAGAAAAAGTTTATTTCATATTTATAGGATTATGTTTTGAATAGGCTATTTATAATGAAGATATACTAAGAATGAATGATAAAAATGATTTTATTACTTTAATAAAAATAAATATAAAGATCTAGGAACTACTTACTTTTTGTGGTGACCCTGTAAGGTAATCATATACCAAAACAAGTCATCTAAATGCTTAGAGACCGGGAGCAGACGAGGCGACTGATGATGAACATTTGCGAGCTCTTACAAGAACCGGTGAGCCTAGGAAGAAGCTTGTGCATCCGCATGTAGTCGTTCTAATATGTATTGCATCAGACATGCGTTCCCACTGTACTTGTGTGATAACAACAAGGTCCGAGTGGTGAATGAGATATTAAGCACCAAGGCTAATGAATGTGCTGTACCCGTTCAACCGTTGGTGAGTGCTGAGTTAGGTTTTGAGAAACGCGTGAGTGCTGAACTCTCTCGACTTCATGATGTTGTAAGCACTACCAAAGTAAAGCGACCTGTGTGCTGCCACCATAGAGTAAATTTAAGGCGCGCTACTGCGGTCAGGAGAGCTAGTGTTGATGAAGTAGCTGTAGCTCTTGCTCTAGACAATGAGTCTAGCGTGTGTTACAAAGTGAGATTACGAAGGGATTGCTGAAGCAATATATGACAAAGAATATAAAAAAAAAGAAAAAAAAAAAAAAGTCATCTGGAAGAGCAATGTGCCTGTTTGCAGTGGGGATGGTAGCCTACTGCGATCCTCACCAGAGAAGTTCTCCATCTTATGATGTCGGCAATGACCCTGCAAAAGCCAAAGGCATCCGAGACTCGTCGGTGGCTGTTGCCGATTCTCCGCACAAGTGGGAAGATTGTTGTCTGTCAAAGGCGGAGGGGAACTTTACCCTTGAAGGGAAAGTCGCAAGCTGGGCAATGTTATGATACCAAATAGTGGTCGTGAATCTAGGAGCTGGCCCGCAAGTGGCATGTTGGAAACTTGGTCGCGAGATGGAGCCTTGTTACGAGCTGGTCTGCACTCTCATCGTTGATCCTGAAGTGCAGTAGCAAACCGAAGGGCAATTACGAGTAGAGGAATCGTCTAGCACTGGATTGCGGTTGCTGTAATTCCAGGAACCTGACAGTGAGCTGAATGGCGATCACAAGGAGCAGTCGTGAACTGGAACCTGGTGGCAAGCAGGTGACCAGTGTTGCCTGGGCGACGTCGACAAAACTGCGTTGATCATCAAGACTTCCTCGGGAGTGTGATGAGCGCTCCTATAAAGTTCTGAAGCAGGAAATGGGCAAGGCGAGGAGACAGGATGAGATTATTACTAATCGATACTAGTTAGCTAAGCAAGACAATTCAGCTGGACAAGATGAGTCTGCTGGGTTAACTGGAAGGGTGAGTAAAGGCGGACGGACACTGGAAGCGTCAAACTCACCGGCGAAATATCACTGCTGAACCCAGCCTACAAACAACTCCTCCTCACACTCCGAGGGATTGGAGAATGGTAAGGATGAGTCCAATAACCTCTTTCTCCCATGTCCCGGAGACCACTACAATAAGTACCTAAACCGTGTACAGGAAAGGTGTCCACCATGAGTAGCAGGAATAAGCTTCAAATTTTGCCCTCTCTTTACCGGCTGAACAAGCTCAGAATGAGGCAGAGTGCCGTCATCAGCATGAGGATCAGGAACTACTGCAGATGAAGGGGGTGACGTGGCAGGAGCCGCAACTTTCACAGAAACAGACCCTAGAGATTTCTCTTGTGCAAAACCTTGTCTCTCTGAGAGGAGCAGAAACATGCTTTGGACTTTGCGCTCCTTTCGCCGGGAGCCATCGCAGAAAGAGGGAATGAGTCATCGTTAGGGCTGAAGAGACCCCTCAGGAGCAGGAACAGGCTTCAGATTTTGCACTTCCTGTGCCTGCTGCCATAGCAGAATGAGGGAGTGCATCGTCGTCAGAGAACAGGAGCAAGACTGAAGTCGAGCTCTGGTTTGGCTGCAAGTGGCCTTCTCGAAGACGGTGAAGGTGCATCAACATGGAGAACGACTCTCCTACATCGGAGGACGACAGAACCGCTTTGCTACGGGAATTGGGCGAATCCTCCGGCCTAACGGTTGTACAGCGTCAAAAGGAAGAGACCATAAGAAAAGGTTTCTCTGCCCTCAAAGAAAACCCTGCACTATGCCATCTCCTAAACAGCAAGACTCACACCTTTAAAAAATTAAAAGAACAAATTATTCAAAGGACAGTCAAAAGAGACGAGAGTCCACTCTCCACTGAGCCAAAAGCAAATGAGAGAGAGAGCGCAGGGTAACTGGTACTATCACCTAGCCCCCTGATAAATAGCGGTGATGTACTTATACTTCGCTGAAAGTCTTATGTCTTGTCTTCCAGCGTTGTCGAAAGTATATTCCCTAGTAAAGAGCGAAAGGGTTTGGATTTCGTGACGGAACAAATGCAATGTTAAAAAGTACGTAACAATATGACAGAAAGCTGTTAAATGTAATTAATGTCTACTGTCCTGTAGATATTTTGCTAAATGATTCTATTTCCTTGTATGCTTTTAATTTTGATAAACATTGCTATTCCAACACTAGCAAAGGTTACTTGCCCCTCTTGGACCTAGACCTTATCAGCAGTTACTTCAGAGCTATTAGTGAGGATATGATAAGGATTACTCCCTTGGGGAAATTAGCGTACCTTCTTCAACTGCACATTCAATAATTTGATCCATAATACAATACTGTATGGAACTTGGTAATTACTTCATAATAAAAATTATCAAATTTTTAGCATTAATACAGTATAACTTGGATTTCTAACCTAATGCAGCACAACACTTATTCCATGGCGAAGTGCATCTAATCAGAAGCTTTACCATTCATAGTAAATGACAGGCATAACTTAGTGAGTGGCTAATGTAATGGTATGAATAATCTAACCCAACTTGCTTTCTCACCAGATCAACCAGGATCTTCTACATAAATGGTTTGACCTTCAATCCATGGGTTCTGTTCACTTTGCTTCTGTATTGAATTTAACCACTGCAGTTAAAGGTAGTTGCTAAGTTCACAAATTGTGCTTTTTGTTTTAATATTTTCTTATTAATGTATACAATATACTGTACTGTTACTTTGAGCAATGAAACATTGCAGAATTAATGTTGAATAAATATATTCTTTTATATGCAATGGTAATGATATTCATTCTTCAATTAAAGTATGTAAGTGCTGTATGTAATAATTTATGAAAAATCAAAACTAGCCAAATACTACTTTACCTATCAATATTCCGTTTACTGATAATTATCTACTGTACTGTATTCGAGCATCACTTTAAGCTTCACATATTTACAGTTACATTATTTAGTTTTTCAAGTTTAATATTTAAGCATTTCAATTATTTACAATGGATATTTCCATTCCTCTTATTATTCTTACTAGAAAACCAACAAAGAGCAATGAAAAATCATAGTGAATGTACTCTGACCGTGAACCACTATGAATAAACTACTCTGCCTTCTCCATTATGGGAAAAGGAACTACTCTGCACTCATCATTATGGAAAAAAAAGTTATAACAAAAGAAAAAGTTACTGTCCTCAACCCTACATTGAAACATGTCTCTCCTTAAACGATATGAATTCCTACAATGCTCCACATTTCATTGTGCTTAAAATAAAGTAATCACATTTTACTAAAAAAATGTCCTAAATATCATACCTGCAAAGCTCCTTGTGATGTAGGTATGGTTACATGAAGTCTAAGTTCAATGGAGTCTTCCATATTTGTCTGCCAAAATCGAAGCAACAAACTAGAGAGCAAAGGTGCAATAACTAACAGGAGTCTTGCATCCCTCACCACCCATATCATGTGAATACGATTTGGCCACTGAGTTGGATGCCATCTGAAGATGAAAAGAATTATATTATGCCTTATCATTTGTTTGCACTTTTATGAAATGGTAAAAAGACAAAGTAGCAGTGCTACATGTAATAGGGCTTTTATAGTTTTATTACACAAAGTCTTGTTTTATTATACAAAGTCTTGACAATTCTATCACAAAGCAAAATACTGTATCTCTAATTACTCTACCATTAAATAACCAAGTATGCTGGGAGGTATTTTATCTTTTATAACTCAATGCTTTTTTGTATTCAATTAGGGTGCATTTATAATCCTACATGTGAAGAAAAGTTGTAAAAGATCAGCACGCACTCAGTCCCATAACACATTCTCCTAAGTTGAGACTGATATAATAGAATTTTTAACCACCTGTGTAATATTGTACTGGCATTTCTCTTAGGTATCAAAGATTGTTTTGTATTTAGTGCTACAGTATATGTTTGTGAATTAATATACAAATAATTATCTATGGAATTCCAGGGTCTTCCCTTAAATGGAAAATCCAAGATTGGATTGTGTATATTCTGTATATTATTGCAGGGGCCTAGCGTTTTATGCACCCAATGACTGTTTAACATTAATAACCCCAGTATATTGTCTAATTTGTTTTTACAAAGAAATTATGCCAATTTTGTTTTGTGAAAAATGCTTTACTTCAGTGCGTATATGGTAGACCCACGGGTTCAGGGTTTACTGAACCTGTCACATCCAATGCTAAAATTCATCTAACACCCAATAATACATCATTAGAGAGAACCAATACTAAAGTAATACTGGATATAATGCAACTTGCATGCTAATTTGCACCAAGCCACGATCTTCCATACTCTGGGCGAAAATCAAATGTTCCCCTTAACTACACGTGAATAGGGAGAAGGGAGGGTCTTCGAGAAAAGACAGCACCTCCCCAAAAATTGGTTTGTTCATCGTTAAAACACTTTTTGGTTAATGTGCTGTTTAGTCTCTAAAGACGAATATAAGAGCAATAACTGAGTAGACTTGTGTACCATTAAGGGCTAATGTCTATTGTAAATTATAACCAAGAAAAAAACTAAATCCTGTGTGAATGGCTGAGAAGATAAACTAACAAGTCAAACACTCATAAGAAAAAAAACTGTGGAGAAGAAATTAGATGCCTATCATTATGCTCCTGTTGCACCTAGTCGATGTGCCCCTCTTCTATACAATTTTACCTTGTAGGTGGCCCAAATGAGCTGAGTACCAAGCATGCATGGTATACCTGTACTTGGAATAGGGCTTGGTACACCATGAACCCTTTACCAAAACTCCTTAATGCTGAATCCAATAATGTTGTGCAGATTAGATTCCAGATTTCCTTAATGGGTAAATACTCAGCAGAATTTGCTTTCTTAGCAAATCCTTTCACTCCTATTGAAAGGAGATATAGGTCACTTTCTCTCATGCCTGCTGCTAGTGGATCCTTACCCTAGGTAGAATGAATCCACTGTAAGGAGATAGAAAAGTAGACATGTTCCCAAGCCTTGTCCAAAGATGCACAACAGTTGCTATGATAGCAATACCACTCGTGACACTACTTTGACTTAGCTGGATTATTACATCGGCTTTTGTTATATTTAAGCCTTGTTTTTTATTTCTGTAGAGTAATATAAAATTCACAATTGAAAAGACAAAATTTTTTTAATTAATCTGTATTTTTTCTAACTATAAATATGATTCCTTTGCTGGAATTCAGCCCTTAGAATTTTAATGAGGTGTTCGGTGGTTAGAGGTAGGCGGCAGCAATTTCATTGTAAACTGCTACCTGCATGAGTCTAAATCCCTCACAATCATGTTCCGGAATGCATTCAGGCCACATTTCCTTCCAAGCAGAATTGAAATTTCTGATACTATCCCCTTCCAAGGCTCTATCAATGAGTTTGAGGCAGCTGCCAATATGGAAATAATTTTTCCAAAACTTTTGAAGGGGGAGGTAGGTCCTTCCAGTGACATCAAGGCATCACTGAAACGTTGCTTTTGAAAGCTTCTTGAAGTTTGAGATCCCTGCTGATCCATGGATTGGAGTAATGAAGCAGTGATGGCGAGCAGGAACGTGATCTACATAAATTTGAATTCCTCCAGCAGGTTATCTTTAAAGCTTTGAGGATCGGCAGGAGCATCATCCATAACTAACACAACTTGTAGTGGGAGTTTCTTTTCCAAAATGTACTTTTTGACCTTAGGACCAAAAACATCATCAACCCATTTACAATCTCTGCTGCCATTAGCACAGAATAGCAGGGATAGACAGTCTTTCATTGGGCTTCTGACGGCTAATTGCTTTTTCTTCTGCTGTAATAAAGGTTGTCCTCGGTATCTCCCCCAAAAAAACCAGTCTCATTGCAATTAAAAATTTATTATGGAATATAAGACTCTATCCACAAGCCTTTTAAAATCAGAAACGATTGCATCCGCATCTTTGACATTGGAGCTGGCAGCCTCACCATGTTGCACAGCACTATGGATAACAGTTCTCTTGAGAATACCACAACACTATGGACTACAGTTCTCTTGAAATTCTCAAAACCACTCCCCATTTGCTTTGGATTTATGTTTTTCTGCGGATATACCCGACTCCTTTTTCAAAAGGTAAGCATGGAATACCTTTGCTTTTACACAAATAATGTTTATGGTAATCGTATCACCTGCTAAATGCTTCTCATTAATCCAGATAAGCAGCTTTTTTTTTCAACATTATCAACATGTGGCCATTGTTTCATCAATCTCAGCAACCCTTTCGCAACATAAATTGATTGATTTTACATAAATTGATTGATTTTTTTATTAGAATTATACAAACCATGATGTTATACGATTGTACAGTTTTGCTAGGTAAGCCAGACACATACCTTGTTCATGCTTTGCAAATATTTCCTTTTTCAATTTTAGGGTAATCATCTTACTGTTTCTTAATCATCTGGGGGGGGGGGGGCTTTTGTTACCATATCATACAGTACTATTAACTTTACAACAAAGCACAAAATGTCTCTATGAATGTACATTGCGGATCACAATTTGACAAAGAACAATGTTATAGCTCAACGAAGAACAATTCCAAAGACGTTCGTATAAGATGATGCTTCCACAAGTGCGGCTCAGGCGGAAGAGTCTAAGGTTTTGTGCAGGGGGTTAGGGGGTGCATGAGAAAATGAAGTAAAAATCATGTGAACACAACAGGGGTGGCGTTTTGGCACCACATGACTAATTTATGTACATTTCATGATATCTCGGCACTAATTTTTTTATTGTAACCCAATTCAAATTTTCATGCTTGTTAAGCCGATTTGCTCGTATTCAAAGTTATTCATAACCTGGGTATTGTACATACATACATACATACATACATACATACATACATACATATACCAAGGCACTTCCCCCAATTTTGGGGGGCAGTCGACATCAACAAAAGAAATGTACTACTGATAAATAAACTGAAACGGGAATAGTTTCATAAAACTGGAAAAGGTGATAAGATACAAAATACCCTACATGCTGTCAAGTAAGATGGATGGCGTCATGTGCTGTACGAAGTTGATCGCATAAACAAACAAAATAATACAATAAAAGCAATCTTTAACTGTAAATTACCCACTCTATTACATTAACATTAATTCTAAGAATAGTGGATAAGTAAATCATAACTTGATTCCTGTTACAGTACTTGACTTTGACTAGACGATGACTTTTGACTAAACCAAGCTGAGCGAGACGTGGCTACAACTCTGCAACAAACAGGAAGATGGGAGATGGAAGATTGGTGCAAATTAGTGAGCAAGCAGCATTGTCTTCAATATTACTATTGGTGCTCAGTAATGATGTGTCATAGTGTTTCTAGATGATATTCAACACTGGAGGTGCTCGTAACATGTTTAATAGAGCCGGAACCCCTGCAACTTCTTTGGTACTGTATTTCTATGTCTTATTGGATTCCCTGTTCGAACCTTTACATGAAAATCATTGTTTTTCCAATTAATTATACAACTGACAATAATTTCTTGTATTTAGTGTTATAAAAGTAAGAATATTATTGCAATTCTTTTTTTCTCAAGCCTGAGGTACCCAAGTTTCTTCTAGTTATACAAGAAAACAGGGCATCTTGGAGTTTCAGTAAACCCTGGGAATGGTAAGGTCTGACTGTATAGTGGATGTATAGTTTATGTATTAGTATATATATTTGGGGCTATATCTCTAAACTTATAATAATAAAGAGAACAACAATGCAGATTATAAGTAGTACATACATTGTTATCAGATGTGCGAGGGAAGAAGAGAATAAGTAAAGAATAGGTCACATCATTAATTGGTCGGGATTTTAGATAGACATATGCTTACTGCGTATAACAACAAATCTTTGAAAATCAGTAAAGTAAATAAAAACAAACTATTACAGAATTAGATTACCACATGAACAGTGATTATAATAAACCGGTTTCACTACTGTAAACTTAAAGGACAACACTAAGAAAAGAACAAGTTAGATTTAAAGAAAAGTAACCATATAAATGAGAAACCTCATACCATTAAATTTAAAACTTAACAGTAACTACTTTCAATCAGAAAAGAATATATTGGGATGCTTTGACCAAACTACAACTTCTGCCTTTACAATTTCTACTAGAAATTATACTTTACTTACAGTTTATGTAAAAGTGTAGCTGCCAAAGGTGTAATACCAATCCCACCTGCAGCCCCTACTATAATAGGATAATGAAGCATCTCCTCACTTGGAGAACTATACGGACCATCAACATATAACCTGTCGACATAAAAAACAAAGAGATTATTCAAATATGATATTTTAATTATAAAATAAATTTTTGAATATACTTACCCGGTGAATATATAATAGCTGCTACTCAGCGGCTCGACAGAAAACACACTCAAAAACTCGCGAGCGATCGCTATAAAGGTTGCGGGTGTGCCCACCAGCGCCACTATCGGCCAGATACCACTCTTGCATGTAAACAAACCCTTCAATTCTTCTCGTCCCGCTGCGTCTCTAATGGGGAGGAAGGGAGGGCCTTTAATTTATATATTCACCGGGTAAGTATATTCAAAAATTTATTTTATAATTAAAATATCATTTTTAAATATTTAACTTAGCCGGTGAATATATAATAGCTGATTCACACCCAAGGCGGTGGGTAGAGACCAGAGTTAATTAAGTTTACAGCGTATAAGCTAAGAGTTTTTGACAGTTATCAATATAACAAAATCAAAATATATAGGTACCTGGTAAGGAAGTTGACTTAGACGATTACTCTGCCTTATAAGTCTGTCTTCCTCACGAAGCCCAGCGATCCTCTTAGGATGCTGAAAGACTCCCAGGAGCTGAAGTATTAAGGGCTGCAACCCATACAACAGGACCTCATCAAACCCTTAATCTGGGCGCTCTCAAGAAATGACTTTGACCACCCGCCAAATCAATCAGGATGCAAAAGGCTTCTTAGCCTTCCGTACAACCCAAAAAAAAACAATATTAAAAACATTTCAAGAAACAGATTAAAAAGGATATTGGAATTAGGGTTATGTAGTGGTAGAACCCTCACCCACTACTGCACTCGCTGCTACGAATGGACCCAGTGTGTAGCAGTCCTCGTAAAGAGTCTGGACATCTTTTAAGTAAAATGACGCGAACACTGACTTGTTTCTCCAAGAAGTCGCGTCCATAATACTTTGCAGAGATTTATTTTGCTTGAAGGCCACGGAGGTTGCTATATCTCTAACTTCGTGCGTCTTAACCTTAAGCAAACATCGGTCTTTCTCATTCAAGTGAGAATGAGCTTCTCGTATTAAAAAAAAATCTGATAAAATATGACAAAGCATTCTTTGACATAGGCAATGAAGGTTTCTTACCTGAGCACCATAATGCCTCAGATTTACCTCGTAATGACTTAGTACGGGCTAAATCGAACTTAAGAGCTCTAACAGGACATAATACTCTTTCCAGTTCGTTGCCTACGATCTCTGATAAGCAAGGAATATCAAAAGATTTAGGCCAAGGACGAGACGGCAGTTCATTTTTGGCCAGGAAACCAAGTTGAAGTGAACAAGTGGCTTTTTTCTGTAGAAAAGCCGATGTTCTTACTGAAGGCATGAAGTTCACTGACCCTTTTAGCCGAAGCCAAGCACACTAGGAAAAGTGTCTTGAGGGTGAGATCCTTCAGGGAGGCTGAATGTAATGGCTCAAACCTGTCTGACAAGAGGAACCTTAGGACCACGTCTAAGTTCCATCCAGGAGTTGCCAAACGACGTTCCTTAGAGGTCTCGAAAGACTTAAGGAGATCTTGGAGATCTTTATTGTTGGAAAGATCTAAGCCTCTATGTCGAAAGACCGAAGCCAACATGCTCCTGTAGCCCTTAATCGTGGGAGCTGAAAGGGAGCGAACCTTTCTCAGATGTAAAAGAAAATCTGCGATTTGGGCTACAGAGGTACTGGACGAGGACACAGATGCTGACTTGCACCAGTCTCGAAAGACTTCCCACTTCGACTGGTATACTCTAATGGTAGAAGCTCTCCTAGCTCTTGCAATCGCACTGGCTGCCTCCTTCGAAAAGCCTCTAGCTCTTGAGAGTCTTTCGATAGTCTGAAGGAAGTCAGACGAAGAGCGGGGAGGCTTTGATGGACATTCTTTACGTGGGGCTGACGTAACAGATCTACCCTTAGAGGAAGACTTCTTGGAAAGTCTACCAGCCATTGAAGTACCTCGGTGAACCACTCTCTCGCGGGCCAGAGGGTAGCAACCAACGTCAACCTTGTCCCTTCGTGAGAGGCGAACTTCTGCAGTACCTTGTTGACTATCTTGAATGGTGGGAATGCATATAAGTCCATAAAAGACCAATCCAGTAGAAACGCGTCTATGTAGATTGCTTCTGTATCTAGGACTGGAGAGCAATAGATTGGTAACCTTTTGGTCAACGAGGAGGCAAAGAGGTCTATGGTGGGTTGACCCCAAGTAGCCCAAAGACTCTTGCCCACGTCCTTGTGGAGGGTCCATTCCGTGGGTATCACCTGACCCCTCCGACTGAGACAGTCTGCCAAGACATTCAAGTCCCCCTGGATGAATCTCGTCAACAGGGAGATGCCTCGAATTCTTGACCATAAGAGAAGGTCCCTTGCGATCTCGAGCAGCGTGAAGGAGTGTGTGCCTCCTTGCTTGGAGATGTACGCCAAAGTTGTGGTGTTGTCTGAGTTGACCTCTACCACTTAGTTTCGAAGAAGCTTTCTAATATCATCAAGGCCAAGTGGACTGCTAATAGCTCCTTGCCGTTGATGTGCATGCTCTTCTGACTTGAGGTCCACAGACCCGAGCATTCCCGACCGTTCAGGGTCGCACCCCAACCCAAATCCGATGCGTCTGAGGACAACACGTGGTTTTTGGTTCTTGACTGCTAGGGATAGTCCCTCTCTCAGACTGATATTGCTGTCCCACCATTTCAGGCATGCCTTTACTGGTTCGGAGACTGGGAATGATACCGTCTCTAATGTCTTGTCCTAGTTCCAGTGAGAGGCTAGATGGAACCGGAGAGGCAGAAGGTGTAGTCTCCCTAGTGAGACAAACTGCTCCAGGGATGAGAGAGTCCCTACGAGACTGTTCCAACTCCTGACTGAATAAACGTTTTCTTTTCAGCATTAGTTGGACTTCGAGCAGGGATTGACTGCGAATCTCCATCCCCAAATATAGAATAATCTGGGATGGGATCAGTTGGGACTTTTAGGTTGACCAAAAGTCCCAATTCCCTGGCCAGACTCAACGTCCAATGTAGATCCTGCAGACAGCGAAGACTGGACGATGCTCTGAGAAGCCAGTCGTCCAAGTACAGGGAGGCTCGTATCCCCGATAGATGGAGGGATTTTGCCACAATCCTCATGAGCCTCGTAAACACGAGAGGCGCAGGACTGAGGCCAAAGCACAGGGCTCGAAACTGGTACCCCACATTCCTGTAAACAAACCTCAGAAACGGTTGGGAATCCGGGTGTATAGGAATGTGGAAGTATGCCTCCTGAAGGTCGAGAGAGACCATCCAGTCGCCTTCCATAAATGCTGTCAAGACAGCCTGGTAGACTTCATCGTGAAGTTTGTCTTGACAATGAACACATTGAGCGCACTTGCCTCTTACGTACTCCTGCAGTGAACATGGCTGCCAGATCATTGGAGCCATCCCTGAGGGACTTGTTCCTGCAGAGAACGTGGCTGTCAGATCATTGGAGCCATCCCTGAAAGCCTTGTTTATGCATGACATAATTGTACAGCAAAACTTCAAACGCTCGAAAATAGCTCTGAAGTCGACCTGTAAAATCTTGGAGCGTCTCATGGCCAGGCGCCAGGGAGAGTCTATGAGGTTTGAGAAGTCTATCTGGGCAGAGGCAGGAACTCCCAAGCCGAGAACTTCTCTCGTGTCATATCAGACTCTCGCTCTATAAGCCAGCTTAAAAGTAGGGAAAGCAAAGGCTGTCTCCCCCAAACTCCTCCTGGTGATAAACCAGTCGCCTAGCAAACGTAAAGCTCTCTTAGAAGAGCGAGAGAGCACTAGCTTATAAAACAACGGCTTCGAAGTAGCTAGGCCTAGTGTAAGCTCTGACGTTTAGGCGAACGAGGAGCAGCAGTTACAAAAAGATCCGGACAAAGATCCTTAAAAATCAGCATGATTTATTTAAAGTCCATAGAGGGCTAAGCAGCCTTAGGCTCCTCTCCGTCTGACAGAGTCCTCAAGGGAATATCAGTAGGAGGGGGAACAGCAAATTCCTCATCTGAAGGAACCTTGTCCGACAATAGCAGAGTCTCAAGCAAGGGAGAGACCTACCGTGGTGGCAATGCTTTACAAGCAGAGTCCATACGCACTGGTGCATTAGTAGCGGACCAGGACGCAACGTCATGTAACTGCTTAACAGTCTGTGAACTGTCAACAACAACAGGTGTGTGAGGACGCACAGCGTCCACTCGAGACTGCTTTGACCGCCTAGTCTGAGCAGTCAAAACAACTCTAGAATGCGGAGGTTGACGCTCAGCGTCAAAACAAGTCAACTCCGATTGTTGGCGAACGTCCTGAACGTCAACAGGAGCATCAGCAAGTGGCCTAACGTCCAAATGTGGCTGAAAATCCACACGAGACCGCATCGAGTGTGGTTCTAAACAACCTGACTGACGTGACTTGGCTACGCCAACGTCAACAGGACGCACAAAGGAACGTTAGGGTGGCTGAAGGCCAGGATCTCGATGAGATAAACGTCTAGGCTCAACGGACTTATCGGCAGAATAGTCTTCCATAAGGTAGGCAAGCTTATTCTGCATGTCTTGCCGTACAACCCAATCAGGATCAACGGGAATGGTTGCGGTAAGAGACGAGGGTAACGTCTGTGACTGCAAAACCTTGCCTACAAAAAGACTCTCGGAGTCTGTGTTACGCTTTTGTTTAGGCGGCGAGCAGTCTTCCGATGACTGCATAGGGTCAGAGCTGTCCTAATGGTTAAAACCAGGACGCTGGACCTGTCCTGAAAGGACTGACTTTTGCTTAAAGGGCCTCGAAACCTTGTTCCACGGTTTCTTATGCGAAAAGCCTTCGGATGACGAGGAGAAAATCGTCTCTCTCGCCTTATGGTAGGGGTGATCTTGGTAAGATACACCTGATACCATGGAGGGAACGTCTGTTCGCTGATCAAGGCCTCTCGAACCCATAAGTCGTACGACATTACTTCTCCCCTGGGCTTGGGAGCTTGCAAGAGGTCCCGGACTAGGCGAACGACAGGCACGAACAGACGAACCCTCGGTCGCAACACTGATAACACTTTGCGCAATATCACTTTATCACTACGATTTTCTGTTTTGCACTTAATTCACTGAAATCGAATTTTTTAACAATTCACATTAGGTATGAATAAAACTGATTTCTACCTGAAGCACGCAATTCTACCCTCTATCAAAAGGTTATAATTGCGAAATCAGTCGTATAATGTAAGCACATTAATACCAGCAAAAAAAACAGTAAACATATTTTAAGATAAAAAGATCAGTGGCTGGGGAAGAGACTAAACACTAGTTCATTCAAAACTACGTTTTCAATCTCTCACCGTACAGTGCCTTGGGACGAGAATAAAAAACTAAAAACGTTTTATCCTTTCTCCCCGTACAGAGACTAGGGACGAGAGTAACTCGAGAACAACGTTACTCACTTGGGACGAGATAAAGATCGGAACGTTCTCTCTCCTCTCTCTCCCTCCGTCTGTATCTCTCTCTCTCTCTCTTGATTTCGCACCGAAGAGAAGAGCCCACTTATGTTTCGTCAAAAAACAGGTTATTTGACCAAAGGAAAAAACTGAAAGGTTTTTCAATTAAAAAGTTCCTTTAAAATAGAATTTAAAACATTTAAGCTTTGAAAGAAGAATGAACAAAACGTCAGAATCGATTTACTCTTTCTGCAAAGTGAAACCGTGATACTCTCTCTCTCTATCGTAACGATAGAGCGCAAACTGCGTAGCATAAATAAACTAAACGTTAGTTCATCTTTGAAACAGTACGAAGACTATTCAAAGAAAATCTTTCATAAAATATCTACTAAAAAATATTCATTTAATAAGTTTCAAATCATTAGCTCTGTAAAAGTTATTTACGATAGAAAGGGCTCAACGTTGTTTAACTTCGGTTTCCAAGTTAGGACCGCCTACTCTCAGGAAAGGTCGCATATAAACAAATCATTAAAATTTATCTTGATGTTTATTATAAATGGAAAGCTAATCGAAGAGGCCTAATAAAGGCGGGTGAGATATAAAATATATAGAGGAAAATCTATAAATAATTTATAACGTGATAAGATAATTGTTAAAACCTTAACACACTTCCGTACTGAGGGAAGGGTCGGCCATTTAAAAGTCAAGGAAAGTCCAAAAAACAATCCAAAGTCATCAAAAATTAAATCTATCCAAAAACGAGTTCAAGATTTAAGTTGAAGATAAAACACCTGTACTGCGAAAGCTCAAACCAAAATGAAGTACTTCACCAAATATGTTAAGAAAACTCCAGGTTCTGCAGCGAGTATGAATACGTCTTGTCGTCAACGTCGACAGAGAAGAATTGAAGGGTTTGTTTACATGCAAGAGTGGTATCTGGCCGATAGTGGCGCTGGTGGGCACACCCGCAACCTTTATAGCGATCGCTCGCGAGTTTTTGAGTGTGTTTTCTGTCGAGCCGCTGAGTAGCAGCTATTATATATTCACCGGCTAAGTTAAATATTTAAAAAACTACTTTACATATACTTTAATAACCACAATGTCATGTTTTGACATGGGATTAAATCATTCAATAAGAAAAAAAAAAATGTTAAGTCAATCCCTCGAGTAAGTATCCAAGGATATGAGGAAAACTACTCACATTCATAAACGTCATTTGTACCCTAGGGAAAGTGAAGCAAACAAGTATAAGGGCAATTAGAAAAGCTAAGAGGAAGACAAGCCAAATAAAATGTTTGCTTGAATGAAATAAATGTTAAATTCTGTTAAAAGTCTAATCTTACTTCTATGTCTCCAGACCACTTGATTAATGTTTATAATAAGAAGAAATAAAATGTGATGCACTGCAAGAGAATTTTATGTTACAGTACTCACTTTATAGAAAATCGTGTTGTTGTGCACTGGGACTAGCTATCAAATTACAGTATATAAGATAGAGAAAGAGATAAAATGGAGAACAACAAGCTACTTAAACAGTCAGGTGTCCTCTTTTGACTCGGTTAAATCAATTTTTTTAGACTTCTATTTCACCTATATTCACATTTCCTCCATTTGGTCATCTAGCTGTCTAACCTCTTTTAGATTTTCCTTCACAGTGCAACTGAGGGGGTTTCCTCTAGTTGCACCTTAGTGCTTAATGGCCTACCTGGCTCCAGTGCATGGTCATAATTCCCTAACTACATACATCCAATACTTACCCAATCAGGTGTCCATATGGGCACAGATCTAATGCTAAATACACTTATAGGCTCATGATAATTACTCAGGCAGAAGATTGTCTTTATAGAGGTTCTTTGTGGCACAATGGTGGAGTTTAGACATTCAAAGTAACAATTATCCAGAGAGAATAAGTTAACTAGGTCAATATAATTTTTCCTCTTTAGGTACTTCTCTGTGGATCTCCTGGAGCAAAGAATAGTGTCATAATTTCCTTCTAGAAAACAACAAATGTGAAAAGGCAAAAAGACTGGTACAGTAATATTCTGGGAGTCCTTAGGAAACTGGTTCTTGGTGCTAAAGTTAGGCATAATGGAAAGAAGCCAAAGCAGCCATTGATAAGTCACTCTTTAATGGTCTGTAACTGAAGCAAAGGATGAAAGAAAGGTAACTATATTAGAACCATAAAAAGGTAATATTACAGCAATCTTTATATGATGCATAATACAAGCATTAAACTGGTTTCCTTATAGAATTCTTATGAATACTCTAGTTACAAAGTTTGCTCTGGAAAGGTTAATCTTTTCTCAAAGTTCTGATGTTCTCAGTATTGACTTCAGTTGCTAAATATTAAATGATCTTAAAAAAATAATGATTTTCTCCTACTCATTGAACAATAATGGTCATAACGCTTTTATATACTAAGATGTCATTTGAGCCTTTTAAAATCTATCACCAGGAAGGATTGAAAAGAAAAAAGAAGACTACTAAACAGCAAACAACTCATAAGAGATCTCAGCTGAGCTTGGATATATTTTTCTTACAGGAAACTGAACTTGCGCCAATATCCTTTATGCTTGCCAAAACAAAAATGCCAATAGATAAGTTTTAAGACCAGTATTGCATAGAAAGTTAGGCGAGGTTTATGTATCTCCTAGCAGCTTAGGAAAAAAATGGATGCAGCTGAAATGGGATGAAAACAAAATTAACACATCATGGCTTGCATATCCTGAGCTTCTAATGTGTTTACCCTAAAATTTGTTTGTCAGTGATTCTAGAAATAGAATATACTATAAATGTAAGATTAAAGGACCTCACCTGGGATAAAATGATGAACTGAAGTTGATAACATGATCTCTCTTTTCTTCCCTCAAATGATTTTCATTAACTGTATTCAAATAGCACTTGAATGACTGAGGAGGTGTTTGAACTTCTTGGCACTGACACAAAATACTTTTCCCAAGTCTATTTTCAGGTTTGTTATTATTATTTTGTAGAAAGTTATCTTTACATTTAGTTCTTATTTCAAAAGGTTCCCTACTAGGATACCTTTGGGAGCCAAATTTTGATTTGTGGAAACATGTCGGCAAGCCACTAATTTCAGCTTTTTCTTCCATATAATTTGGATATGAGCTGAGCAACCCACAGCTGTTGGGTAACGAGTTTCTGTTACCTCGAAGTAACAATATGTTATTAAATAAGAACTCAGATTGAATAGAATTTCTACCATCATGATATATGGCATGATTAAATAATTTTAAATTTTTATTACTATAGTCTCTGGAACTAAATGAATAACTATTAGATTTTCTAACTGGCTGCACATGATATAATGGATCAGCAGATAGACCAGAGGGTATGTTTCGTAGTTTACAGTCACAAAATCCATGAGTACACTGATTGTGTTTCATATACCTGCCTACCGAGTGACTGGTAGTATTATTCTGTTTTTTATTTCTGAGACTAGATTTTGTCATAATGGGGCTATAGAGAGAATCAGTATCATTTGGCATTGGACCACACTGCACTGGCTGACTAGACTCTGAAGGAGGGAAATGTTTTGCAAATCTTCTACTCCAGTCTCCTCGGACACGCATCAATATAGTAAATGTGTCCCCATGTTTTGAAGGAGGCTGTGAAAAGATAAAAAATATATTAAAACCTAAGATGGAAGAGCTGTTATTTTTCCCTTCATACAGAGAATTATTAATATAAAAAAAGGCTACAATATTTATCACCAATAACTACTTCTACAGTTAATGGGATTCATAGAGAATTATTAATATAAAATAAGACTACTGGTATGGCATTCATCACCAATACTGTAACTACTTATACAGTTAATAGGATTCCTAATATCAAAATTAATTGTGGAATATTTTTCATCTCACACTCAAGTTCCTAAAAAGCATTTACTCAGTATAACACTGATAAATCTTATGAAAAAAATGAATTCTTAAAATTAATGGAATCCTGTGAACAATTAGACTAAATAGCCTTTCACTCCAAATCAGTTGACCATACAGTTTACCATATATAATCTGCCTAGAAAAGAAGTTGATGAAACTAATTAAATGGCACCCCAGAAGATCTTATAAGTTTACATTTGTCACCATATAAATTGTTTAAACTTACTTTCTCATGTGTTTAAACCTCCTTATGGACCATCTCGCTATTCTAATTTGACAGAGACTCATTACCACTGAGGGGAGGGATGAGATAGGTACTGTATAAGATAACCTCTTTACTTGGAAATCAATTTCTAGCTATGAAACTTGAAAATAATGAAATTCATGTACCCCTAAGGTGTGCATTTGTTTAAAGGGACTCGTTTCGGCAATTGAGGTACACTAATCCCTTCATTCACTCCATAACAGGAAAACTTGCGACTAGGTAGTGGCCAGGCTTGCTAGCAAACGAAGCACACATCCATTTAAATGAGGCCGTTGACCAGTTTTAGCTGAATCTTTAACAGATAAATTCAAAAAGAAAAGTTGGATGCAAAGGAAACATGGTTTGCCACACCATACACATATGTACTGTAACAAGAGGCTGTTATGGGGCGTTTACTTCATCGAGAATATAAATTATGAGCCAGACTACCATCTTGACATACAGTATAAGGAATAAGTGGTTATTTAGAGGCACTTAATTTATGAGAGGGGGAATATAAAGATCCAGGCTACCATCTCAGTCTTCTGCCTTACCATCTAGATATATAGAGGAGCAGCTAGAAATGCACGAATGCAAGGGTTTTGCAGCAAAACTTTCTACAGCAAATGAAGAATTTGAGGCTTTACAAGAGTATTTTAAATTTTGGATATGCCGTGTTCCATCAGAGCTCTTTCTCAATGGTGCACTAAAACCACTAACCACCAATTAAGGAATTGGGCTAGAGTTTGAAACAGGGAAGGTTAGGTCTGAAATACTACCCATATTGGCCTTATGAGATTTCCCAAAAGAAGCTAATGATGTTAAAGCTTTATAAGCTCATAACTATCAAAATTAAACTTATTAGGACTGTAGCAAAGTCAGGGGGTGGACCAGCATTATCGTCATCATCCCCTCAATAATCAACTAGCGTAGTCTTCTTCAGATTTCCCCTTGAACTAAAAGCAAGCTATCTTTTACTCTTCAAACTTTTAATCTGATCAGTATTCATGAAACATGCCTTCCAAAGAGGAACAGTGCAGCCTGCACATCCCTCATATTAATTCTATAATTGCTAAATTTTCCCCGCCACAAGAGACAGAGAATGCGGCCCATTATCATCTAAAAACAATTCCCCTACACAATCTACGCAGCTTTGGCCAACAAATCAAAGAGAAAAAAATCTTTAAACCACAAAATCATACGAAACGTAAAAAAAATACCATAACCATCTGAAGCGCACATCTTCACTTTACTAAGGCAACTTAGAGACTGAAGATGATATGAAATGCACAGCATGTTATTGTCGATAGATGCTAGTTGGTTTCATTACATTACTAGAGGTATTAGTACAGTATATTTGACAGAAAATAAATAGAAAATTTTGATCAATGATTTTCAATTTCTAATGAGTCATCAATATAGCAAGCTTCCAGAAACGAAAGCAATATAAATATCGGGAGGTTCACAGAAATAATAGAAGAACTAAATCACAAAAGATAAGACAAAAGTTTACAAGGATAGATAGAACATGAAATTACTGGTCCTACTGAGAGAGGATTTCTAAAGTAATCTCAGCAAGTTTATCTTCCTTTTCTAACCTTGAACCAAAATGCAACACTAAAAAGATTTATACAAAGTATTGTTACTGTATTTCAAAACCAAGATTCAGATATAATCCTATAATGACAACACATTACAGAATTTTATACTTGCAAGTATGAAATATTGTAGTATATATTGTACTTACACAGGTTACTGTAAAGGGATGCCATTCAAATCTTGATATGGTGGGACACTGAAGTAGAATATACTGCAAAAATACCATAAAAAATATTAGTGAGGTACAAATGATAAAAACTCATACCTAGCCTTTTGGTACATCAAAACTTCTGACAGAAATACTTCTTACACGTTTTTGTGATTTATAAGCATGATCTAAGTATTTTGTCAACAATGAGAACCTAAATCAATCCATGTTATGTAATTATATTTAAAGCCACCATTCATTATCTGGTGTTTGTTACCAAGAGATATTACAACAACATACAGTACATCTGAATGACAACCTTTCATATCTTGGTCTCCTTCAAACATATAATACAGTACTCAAATATAAACTACAGCATAAAAAATATTGAAAAGGTATCATATATGATTCAAGATATGAAATTTCTCAAAGTTCTGTACATATTCTATTTCATGACTGACCAAACAGTAGTTGAATTATTACTGTATTATAAATAAATTTAAAAAAGCCACACTTAAATCAAATCTGAATAATATAGCCATTCTTATAATTTTCATATATTTGAAGTATTGATTGACGTTAAACATTCTAACAAAAAGTTCCATACCTGACCCGGTTTGCACGAAAAACCAGATTGTTGAAAAGTTAACTGGACTATATCACAAGGATGATGAACAACACTGACTATACGAACATCGGCTCGCTGTCGACACCATCGAATTAGGCTATCTATAATCCACAACAAGAAGGCCACTGATATCCAGATCCAAGTCTGAAAAGGGCAAAGACATGTGCAATGATCAGAGAGACAGAGAAATGTACAAAAAACAAAACTACATGGTGACATGTTTCACAAACCCAAAATTATTACTACGCAAAATCTATTCATTATTAGCTTTAGCAGGCTAGATCACAGGCCAACTTGAAATTGCCTTATTATGGGTGATTAAGTTGTAAGTATCTATCATACTGTCACTTTCCACTCTTATCCTAAGAGTAAGGTGGTCCTACACTGATAAACAGGAATGGGAAAACTCTTCATAAAGTCTGTATTTTTTATCATAATTATATTACTAACATTATTAGTATCACAACTTAATCTATGAGTAATCATTAATAAGAATAGCTAATGGATTTATTCTAAAATTACTATAGAAGTTGAAGCAATACACATGTAAGAAATTGGACAGCTAAACAGTGAAGTTTCTGAGGATATGAAAGAGCCAAAATTAAAAGAAATTAAGTAATGTAGCAGGATGCCAAACAGATTCTGAAAAGAACTCTTGGTACTGCAAATAATACATTGCACAAGGCACACTGTGGACAGGAATCTATCAATTTTTGCAAAGCACTGGTTTGCCAAGAAATATTTTTCATTTTCTACATATTTAATGTAGATATCAACAAAAAACAATGTTTGATAAATAACACTACCTTTACTGTGCCTTACATAATACACTATAGATGGCACTAAAATATTTATGAATTATCCATTCAACTCCAATTGCACTGTTGTTTTCCTTTACTGTATTTCATTTATATTCCCTTTGGTATATTTCCTAGTTTGCTGTACATCTACTTTGTTTTGCTCTAAATTTTACCTCATTTAAAAGGAAGTCTAGGAATTTTATTGTGGCACTAACAAAGAAAATTGAAACAATTCAGATTAGATGTGGCCTTAGAACATTAATATTCATGGTTGGAGTATGTGGTAGAAAAGGTGTTTTGAAAATTAATGTTCCAAGGCCACATCTTGTCAGAATTGTTTCCATTTTCTTTGTTGGTGCCACAATAAAATTTCTAGACTTCCTTTTAAATGAAGTAAAATTTAGAGTAAAGCAAATGTGGTAAAATCATTATGACTCAGAAATTAGTGAAAATGTGTCTGGTGGCTTGAAAAAACTTAGTTTGTCAGAAAAATAGTAAATATGGAAGTGCAGGACATAGACCAACAGGAAGGCCCACGAAATCAGGGAAAATGTAACAGATGATGACCTAGACCTAGTGGGAGCTAAAAAAGACGGTACACTACAGGGGAGAAGATAATGGAGAAACCCCATTTCACATCTAACCCCATAAAAGGAAAAATGTTATTTTTATTAATAAAATAAATTTTTGAATATACTTACCCGATAATCATGTAGCTGTCAACTCCGTTGCCCGACAGAATTCTATGGAGGGATACGCCAGCTATCACAATACTAGAAGGGGGTGTATTTACCAGCGCCACCTGTGGCCAGGTACTCAAGTACTTCTTGTTGACACCTCCTCAATTATTCCTCGGTCCACTGGTTCTCTATGGGGAGGAAGGGAGGGTCGATTAAATCATGATTATCGGGTAAGTATATTCAAAAATTTATTTTATTAATAAAAATAACATTTTTCAATATTAAACTTACCCGATAATCATGTAGCTGATTCACACCCAGGGGGGTGGGTGAAAAACCAGTGTACAAGACTAAAGGATAGCTAAGTATCCCGTATTTCATATAATCAGTTATCCACAATAACAATGAAATAATAAGTACCTGGTAAGGAAGTCGACTTGAACCGTTACTCTGCCTTTAATAAGATCGTCTTCCTTACTGAGCGCAGCGTTCCTCTTGGGAGGCTGAATCAACTCAAAGGTGCTAAAGTATACAGGGCTGTAACCCATACTAAAGGACCTCATCACAACCTTTAACCTTGGCGCTTCTCAAGAAAGAATTGACCACCCGCCAAATCAACAAGGATGTGGAAGGCTTCTTAGCCGACCGTACAACCCATAAAAAGTATTCAAGAGAAAGGTTAATAAGTTATGGGATTATGGGAATGTAGTGGCTGAGCCCTCGCCTACTACTGCATTCGTTGCTACGAATGGACCCAGGGTGTAGCAGTACTCGTAAAGAGACTGGACATCTTTGAGATAGAATGATGCGAACACTGACTTGCTTCTCCAATAGGTTGCATCCATAACACTCTGCAGAGAACGGTTCTGTTTGAAGGCCACTGAAGTAGCCACAGCTCTCACTTCATGTGTCCTTACCTTCAGCAAAGCAAGGTCTT
Organism: Palaemon carinicauda; assembly: GCF_036898095.1. Classification (NCBI taxonomy): domain Eukaryota; kingdom Metazoa; phylum Arthropoda; class Malacostraca; order Decapoda; family Palaemonidae; genus Palaemon; species Palaemon carinicauda. The sequence goes on from NC_090765.1 coordinate 27,521,122, forward strand.
CTTCCTTCAGATGAGAATTTGCTTCTCTAATCAGAAGCCTGATGTAGTAAGAAACTGAGTTCTTAGACATTGGTAGAGAAGGCTTCTTGATAGCACACCATAAGGCTTCTGATTGTCCTCGTAATGGTTTTGACCTTCTTAGATAGTACTTAAGAGCTCTAACTGGGCAAAGTACTCTCTCCAGTTCGTTCCCCACCATGTTGGACAGGCTTGGGATCTCGAACGACTTAGGCCAAGGACGGGAAGGAAGCTCGTTTTTAGCCAAAAAACCGAGCTGCAAGGAACATGTAGCCGTTTCAGATGTGAAACCTATGTTCCTGCTGAAGGCGTGGATCTCACTTACTCTTTTACCTGTTGCTAAGCACACGAGGAAAAGAGTTTTAATGTGAGGTCCTTAAAAGAGGCTGATTGGAGCGGTTCAAATCCTGATGACATTAGGAACCTTAGGACCACGTCTAGATTCCAGCCTGGAGTGGACAACCGACGTTCCTTTGAGGTCTCAAAAGACCTAAGGAGGTCCTGTAGATCTTTGTTGGAGGAAAGATCCAAGCCTCTGTGGCGGAAAACCGCTGCCAACATACTTCTGTAACCCTTGATCGTAGGAGCTGATAGGGATCTTACGTTCCTTAGATGTAACAGGAAGTCAGCAATCTGGGTTACAGTGGTACTGGTTGAGGAAACTGCATTGGCCTTGCACCAGCTTCGGAAGACTTCCCATTAAGACTGATAGACTCTGAGAGTGGATGTCGTCCTTGCTCTGGCAATCGCTCTGGCTGCCTCCTTCGAAAAGCCTCTAGCTCTTGAGAGTCTTTCGATAGTCTGAAGGCAGTCAGACGAAGAGCGTGGAGGTTTGGGTGAACCTTCTTTACGTGAGGTTGACGCAGAAGGTCCACTCTAGGAGGAAGAGTCCTGGGAACGTCGACCAGTCATTGCAGTACCTCGGTGAACCATTCTCTCGCGGGCCAGAGGGGAGCAACCAACGTAGCCGTGTCCCTTTGTGAGAGGCGAACTTCTGAAGTACCCTGTTGACAATCTTGAACGGCGGGAATGCATACAGGTCGAGATGGGACCAATCCAGCAGAAAGGCATCCACGCGAACTGCTGCTGGGTCTGGAATCGGAGAACAATACAAGAGGAGCCTCTTGGTCATCGAGGTAGCGAATAGATCTATGGTTGGCTGACCCCACAGGGCCCAAAGTCTGCTGCAAACATTCTTGTGAAGGGTCCACTCTGTGGGGAAGACCTGACCCTTCCGGCTGAGGCGATCTGCCATGACATTCATATCGCCCTGAATGAGCCTCGTTACCAGCGTGAGCTTTCGATCTTTTGACCAAATGAGGAGGTCCCTTGCGATCTCGAACAACTTCCTCGAATGAGTCCCTCCCTGCTTGGAGATGTAAGCCAAGGCTGTGGTGTAGTCGGAGTTCACCTCCACCACCTTGTTAAGCTGGAGGGACTTGAAGTTTATCAAGGCCAGATGAACTGCCAACAACTCCTTGCAATAGATGTGAAGTGTCCTTTGCTCCTGATTCCATGTTCCCGAGCATTCCTGTCCGTCCAGTGTCGCACCCCAGCCCGTGTCCGATGCGTCCGAGAAGAGACGGTGGTCGGGGGTCTGAACAGCCAATGGTAGACCTTCCTTGAGAAGAATGCTGTTCTTCCACCACGTTAGAGTAGACCTCATCTCTTCGGAAACAGGAACTGAGCCCGTCTCTAGCGTCATGTCCTTTATCCAGTGAGCAGCTAGATGATACTGAAGGGGGCGGAGGTGGAGTCTCCCTAACTCGATGAACAGGGCCAGCGATGAAAGTGTCCCTGTTAGACTCATCCACTGCCTGACTAAGCATCGGTTCCTTCTCAGCATGCTCTGGATGCATTCTAGGGCTTGGAAGATCCTTGGGGCCGACGGACAAGTCCGAAAAGCTCGACTCTGAAGATCCATACCCAAGGAGACAATGGTCTGGGATGGAACGAGCTGAGACTCCTCAAAATTGACCAGGAGGCCCAGTTCCTTGGTCAGATCCATAGTCCATTTGAAAATCTCCAGACAGCGACGACTTGTGGGAGCTCTTAAAAGCCAGTCGTCTGACGGAGCCGGACACAAGATCATGATACTGCTGCACAGTCTGTAAACTGTCAATCATGGGCAAGCGAGGAAGTACAGTGACAACCCGAATCTGTCTAGACTGTCTGGGTCGTACAGACAACTCCTTAACGGGTTGCTGAGGTTGCCGCACTGCGTCACAACAAGTCCCTTCTGTTGGTTGTTGAACGTCTTCCCCGTGACACATTGACTCCGTAAACAAAAAATCCTCTAACAAGGACTAAGCTTGGACTGCATGTCATGCAACACAGCTCAAGGTCTATGGGAGCAGGTGTGGTAACAGACGGGATTAGCGGCTGAAGTGGAACCATTACCTTCCCTGTAAGCATGTTATGCTTAAATAAAAGTCCATAAGAGGTTATGCATCTAAAGGCTCCCTCCAAATGACAGAGTCCTCAAGGGAATATCAGAAGGAGGGAGAAAAGAACTTTCTCATCTACAGGGACCTTATCCTAGAAAAGCTAAGTTCTCTGAGTGAGGGTTCACTGGTGCAAAAGCAGCAGACTAGAAGGCAACGTTATGAAACTGCTTGACAGTCTAGTGAGTTGGCAACAACCCAAGATGTGTTGAGAAGCATGCGGTAAGGTATGCAGAGCATGATGTATGCAGAGTATGCTGTATGCAGAGCATGCCTGTATGCAGAGCATGTTGTATGCAGAGCATGCTGAATGCAGAGCATGCTGTATGCTGAGCATGTAGTAAGCAGAGCCTGCTGTAAGCAGAGCCTGCTGTAAGGAAAGCAGAGCGTGTGCATGGCGTTTAACATTTCTCAGAAATTCCATGACCAGTGCTAGAGTGCTTTATGCATGCTTGCATGGGGTTTAAACCATGGTATGAAAATGGAGGTAAGGTATGCTGAACAGCAGAGTCAGAACGAGCTGGAACAACAATAGTTGTGGTTTCCTCTTCAAGACTCCGATGAGGGAACACCTGAGGCTCAGTCTGCAAAGGCTGAATAAAAGACAAGCAGAAGGAAGGCGCATGGGTGGAGGAGGCTGACTCCTAGCATGAGTGGTTGAACCCAAGGGTGCGCTTGCTGAGCGGTTGGCGGAAGCGGAGTAGCAAGTTCCAGTTCCTGTGGTGTGAGCGGAGCGCGATGAGGAAGAGGCTGCGCAGAACAAGGTAAATGTCTCGCAAGCTGAGGCTCCTGAGGCGCAAGGCTAAGGTGTTGTGGTGCTTGCCTTGTGGAGGGTTGAGCTCGCTGCAGCGAGAGCTGAGGAGACTGACTCATGGACGGGAGAGGTTGTTGTACCTCAACCGAGTGTTGCATCACTGGTGGAGCAGCAAGTGGAGGCGGAGGAAGAGAGGTATAATCCTCCTGATCCCAATGTAAAGGTTGCCTTAAGGAAGGCGGAGGCTGAACACCACAGGGAACAGCAAACTCAGCACGTGGCTCAACATCGTACGCCTGGCAGGTGGAACTGCTGGCAGGTGGTACTGCGATCAGGCGGAGCGAATGTAGGTGGAGGGAGTGTAGGCGGAGGCGGAGGAGCAACACTCTCAGCCCGACACTCACGCATCAAGTCCGAAAGCTGTGCTTGCATGGACTGTAGTAGAGTCCACAACATCGTACGCCTGGCAGATGGTACTGCGATCCGGCGGAGCGAGTGTAGGTGGAGGGAGTGTAGGCGGAGGCGGAGGAGCAACACTCTCAGCCCGACACTCACGCATCAAGTCCGAAAGCTGTGCTTGCATGGACTGTAGTAGAGTTCACAACATCGTACGCCTGGCAGGTGGTACTG